>NW_010973368.1:6787084-6787462 GCF_000737465.1 Haliaeetus leucocephalus | reverse complement strand
CGCCCGGTGAAGGGGCGAGCGGCGGGGGAAGCGCGGGCGCTGCCGCCCCCCCCGCCGCCGTCCCGGGGCGAGGGGAAGCGGCGCCCGAACCAGGTTTCGGTTTTGTGGTGTCGGTGGCGGCGAAGCCCGTCCGGGCTCCGCTGGAGCCATTTTATGTTGCTTTAGAAGAAGGAGACGATGGTTGAAAAGCACTTCTCCCAGCCCGGCCGGGTCGGCTAAGCCGGGCGAAAGCCCTCAACTTCCCTCCGGCGAGCGAGGCAGTATTTATTTGAAAAAGAGAGAGCAAAAAAAACCCCCCAAAAAACCCCAACCCTCTCCCCCCTCCCCGTTCCCTTCTCGTGCTTTCTGCACCTTGGCGGGTGGCTCGCTGCTGCACTT
>NW_010973368.1:6735617-6787074 GCF_000737465.1 Haliaeetus leucocephalus | reverse complement strand
GTGGTGCTTGCCGCTGGCTCCGGCGGGGGGGGGCCGGGGGGGGTCTCCTGGCCGGTGCGAATGGACTTTCCCTTGCTTTTACGCATGGCACAAAGACGGTTTTCATCCTCTCCCGCGTCTGAAGCCGTTTACCTTTTTCTTCCTTTTCTTTTTTTGTCCCTAGCATGCAGCTAGCACGCGTTCCTGTGCTCCCCTAAGCTCTTCGAAGTAGTTTTTTTCTGCTGGGTGGGGAAAGTAGAGTGTAAACGGTTCTCAGCCAGTGCATCAAGGAGAGATGTGGTACTTATTTTATGGCGCTTTGCCAAGGTTTGGCTACAGCTGTTGCCCTAAAAGTAATGCTAATATTAAAGCTTTGTCTGTGGGCCGTGGGCTGCAGATACTACCTGATGATTTCTGTGCGTTTCGGGTGACTGAAGTGTACAAATATTACAGTCCAGGCAGAGCAAAGGTTTTAGAATTTTCACTAATATCTGGTTTCATTGTAGTATTTGGTATACTGCAAAGCAGTACACAAAAGAAAATGCAAAGCATCCTAGTTTTCCTTTCCAAATATGAAATTTTACAGACATGCCTGTGGGTTAGGGTCATGTAGTTGCAAAGTAGCATCGTTGCTTTGCTACTTTGTCGGTTTTGTATCAGAAAATTTTAGAAAAGTAGTCAACCATTACATGTGGGGCAGTTACTCAGTAGGATGCATGTTGAATGTGTGTGATCTCAGTCTGTTAGTTGTCCTCCTGTTTATAAACTTCTGGCTTTATTTTTTGATTGCAGGAAAGGATCTATTTCTGTATAGTAAATTAGAGGGTTTGCTTCTCTTTTTTGACCAAGTTAGTACTGAATAGCAAAATAGATGTATATATGTATTGAATAATCTTCAGACTACTTGTGAATATCTTTGAACAATTTACTAAGACTTGCTTACTCTTGGCTGTATTTCTGCACTGGCATAACTTCTGTAGGGTTCTCTTGGAAGGTATCTGTGACTGAACATTGCATTTGGAATAGCAAAAGCCAAGCTTAAAATGAGCCTGCTTCAAATAGGTATGCTTTAGGCTATTTTTCAGTTAAGCAGTAAAACCTTGTGGTAGTGCATGGTCAACTTTGTCAAAGTCAGGTCTCATTCAATAGCAAGGATCATGACGCTTACCCTAGGGTTACCAAAGACGGAACAGGAACATTTTGAAATACGGCAACCAGGTGATAACTTTAGGAAGCTAGACTTTGAGCCTAATGTGTCAATAATGTCACGTCAGCATCCAGTCAAATCTGAATTGCTCGAAATCTGTTCTTCCTAATAAAGGACAAATATAAGACATTAACAGTTATAGGCAGTATAAGATTTTGTAGGTGACAAAGGTAATTTATTTGTAAAAGTCCATGACAACGTAAAAAAAGCTCAACTTTTAATGCTTACAATGCAGGTTATATGTGTTACTTTTTGTGCACACCTTTGATGTAATTGTGACTAAAACTAGTTACCTTTATGGTGCACTCTTCTTGCTGTCATACAGCTAGCTTCCAGCTGTAACTGCACAGAGAGGGGAAAGATTACTGACATTTTAGGAATAACTGCAGAAGCAACTAGGAACAAACTGCTGTCAAATGCACAAAGCGTGCCGTGGTGTATCTCTCCATAATGTGTCGGTTATTGGAAACCCAAACTGCTGAAATCCCAAGTGTTGTGGTAATAATTACAAAGAGATGCAGTTTTTGTACCCTTGAAACTGAAGGAATGTAGGAACTGTAAGCCCCCAAAGGCATGTGGCATTTCTTAAAATAGCTTGCTGGTTGCTCCTCTGATTTGGAGTGTCTGTGCATGTGTAGCAGTCTCACCACACTCAGAGTTTTCTTTACAAGATGCACAGAGAAAGTGAAATACAATCGTTTCCTTATGTTCCCAGAGGGGGAAGTACTAGATTTCAAATCTTTTCTATGTGTTTGTGGTTGTATCTAATAAATCAGGAATTTTAATTGTTGTCTTTAATCTATAGTAAGTGTTTGGAATAGTGTTTATTGAAGAGTGATTTGAGTATTTTGCTCTTAAGAGCTTGGAGTTTACAGCAGTGTACTCTTTACGAGGGAGGCACTTTAATATAAACCAGATGAAAGCATGATTATTTTAATAGCAATCTTTAAAGTTTCCATTATGTTCTCATTGCTTTCTCTGACTGAACGTGGAAATTTATTGGAAAGCTTAACTCACCTGCTATCGCATCTTTAGACTTGTTCAGTAATTGTATTCTCATGTTTATTTTTTGAGTAAACAGTGTATGAAAATAATTTTGTCATTCAACTCCAGAGTCCTAGGTGGTTCGTATAAACAGCTTGAGCATCATATAAATAATGCTTAAAGCTGACACTTAGTGTATATCTAAAACAATACAATGTGCTTCCTTTTAAAGACCAGGGCTTAAGGCTGTTTTGTCATTTTACTGGATTTGCCTCTGTTGAGGTAGGAAAAGAGCAGTCTGTGTTATTCTTCAAAATTCCACTATGGATGGTTCTTGAAGGCATTGCTGCTGCCACTGTGGAAGGCGTTGCATCCACCTGGGCTGGATGGATGTTCAGTAGGAGTGTACACAAGAGAAAGTTTTCAACTGGACAGGATTTTTCTGAGTATTATGTAAACATGTATAGGTAAAATCAGGCAGACATTGTTTCATCATAAGTATGCGGATACTTCCTTCTCTGTTCCCTTCCTTCTAATCATACAGCCATGAGTGTATCATACATTGTGATACTGTGTGATCAGAACAGTGTCCAAAAATTCTGACCCATCTTAGATCCAGCGCACTGTGTGGCTCATGCAGAGAGATTCATGCATGTACAAACTGCTTGTGTGTTCGTTAACCTGCATGGTACTAGGCTCACTGCACCCCTGTGGTCCTGCTGTCTGTTGGGGGGCTTAGCTGCTTGGTTGGGCTGTTGGAAGTTGTGCAGAAGGACGCTGTGTCAACGCAGGAGTGAACATCAGTGCTCTTAACCTGCCTTTCTGCTCTGTTGCTAAACTAATGCTGGACACTAGAAACCAGTATCCTGCTGTTTGAAATTTTTTTTTCCCTCACTACACAGCGGAAAAAGGAAACATTCCCAAGCAGACTGTTGGGCTGTAGGGTCAGTTTGTTGGATGTGAATGCTGACGTTTTTTCCTAGGGCTTTATAGACTGAGGAGGCTTTGTGAATAAACCTTACAAAAATGCCTGACTGTGGAGATAGGAGGAGGAAACTGCTAGTGGAAATTATTAGGGCCTGTTTCTGTAAAATGTGTTTTATTAGAAAAAAGTGGACCTAATAGATGATTTAAGGAGAGGAGGATTTAAGGCGAAAAAGCAATCTCCATGCTGCAGGAATTCTGATTGTAATTTCAGACGTACAGGTAGCTCACTTGACTTAAGTACAGTAACTTGCATGCCAGAGGTTAAGCATGTTTATTTGCAGAATGTGCTTTTGGCATTAAGAAACAGATGCTTTTAATAAAGTAAGGAACAATAAACAGAATAGGTTAAGTAGCATTGCTGTGCTAGTTGAATCGTATAAGCTTTATGCAATTTGTTTAATTATAGAAATAATAGGACTTAATGTTATTAAGTAGAATGTTTTTTTGCATCTGCTGTGAGTTAAATCTAAGTGGAAAAATAGTCCTGTTAATGATGCTTGGTATTTTTAAGTTCCTCACTATGCAGATTTAAAATACTAGTGCTCAAGAGTAGTCTGGCTTTGACAGTCTGTTTCAAATGTCTCTATAAGCACAATTAATGCTGTACTTGAAGCCTGGATATGTGAGCATGCAGTATTGTTTTGAAAGAAAAAAATCTGCAAGTAGTCTGGTATGTTTTGTGTCTTTTGGAGAAGTTAAGTTTTTGACACAGGTGCTGTAAATGTGGTTTTCAAGGATGGAAAACTTACCCTGTTGCTTGAGGCCAGAAATTTTTTTGAAGAGAAGTAACAAAAGGATGAATTCTAATATTTCAGCTACTTGATTTGCAGCAGCATGTTTTAAAGCTGAAAAGTGGCAAACCGATGAAATGTAAAATGAAGAAAAAAATAGGGTGCTGATAGTGTGCCATTTGCCAAAATATCAATGTGTGGTCAATAACACAGAGTGGTTTGTTGGGTTTTTTTGGGTTTTTTTTTTTTGCCTTTTTTTTTTTTTTTCCCCTGGACTAATAAATCATGTGCTGCCATTCCCCCTCCATTATTCCATAACATAGGCATAACAATTCCGTAACATGTGTGCCATATAATCTTTAGCATATCTGTAACAAATTCAACACTTCTGGGATGCATTAAGCAACTGCGTATGCGTAAAATAAATGTTTCAAGTGTGTGCATTAAATTTGTGTAGTTCCAGCACTGCATGTGCTTGGTGCAGGTTTTCTGTGTGTGTATTGGAGTCACAGCACTCCTGGGGTGCCAAACCCACTGCACAAGCACAGAATGATAATCTGCATCATTTGGGATTTATTGCTTAAGGAAGTCACGGAACGGGGGGTGGAGGAAGGTGTCAGCTTACAGAAAGTTGTAGCCGCTTTCAGATCAGTTTAAAAATGGTCTACCGTCAGCCCAAGGAACAGCCTTGGTCAGTGAAGTACGTATTATTCACAGGCTGGAGACTGATCAACCCTATTTAGAGCTCGTGGTGCTACCTTGCAGTTAGATAGCACAGATATTTAAAATCCAGCCAAAATAACGTTGAAGTTCACATGTATGTAGAGAGGTCCAAGCTGTACTGTTTAAAAGGTACAGCATGTGCATAGTACAATTATCCTATGGTCCTATGAATTAAATTTTGTGCTTTAATTGATAAGG
This sequence comes from Haliaeetus leucocephalus, assembly GCF_000737465.1. NCBI lineage: Eukaryota > Metazoa > Chordata > Aves > Accipitriformes > Accipitridae > Haliaeetus > Haliaeetus leucocephalus. The sequence goes on along the minus strand of NW_010973368.1, from coordinate 6,782,265 downwards.
TTAAGTATTTATATTCTCTTTCTAAAATTGTACCTGCATTTTAAAATTCATAAAATGGTTGAGGTTGGAAGGGACCTCTGGAGGTTATCTTGCAACCCACTTTCACAAGCAGGGTCACCTAGAGCCGGTTGCCCAGGATCATGTCTGGATGGCTTTTGAGTATCTCCAGGGATGGAGACCCCACAACTTCTTTTGGCAACCTAAAGTGAATTGACAATTCACTTTATCATTGACAGTTTAGGCATGAAATCAGTGTAACAGAATAAGAAGGTATGTGTAGTATTTCCACCTGAAAAATTTCTAATGCAAAAACATAAGTACTGATTGAAAACAGAAGTCTGTCTAGCCTAATAACCTGTCTTCAATAGTTTCTGTAAACAGATGTGTAAGGAAGAACAGGACATTCACATGAATGCTTCCAGTTTTTTGAGCCTTCAACATTTTTTTCAGCTAGGGATCATTCTGAGCCATATTTCGTTCCTGTTGAACTAGCAAGTGCTAACAAGTTTCTCTTCTCTGTATTTATCTAATATCCTTTTGAACTTTTAATGTTCTTTGACGTGAATATTTTGCACGTGTGCAAATGTTTTTGCATATTCAGTATGTACATTGGCAAGCAGGAAACAAATTTAGGGAATGGAAAACAATCTTCTTTTCTCTGTTTTGAATTACACTCCTTGTGGCTTGAAAACTCTTGTGCCATGGATATGTCACAAAAGATAGTGAGCAGTCCTTTCCCTTTTCACCTTATTTGAGCTGTTCTTGCTGATTTATACCTCCTTGGATATTTTAGTCACTGGGAAACATGCAGTGTATTCTGTAATGCAGTTTTCAGAGATTTTTTTTGTTGGGGAAAATCTTATTTTAACATTAAGTGATAAATTTCTTTCGAAACAACACTGACTAGTTACCTTTTCTTTTTTTAAAGCCTAAATTGTACAGGTCTGTAATTGAAGATGTCATCAATGATGTCAGAGAGGTTTTTCTGGATGAAGGAGTGGATGAACAAGTTCTTATGGAACTCAAAACAGTAAGTTGCGACTTAAAAGGTTTTTTTGGTAGACCAGTACAGCAATTGGTTTTCATATCTGCTTGCTGTTGTGCACAGTAAAAATACTAATTTTTAGTTAGCCAAGCATTGTATTAATCTGCATATCTGTAGCCCCATATCATTTGAATTACGCTGCTGTATGGAGAGATCTGCTCACCTTGTTTACTTTCCCTAATCTGGCATGTCAAACTTGACATAAACAGCAGGCATCTGAATTCACAGTGTTATTTTGGTCCCTGAAACGTTTTATCTTTAAAAAAGAAAGGGGAGAATATATTTATTTTAGAGTTAGACAATTCTTAAGGTTTCTCTGCAGGAAAAATAAAACGCCTGCTCTGCTTGATGTTTTTGTCTTCCTGAAAAAGAGGAGTTGCGTTGTTAGATGCATTGTCAGATTTTTGGTTTGTGGTTTGCAGAAGTATTGGTTTTGAGGAGCGGTACATAATGAATTGTACTGTGTCCATCACACTTTGCTGAAGCTCTCAGATGCAGAATTTTTTTACATACGGTGGGTTTGAACTGTTACCGAGGGTCCAAAAGAAAGGCAAGATGTTGACCTGAGCTCTAATGGGTCTCCTATGGCTTTCTTCAAATTCTTCTTGAGTAAAAGAAACACTTTAAAAGGGAAAAGGCAGAAAAAAAAAAAAAAAAGAAGAAATAAAGTAAAAGGAAACTGGGAAAGTAGGTGCCTTCTTATCTCAGCTCTTGTGTAAGGAATTCTTCAGAAAGCGGGACGTCCCGAACTCTCGGTATTTTTAAAGTATTAAAAAATGGATGGAGAGGGAAAGAAATTTTGAGTTTGGCTAGACAGAAACAGGTGAAGACTTTTTTCCATGAAACCATGACCTGGCTTGGTGGAAATGGGCTGAGTGCTATAAGAAAAGCACCTTGGTGTTTGTGTCACAGATGTGTTCCGCAAACGATGTCAGAAAAGATTGAATGAGGAAAGACACAAGAAGGAAAACGAAGTATTGAAGGTGAAGGCTTTGGGACCCTTAAGCGGGATTTGAAATCAGGAGTTCTGGGTACCTGTAGTGTTTTTGACTCTATGTATTATGGAATACTTGCGTTGCTGTCTTTTTGCAAGAGCTGCTTTTTTTTTTTTTTTGCATCTATGGCTTTTCTTTGGAGATGTCAGCTGACATCAAGAACTGAGGGGCTGGAGAAGCTGAATTTGATATTGTGGTAGAAACTGTGTGAATGCTTGTACAGAGGCATTATCTTAGGTATACTGGTAGTATCTGTTGAAGTGTGTTATGAGGCAATAGTCTTTAAGCAACTTTTATTGAGCAGTTCCAAGAAGAAATGGCTTGAGGAAAGCTGTAATAAAGAATTATTTTTGTGATTAAAGAGGTAAGAAAGAAAGGATAGAGAAGTGAAAACTTGAAGGCTAATTTAAAGTTACCAGTTTATCTCTATTTATGCTTCTGTTAGGGTTGTTACGAATCTTCCACACTTGTAAGAATGTTAAAGCTTGAGCTTGGACTGACAATTCTTAAAGGATATTTAATTCCTCTTCTTAAAACATTACCTCTGTGGAGTTATCTCTTCAGTCTGTATTTGCCCAAGGGCTTTTTGGGCTAAGTAGACTGCAGAAGATAAACAGTGAAAACAAATTTGATTTTTGAGTACTGTCTTTATATTGTTAGAAATCCTGCTGAGTAAAAATCATACACAGAGATTTCTCTTTCCTTTTCCAAACTAGCTGTGGGAGAACAAGCTGATGCAGTCCAAGGCTGTAGATGGCTTCCATTCAGAAGAGCAGCAGCTTTTGTTGCAGGTGCAACAGCAGCAACAGCAACAGCAGCAACAGCAGCATCATCACCACCACCATCACACACAACCTCAGCCACAGCAGACTGTGCAGCAGCAGTCTCAGCCACAACAGGTCCTTATTCCAGCGTCTCAGCAAGGTCAGACTTACTCTCTAATCTCTCTGGCAAAAGACTCTCAAGCTAGATGAACTCCTTTACATATTCTAAATCTAGGGCAGGATGTTTATCTGATGGATAACTTTGTGTCTTTATGTTAAACTTTGTCTCTACTTGCCTCTATTTAATGGGTCAAGAGAGCTGTCTTGGCAAAAAGTATCTTCGTAATTGTGTCAGTTATAGTCTTCAGAAGATTTTGGAAAAGCTGAATTCTTCTCTTTGTCTTCATGTTTTCAGATTACATGACTTGCAGATTCTGTCAGAAATCCATTAGCAGCTTTGTAATTTCAAGTCAATATACATACGCAGTTGACAATTTAGTCATGAGGTAGTAATGTCATTAGGAACAAATTAATTTTAAAAAATATGTTATTGTTTAGCATAAGTGGATGCTAGGATGTGAAAAATAGTGGTGTAACAGTCTGAGTATATGTAGGAGATGATTTTTCATCTTAGAACAAGCTTCAAGTGAAAAGCATAATGGCTGAGTATTTTTGTGGTCTTAAAAGATTGCATGCTCTGTAGGTGTGGATGTTCAAGGTATATTTTAGCTAGCCGTAACAGTATAGTTTCTTGTAATTATTGTCTTGTGTATTCTGCATTAATAATTTAAGAGAAACATTTTCACCACTTACAATTTTATTTGAAAAGTAAGATAAATACTAATGGATTTTACTGCATATATGCTGTGTAAACAAATCTGCCACCTGTGAAATGCTTGAGTTTTCAGTGTGCTATTAAAATTGTGGCAAAACATATTTATCTGTGGTAGTCAGTCGCAGACTTCAGTCTTTTTATTGGATTTCATGGATCAGAACCTATGTTGTTATGGGTGTGATAGTTATGAGTTGATTCCCAGCCCACTCCCCAAAACCCAACCTCCATATATTCAAAACAGAAGAGAACTAGTGTGACAAGAACCTGTTGGTGGTGCTTTTTTGTGGGGTTTTGGGGGTGGGTCGGTTGGTTTGTTTGTTTGTTGTTGGGGTTTGTTTGGTTTTTTTTTTTCTTCTTCTTCTTCTAGTACTTTGCATTTTGGCTGGACATAAATCAGTTTTGACTGTTCGGGTAAAATTAATTTTGAGATTAAGACCCCTAAATACATGGGGTTTCAAATGATCTGGGTGTCTGCTTAAGTTACAGTCAGCAGAGCCTGGAAAGTCTAGTCACCAAGACCTCTAGTGGCTCCTTAGCTGAATAGCTGTGACTCTACTGACCAGATTTCCCTCCACTAATATGGAGGTCCATGTCTTCCTGTTTCTGTCTTAGGGTAGAATAAGCTTCTGCCTATAGTCGTACACTTAAAACTGATTCATTGTTGCCCAATATTATGGCTTATGACCAAATGACAGTGTGGAGGCTAAAAGAAATTAGGGTATCAAAGCATGTTAATCAAAGACATGCAGTTTTATGAATTACTTGCCTGTTCCATGGGCGAGATGGTGTAATAGTTCCTTGAACAACCTGTTGTGATCAGGATGATTGGCATGGTGATTCCTGCTGTCCTGTGTGTGGTCCTAGCACAGGGTCACAAGATTTCCTTTGGCTCTTTTGCCCTCCCTGGGTTCCCTGAAAGTTGGAGAGATGGCCTCAGATCTTGGTGCAAGGTTGTGGGGCTTCCCTCCCCAGAATCTTTTCAAGAAACTCTGTTACCTCCAGTATTCTTAAGTGTCCTTGGTTATAGGATTGGATGGAGAATACCTTGTTGATGATTAGTTTGTTAAAATTGCTCTGTCATTTTCCAATTTACTGGCACTGGCACTAGTACTGGGAACCTGCTTGTTTCATAGACTTGGGCACTTTTGCACTCCTAGGTGAACAGCAGGTTGATTGCATAGTTTAGCTATCTGTTTTCTTTAGCACACCAAAACTATTTTGTTGTTTGGGACAGGTGGTTGTTCATATCTTATCTGCTTCTGCTACATTAGAAAGACAGTGAAGATCATAAGCTTATGCTAACAGCTATGCTAACTAGACCTAACTCAAGCTAACTGCTGCATCCTGTTAACACACTTTTCATCTTGCAACAATCCTTGCTTAAGTCTGTTTTAAGATTTAAGCTTATCAACATTTCACTAATACCTTCAGTTTCAAAGATGTAATTTAAATCTTGCTGTACCTAGGGTCAGAATAGGTAGCTGAAGCCCTTGGAATAAGATCTGTAAAGACAAAATAGCCATATTGCCTCTCAGAGCTGCTGTGGTATATTGTCTTGAGAGTAAAACTTACTAAGATCAGAGACTGCTTAGTAGCCGTTTTTGTTATGAAGCTCAGCTGATTTTTGGGTGATGTTCTTTCTAAGTTACTCTGGCTTGGGTGTTATTTTGGGCAGACTGCGTAGTTTTCATGAAATGCTATTTTTTTTCTTTCTAGCACCTCAGCAGCAGGTTATTGTGCCAGATTCCAAGCTGATACCGCACATGAATGCGTCGGGCATGGTAAGAAAAGGAGAAGTTTATACATGCATACACTGTCATTATGTAAGTTGTTTTGATTAAATAGTAAACACAAATCTGGTATTATTCATCAGATGCTTAAAAGTAATTTAGGACACACTGGTAAAGCTGTCTACCATGTTTCTGAGTTTTGCTGCTGCACTGACAATCTAGAGGTAGTAATCCAGCACTTCAGTTTTGATAACAAATCCAGGACGTACCTTGATCCTCCGCTTTAGATGTGTTTAAACAAAACTTTTTTTTAATCAGAAATTGGAGTACTGTTGGTATGAATCTGCACCATGATGTACTCGTCATATACCAATACAACCCTATTAACTGATGCAAGCATACTGTATTTGTTAGATGCAGGAAGAAACATTAACTACTCTGAAACTTAAGCTTATATCAAAAGAGAGATTATTTAGCAATTCACATCAATCTTTTCTGATCATGTTAATTTGATTCACTAATTTTGTAATAGCTTATAAAACTGAGTCTGGTCAGTTACCCTTTTCTTGCGGTTTTTATCTCTAGAGGTTAATTTTGGTTATCTTATCTTGCTTTAAAAGCCCTGGCTTAATTAAAAAAAAAATTACTTGCAAAGCGATGAAAACAACAGCTAATAAAAGTTAAATATGTGTATTAAGACCAGAATTCATTACATTCTTACCGCTTTTATGGTAAAGGCACATGAAACAGTTTCATGATTAGTCAAAGCTGCAGCAACTTGCTTAGCCTTCACTTCTGCATTATCTGCTGACCTTACTATAGAAAAGAACCTGAACTTTGTTACTCAAATAGCCTGATTTACCCAGAGGCTGAGAGCACATTAACACCTGCCTTTTTCTTTCATGTTTTACAACCATTTCGATGTGATTTATAACTTCCCAAGTCCAACAGTTAAATATTTTTTTCTGTCTCATTCAGTTAGGTCTTGGTGATGGGTATTGCAAAAATTAGTATGCCATGCTTTTAAAACTGCTGCTGTCAAAATGTAAATGAATTGTATACTGCAGAAGACTACTGTTCAGTAAATAGTTACGGAATCGATCTGTAATTATTGTGTGTGTTTATTGGAAACATTTAAGTTGGTATTAAAGAACGGATCTGACAGACCTTGAATATCTTGAAGGGCAGAGAGTAATGAGAGTTTATTCATCTGCCTTTGGGACGTGAGGATGCAGACAAGCACTTTTCAGTTTTGCATGGTGATCTCTAATTTTGGCAGTTGTAACTACTATATTGCCCAGCCAATATGGGTTGATCATACATCTTATAAACAGGAGGCATGCACTCTACCCAGTAATAAAGTTTAAATCCTTTCAGTAGTAGAGAGTAATTGGCCATGGTTCCTTTATAGTGGGGAAAGGGAGGCTTTTCTGTAGGCAGCTGAAGTTAGACCCTTGAAATGGAGAGGTCTCTGGAGAAGTCCATCTCCCTCTGCAAGTTAAGGACTTAATGCGGATTTTTGCGTTTGGAGCTCCTGTAATTGTGTTGGAATTCAGTTTCCTTGTAAGTTCAAATCGTTACCCATTGGGAGTCTTCAGCTTTCTCTTCTAACCAGCTGTCTTGAGAGAAAAAATTAGTCATTCTGTGAACAGTCAGTACACTGTATGCGTATGTTCACTCAAAAGAGCTGTGTTATGCGGGACTTGAAATGCAAATCATTTTCAGAATGAAGAAAAGTGCAAACCTGATTACTACTCCTCGTGAAAACAAGACAGGCAAACATGATCATTGCTTCAGTACCTTATGTTTCTTCAGATTTGTAGGCCCATATCTTTAGCTGCTTTGAAAAAGTGTAAGTAAGATTGCTACATGAGCAATGCAGTGTTGTACTCTATTAGTAAATCAGCAGAGAAGGCAGAGGAGAAAAAAATCTGCTGAGCTTGCAGATGAACCAAGAAACCATGTGGAGCTGGGTTAAGGTGTGATGCTTAGTGATTGTTGCTTCAGTCTCATTCCTATTAAGGAAGAAGGAAAATAATTTTTATATATAGTATAATGTGCAGTTGATTAATGCCTGCATTTCAACAGCTGCAGAAACTTGTGTGCAAACATTGTAAACAGCAATAAAAAGGTACATATTTTCAGGCAGTATGTTGTGAGATGTAACACTGGCAGTAATGTCTGTGGTTAAAAAGCTTTTCTTGTATTTCAGAGTGCTGCAGCCACTGCAGCTACGTTGGCTCTCCCTGCTGGCGTTACTCCTGTTCAGCAGATACTTACAAATTCAGGTGACTGTCTTAATATTGAGATCAAACAATGGTTTTGAGGGTGCTTGGGAGGGAGAAATTTGGGGTTTTACTCTCTGCTATACATTGTTAAAAAGCAGAACGTGGGAATCTACCCTTACAAGGTAGTGCAGTCTCTTCACTGGACTCCTGGATTCTTTTCCTTACTGGCTTGCTAGTCTTAAGAACCTTGTGGTTCTTACCTAACAGCGGTGTGGATTAGATTCTGTGCAAGTTTTCCCCACTTTTTAGAGAAGTGCACGAAGCAAGACGACGGGCATTGCTGTCTCTGCCCTTTGTGTATTTCTGAGCTTTGTGATGCATGATCTGAGCACAGATACTAGACTGGTTATGAAAGAGCAGGATGACTTCATTTGCGACTTCAGATGAGGAATGTCTTAAGGTTTCTCATACCTGCTAAGCACACATGGTGGAATTTCTGATTTTGCTGGCAATGCTAATTTAATTTAGATTTGTCATTTTTCAACACTGTCATGCTGTACATTTAGAACATAATTAAATGTTACTTTTATGAACAGCATATCTTATGCTTCATGTACTTTTGTATTACGCTGATTTTATAAGCTTGATTCTAGATCCATTCTGCATGGAGAGTAAAGGAAGATCTGAGAAAGCTCATTCTCTAGAATCAGTTGCTGCTTTTGCCAGAGAATTATCTAGTCTGCTCAGAATCACCTGGGACTTAACCTCCCTGCTTTAAACATTTGAATGTTTAATGGATATATGGTTGAAATAAAATTTAAATGTGTAGCTGTTCTAGAAATTCAAATCTTTCCAATTTTTAAGGAAGCACACCTATGTTTGTTATAGCATAGAATAAACTGTGGCTCACGTTTGTTATGGTCATAATTTTTTTTTTTCTTCAGTTACAAATATTTACAGTATGTTTTCTTAAAAAAGGGGCTAGGGTAGCCCCTTCAGCTATACTTAGTTATTTCAGTAAATAGGGCTTTGCATTTTGCTGTGGAGGGAGAACAGGAAATAAAATCAGTTTTTGAGGGAAATGTATGAAGTTCAGGATTATCTAATTTAATTTCTTCTCTATCTTTCTGATCAGAAATGTGAGAAACTAATGTTGGACTATATCTTAGTTCTTGCTTTTCAGAGCTGGAGGCCATCTCCAAAGGTGTGGGAATCTTAGACGTATTTTGTGAAGTGAAGAAAAGTATAGGATAATAAAAGAAAATCAAGTACAGGCATTGCGGGAACAGAAAGGAGAGGTGGATAATAAGTGTAAGGATAGATTTTTCAAAAAGGCAACTGCACAATAATACTGCAAAGAAAGTTATGTGTAGAGGAATCTCTTGTAATGTGGTAATTGGAGGGAAAAGAGTCTGAGCAAAGGATATCATCTGACAGAACCCTGGAAATACCACAGTGTTAGCAGTGGATAGAGTTTTTGTGGTGTGAAACCTGTATTCCTGTTTTGGTATATGTTCATTTGTCTTTCTATCTGTAAAATCTGTCCTTTGAAACATGAGGTATGTTCATAAGAGGGAGCTAATATTTAAAATACTGTGCTGTGTTAAAGGATTAGACTTTGGCTTGCATATGTAAATTTATTTTTGGATTGCATACCTCATGATCATATTTAGATGGTAAACGACCCTATTAGCTCTTTGCTTCCAACACAGCTGCTATAGCATAGTATCTTTTCACTGGTGAAACTGAAACATAAATGCTCTACTTTAATTGTCATTGGTGTTCTTCCAGAAAGCAAGCTTCTAAACTAAGATAATTTTAAAAGTGAATTCCTACATTTGATTAATTTGATACTTACTTTATTAAAGGCCAGATCCTCCAAGTGGTTAGAACTGCAAATGGAGCTCAGTATATCATTCAACCACAGCAACCGGTTGTTCTACAGCAGCAGGTCATACCACAAATGCAGCCTGGTGGAGTACAAGCACCTGTTATACAGCAGGTAAGGAGAATTTTTTGAATAGGTACACTTGAAAGAGAAAAAATTATAGTAATTACTAAAGAGGCTTGCATTTTTGTGTGCAAATTGAAATAGAACACAGAGTCAGAAATGGTATATTAAAAAAAAAAATAGTTGTGTTAAGAAGCGTGTTTTTTAAAAATGAACAATTTTGAAATGTTGTTTTCAATGCCACCTTTATTCTAGCCAAATTCTGACTGGCTGCAGTTTAAAATCTCTTTTGTGTGTCCCCTGATGACAATTATATTATGTGCGTAATCCTAGTCTACATCCTTTTAAAAATGTGTTTATTGGTTAAAATAATTGTGTGTCACATAACATAGAAGAAAATACCTAAAGCAAACACCCCCCCCCCCCCCCCCCTTGGTTATTTTAGTAGTGAACACAGTATATTTTACAAGGATTTTTGTTCATCTACAAGGTCAGCTGTGTGTCCAGATTGTAAGCATTGAATTTAGCATTGTGTCAGAGTTCTGTAGTTTAAGCATCAATAACAATTTGTAAAGAGTTTAAAGTTAAATGTTTTATAGAGAAGGTTTAAAAAGAATCTTTTACTTGAGTTTAAACATCCTCTGCTGTGTTTGAAACTCAGGTGTGGCGGTAGTGCTAGCGTTTTAGAATGGAAAGACAGTAGGTTTTCTTAGATTTAGCAATGCAAAATGCAGGAAATGGAACACTGAGTAGTGAAAGAAGGTATGTTATTGAAGATTAAATTATATATCTGGTATAGGTTGAATATTTGTAACTCTTGTTTCTCTAATTAATGCAAGTCAAATTGATATGCTTTAATTGTTTTCTGTAAGTGATGTGGTAGTCTGTTACGTTAGCAGCCACAGTACTTGCAATGATATTCCATCAGGTTTTGGCTCCTATCCCTGGAGGGATTTCCCAGCAGACAGGAGTGATTATTCAGCCCCAGCAGATCCTGTTTACAGGAAATAAAACACAAGTCATACCTACAACAGTGGCTGCCCCTACACCAGCTCAAGCACAGATTCCTGCAGCTGGTCAGCAGCAACCACAACAACAACAGGCACAACCACAAGCACCACTTGTTCTCCAAGTTGATGGAGCAGGGGACACATCGTCGGAAGAAGAAGAAGATGAGGAAGAAGATTATGATGATGATGAAGAGGAAGACAAAGAAAAAGATGGGGGTGAAGATGGCCAAGTCGAAGAGGTAAAGTTAACATTATTTCAAAAGGCTGGAGCATGCTTGTGTTTCATTTCCATTTTTTTTGCAATGTTTGAAAGAAAACTATATGCTTCAAATAATACTGTATTCCAATAATTTTAAGAATATATCTTTTATCCATGTACTTCAAGTTCTTTATTTCCCATGTTGAAGTTGTGAAAACTGTGTATATTAGCAAAGCACCTTGAAATGCAACTGAGGAGGGTGGGAGACTCTGCAAAAACTGTTAATTCTCATGAATGCCCTTTTAAAAACTTTGGTAATATTTCTGATGTTATGGAGAGGTCAGCCATGAAATTATGAAACCCTCATAAGCAAACAGAAATAGTCAGCTCCACTTGGGACTGAGTGCATAAAAAAGCAAGGTGTTAGGAAGATTGACAAAAAGGAGACCATGTATTTAGATCACTGAGGGGACCAATAGATGTGATCTGACCTGTACTTTACTGACTATTCCATCGCTTTCTGTTACACTACAACAAGCCTGAGAACTCAAATTTGATTATAAGCACCTTCTAGAAACACATCTGACCTTGATGTAATGAAATCAGGAGATAGGAGCAAGAGTGAATATTCATTGTAACTTGTTGCATTCTTAACAATATGTGCTTAATTTAGACTTTGAATTTGCTTGGTTTCAGACTTGAGCCAGTGGTTCTTACTAAGTTTTGATGCATTGTACCAAAAAGCCCCACAAGAATAAGAAATTAAAAAAAAAAGGGGTCAGGGGGATACTAATAAGCTAAAAGTTCTGTTATTTCAGTCTCTGACAGGAAACCTTGTACTCCCTAAATCTATAGTTAAAACTATACCAGCATTTTGAACTGTCAGATCACTTCCACAGTTCTCTGCAATTATTTTAAGAATCCATTTAAAATGCATTTAATAGGAGGAGTAGCATTTCATAGTCTGTATCACCCATGCAGTATATGCAGGTAAAACTTCTAATTTTTGTCAAGGAGTTAAATCAGGTTTTCTGTAGTACATCTACAGTGGTGTCTAACAGTATTTTTCTGTTACAATTTACAGGTTGGGTTCACATCACTTTTCCATTATATTGATCAGCATTGATGTCCATTTGAATGTTTTAATAGTTGCCTTACTAAGTATAGGTCATCATGCTTATATATTAAGTGTTCTTTAATAGTGCCTTAATGCTAACGTTCTTGTGGAAATTTTTTTATATGCCAAGACTTTATTACCAGCATGCCAGAGATCCCCTGTTATTTTTGCTACCTTTGTTCATCACCAGTTACTTAATGAGTGGACCAGTTCCTTAAAGCTTTTGAAATCACTTAAATATGGCATTACTTTGGAAGGAATTAAGACCTCTAGTACACCTTTTTCTTCTCTCACTAGCATCTCCCCTGTTTAGCTTACATATTTGGGAGTAGGTGGGAAATGAGGATTATACAGAAGACTTCAGAAAAGTTGGTTTGCCTTTATTTAAAGGTTGTTTTAGCTTTTGAAATGTTTGTTATTTACATGAGATGAAAAAAAACTAAACCAGATTTCTGCTGGAACAGAGTGTTAGCAGAAAGAGGAAAAAATGAAAGTAATTTTTAAGGGACATGAAAATACATTCTAGAAAGTCTGGAGAAGTTATTTTGTATGTGTGTATGCAAGATCATCTGAAGGCATCTTTTCCCCTCCTGTAAAAACTTTCTGCATGTGTTGAGGGTTGTTTCTGTTTGTGGTACATCAAATGTGAATAAGTCATGGAGTTTCTATTTTTAATGGCACATAAGGAGTGACGTGACTAACGTCGCCTTTCCATTGCTTGAATGCTTTAGAAAAATGAAAATCTGCGTAATAACTTTTTTGTAAAGACAAATTGCAAGCACCAGAATGTTTACAGTAAAGGAGCAAGAATGGTTGTGGTGACAAAAGGCTACAGTGCCCAGAATCTGGCCTGGACACTGAAGTTCCAGAATAAAATTGGTCAGGATCTCTTCTCAGGATGAAGGGCAGGAAGGCAGAGTATATCCATCAACCCTCTACTGGAAAGCCTAATACTGCCCACCTCAAATGCATTTTAGGTCCAGTTTTTCATAGACAAGACTGCAGCCTTGTGTGAATAATCAAAGTAACAGCTCTGATCTTACTAAACAGCATAAGTTTTTGCATGTGTTTCTTTCAGGAGCCTCTTAACAGTGAAGATGATGTGAGTGATGAGGAAGGACAAGAACTGTTCGATACGGAAAATGTTGTTGTGTGCCAGTATGATAAGGTAATCTCTACAGAACAGAATCCAAGAATTCTACTTTCTCTGTTCTTCTTCCTATCAAGTTACAATTTTTAAGTAACAACTTTGTGACTGTTAAGTACAGGTAGATCTGTAAAGATTGTAATGTGAACAGTAATACAATAATTAGCTATTTGTTTTTAAAACAGGTTTGTGTGACATGTTTGTACTAAGCTTGGTAACGAGTAAAGCTTAGAAAAATTTGGCTGCATTTTCTTTTTCTTCATCATGTCTTTTTGTGACCTTTAAAAAAAGGTCAGTCCTCTGGGCTCAGAAGTGAACTAGTTTAAGTAAGTTTGTACATTTGCTGTGGCTGTGAATGGAGGAAGTAGTCATTATGATTTAAACTTGTGGAAACCTGTTCCTTGATTACTAAAAATACCTGTTCGTGGTGATAGAATAGTTATCAGAGGAGAAGGTTCTTTCTGTGCTATGCGTTCTTCACTGAAATGGCAATGTGGAATGCTTTTTCTTATTTTGCTTTAAATTCTGCTGAACTGTCTTGCCGACTCTATAATGACTAATTTCTTGCATATTTGCCCCGGAATATGCAAGGACTCATCCATGTCTGGAATTGTTTTAAATGTGTCTAGAGGATAGCAGACAAATTTTTACTGAGATAGTATGTAGAAAGATTATTCAATTCAGATTTTCTTTCTTTTCCTATGCCAGAAGAATTGGACTGTGATGAATAAGGATCCTTTTTAAAGCAGAAAAAAAATCTGTAAGCTCGTTGAATAAAAACTCCTACATTGCGAGGAATGGCTTGGTTAGAAAATCTTCAGTTATGCCCAGACTCTGCTTAGACTTGTCATCAGATTCAACAAAGAATTTAAGATAGAGGGAAGTGGTATCAGTATCTACATCCAAGCCATCTGTCCCCTCCAGACTGTAATCCAAAACTGTTAGTTTCAAGGCATTTTGTGAGGATAGTGAAGGACCTTAGAATAGCAGTCAGAAAAGCTTGTTGGGAGTTGCTAAAGCTGAGCAACAGGAACAACAGGAACTACTCTGAAATCCTCACCCTCTTAAAAGTTAAGAATATGAACTCCGTAGGGAACAGCGTCCATCATTAACCTCTACTGCCACGTGCTCTGAAAGGACTTAATCACTTATCAAACAATTGTTGTTCAGTTTGTCTCTATAAAATACACAGGATCAACTCAGTTGTTCTGACTAGAGTTCCCTCTTGCACAGTGTCCTACATCAGCTGATGGTGGGTGCCTCTGGAACAATGAGACAAGGGCAAACAGGTAGCCATGCTCATGTAAAGCATTTTACCATCCTTCCGTGAACTGTCTCTTGAGGGAGAGATAGTGGCTTTGTATCAAGTGGCCAGTAGATGATTTTTTTTCCTTAATTTGTCAGAAATTAATTTGATTATTTTTTGAATCCTTGTAAACTTTGTCTTATGACAAGAAGTTTCATAAATGAATTCTGTGATGTGTGGAGAATTACCTAGTTTTTAACCAATTAGTTTCATATGATACCCTAGTTCTTTATTTAGAAGAGTGTTTCCTCTGCTTTCTTGGTGCCTTTTATGATATTGCAGACCATCATAAGCCTCCTCAGTCATCTCTTTGAAATCAGAGCTACACTTTGCTTGGTTGTTACTTGTGCAGCTGTCTAAACATTTGATTATTCTTACTTTCATTCTCCAGATCTGTTTTATTCTTCTGTCTCTTATTTGATACAAGTAGGTAAGGTTGAGGGAGGATCAGAGCTATTCATAACACAGGTGAACCTTCAATTCATTAAGTGGTATAGCAATGTTCTGCATGTGTGCTTTTGACCCCACTGAACACAGAGCTGATGTTCTCAAGGAAAAGTCTTAGAACATTGGGATCTCATTCCTGACTTGTAATTGTCAACTCAAACCCATCATTTTTTCTTTCCATGTAAGTTGGAATTGTTTTTTCCATTGTTACTACCTTCATATACATTGAATGCCACCACTGTTTTATTACACAGTGAGTTAGGGCAAGTAACAAAATTCTGCAGCTCTTCAGTAACTGTTCTTTTGTATCATCAGTGACGTTATGTCATTTTCCAGATGATTAGTGAATTCTTAAACCATGCAGACTCCAGCCAGCACAAATCTCTTCTGGAATGATCTAATTTCACTGTAAAAAGAGTGTTCTTACCCTTGTTTTCCCATCTTTATTCAGTTATTTATTCATCCGAGGACCTTCCTCCTTACCTCATGGCAGCTCAAATGCTTCTGATGAGGGTTTTTTATTGAATGCCATTTGGAAGGGCAAGTAGAGTATATAAGGCAGACCTTTCCTTGTTCATTTATTTTCTGTTGCTACTGGCTTTTTAGCTTAAAGTGAGCACAGACCAAACAATAGTACTAATAATTGATTGAGTGCTATGGTTATATCTGTTCTGGTGCTACTTTACTGTTTGTTTCTACAGCACTAGTAGTAATAGATGGTGAGACATTGTGTCCTTGATGGAAATTGAAAAATTGCAATGGGGCTTCCTTGTTTTTATGCCTTTTGTAAGATTTTCTTAACTTTTAGATCGCCTAATTATATTTTTATGTTTTGTTTGCAAAATTTATGATAATCTTTTCTCTTTTGGAAGCATTTCAGCTTTCTGAAAGATCTTTGCTTTCTTTGAATATCTTCTTGTCCTGCTGCTTAATTGTACTGGTGGTCTTTTGCTCTTTCTGATGCCCTTTTTTGATAGGTGGCAGGTATTTATCTGCTCTGTGCTTACAGTATGTGGGGGCTTTTGGGGGGTGGTTTGGTTTTGGTTTTTTTTAAATTTTTTTTCAAAATTTACTCTTCTACCTTTAGACTGAATTTTGTTCAGTTTCCTTTAGTTTTAAATTAAACATAAGAACATAAATTTAGTTACACACTCTTCTAGTGGATTTATTGACTTCTTATTACCCCTGGGAAAATGTTTGCCTTACATAGTTGCTGTTAGTTCTGGTGATATTTTCCAACTTAAGCCCTGCACACTGTCTTGAACCAAGAAAAGAGTTCTGTGGTTTGTGGGTTCCTGACTTAGCTTCTTCATGAAGTAGGTCTTGACTGTATAGTATCTAAACAGCCTCAGTACTGCACATTGATGTTTACTCAGTATGCATAAGATAATTAAAGTCTTCCAATACTACAACTATTTCTTGTCCTTGTATCTTCTCTGATCTCTTTCATCGCGTGGTCAGCCTGCTTCCTGTAGTCAGGTAGTATTTGTTTGGGAATAGGCATGAAGAAAGAAGAGTTCTGTATGGAATATTTTTGTAAAGAGAATATGAATAAAACTGTTGTTTTATTCTTTGTCTTATCCTACGTCAACAGGAATATCCATTATAACCTGAAGATCCATTATGTCACAGGCTCCTGTAATTTTGACTACCTGGGGAGCAAGAATGGCACGAATGGCGTGGGGGTTTTTTTTGGTTTGTTTTTGTTTTTAAATTTTTAAATTTTTTTCACTATGAGGGTGGTGAGACACTGGAGCAGGTTGCCCAGAGAAATTGTCGAAGCCCGATCCCTGGAAGTGTTCAAGGCCAAGTTGGATGGGACTTTGAGCAACCTCATCTAGTGGAAGGTGTCCCTGCCCATGGCAGGGGGGTTAGAACTAGATGATCTTCAAGGTCTTTTCCAACCCAAACCATTCTATGATTTTTTTTTTTTCCTGTCCTAGTATTTGTTGAGTTGTTGCAAATAACTGGACTGATCTCCCAGATTAATCTTACAAATTTCTTTTAAACAAAGCCTTAAAAGGGCCAATATTTTAACTGGGAAGACTATAGGTTAAAGTTGAAGCTTCATGCCATCATCCCCAATACTGGAGATGTTACTTTTCTCACTTGACACTTTACAATGAGAATTGGGATGTAAATTGTATACAATGACTTACCATTGAGGAGAAATTATAGAATATAAGACTAGTACATATATTCTATATCATCTTTTGCGTTTTGTACCATAGAGATTTTCAGACTGAAAACTTTGTAAATAATTCACTTGCCTTTTAACCAAAACTTAACTTTCAGAAACCCAGAGTCAAGCTCTAATATTAGAAGTAGAAAGTTGAATAGGCCTGCTATCTATCTATACGTAACATAATCAAACTAGTTTTCATGCAAAAGAGGTGCAAATAATAAAACTTGGTGTTTGACTATTTCAGGGCTGGTTTAAAATGTTAGTTAATCTTTCTGTTACAGTGGTTGAAATGGGGATTTCTGGCTTTCAAGTGGAGTTTTGCGGCTGTCATAATCAAAGATGATTTAATCAAATTCAAGCAGCACAGGTGGATATACCTCTCTTCTTCCTTTCCAACCACCTCTAAAAATGTGCTATAAGCTTTGGATTTTGGAATGCCTCTGTGCTTGTGTGGTTTTGTGACAATTGCTGTCCCTGGTTTAAAAAATGAAAACAGAAGATACTGCTATATGCATAATTAGGGGTTTTTTTCATAGCTAAATGCAGAATTGATTTTCAAGAAATTTGTAGTAATTTAGTAATGTATGCCCAATAGTTATTTTCATTTTTTCTTGCCCTTGTAATTTACTTAGGCATTATTACCTATTTCTGATGCAAAGTAATAGTTCAACTTTTTTCCCTGTTTTTAGATTCATAGAAGTAAAAACAAATGGAAATTTCATCTCAAAGATGGCATCATGAATCTTAACGGAAGAGATTATGTATTTTCCAAAGCCATTGGGGATGCAGAATGGTGAAGTTTTAAAAGACAAAACAAAAAAAAAACTCCCTGTAAAAGGAAAAAAAATCAAAAGCAGGAAAGGTTGAGACTTGGACGTATACTCCAATCAAAACGTGTATCTGCACATCGGAAATAAACAAACAGAAGTATTGGAACAAAGGTAAAATGTGGCAACAAAGACACTACTTCAGATGAGCAAGCCATGGACTGTAGCAGCTATAGCATTGTCTGGGAGCTGGTTTTGTGTGTTAGGAATACCTTAATTATCAATTCTACATACAGGTACCTACAGCTGGTATTTAGCATGTAAGGCTTTGTTCCCCTTCCCACCCCACCCCCTTCCCTTGATTTAAGATTTTAAATACTTCTTCCACTGATTGAAGGAACTCTTCCCTTTGACAGATTATTAATCTGAAAATGCTTATTGTGTGTACAAATCTTTGCTTTGAACACTTCCTTTTGGTAGTGAGGATGGTCAGAATGTTACTTAAAATGCGTGCAAGCTTTGTACAGAAGGGTAAGAATTAAGGTGTTAAATTTTAAATAACTTGTATAAGGAAAATATTTTTAATTCTGATATGCTCATTAATTATTATATCTATTTGTTGTTTTCAGTTCAGTTCCCCATAAACAGGTGGTTGTTCCTAGCAGTTACAAAATGGTAAAATGATCATCATTTGTATTTCAAAATTATTTTAATTTCGTATAAGTGATACCTTTTATTTAGGGCTGTATTTTTTAAATACTAAGCACCTGTAGCTCCCTGCAACGAAAGTCAGATTGCTTAACTTGTTAATTATATTCTTGCTGTTTGGTGGTGGTTCAGCATCACTGAGTTGAAATGAATAATATAGTTTCCATTGATTATTTTTTTTTAAAACTTTTTTTTTAAAAAGGCTTTGGAGACCTTTTGAATCAAATGTGTAGGTAATGGCATAATAGATGCATTCCTTCACCTGCTTACTACACATGTAGTCCAGACATCCACGAATAATTCAGCAGACCACAAGAATGACTGAATTTTTAATATAGAAAATCACATAAAAATTCTAACATTCTGGCTGCAACTCTGTTAATCGAAGATCTGCTTTACTAAAAAGTATAGCCATAAGTTACCTGCAGCAGTTAACCTCTCTAAAGTTTCCAGGTGGCATGTAATTTCATGAAGAGAGCTGCACAGCTTTGAGAACACAAATTTTGTTAGAGTATCTTTAGACTGTCTTGGTAACAGAAAATCAAGCAGTTGGATGCACTAAACCTTGTGTAGTCACTTTTTCACTTGCCTTTTCCAGAAGTGTGGTTTTTGTGGTGGCATTTTTTTATTGTGGGGTTTTTTTTGTTTGTTGTTTGTTTGTTGGTGGGTTTTGGGTTTTTTTGTTGTTGTTCTCTCTCTCTCTTTTTTTTTTTTTTTTTTTTTTTGTGAAAAGCAACAAGGTTGCTCCCCCCTCCTTCCCTTCCTCTCCTGAGAAGTGAACACCTTTTCTTCATGCAGAGATTATTCTTGCAAACTGTGCTTTCAGAAATGCAGTTACTTTTGAGCGAGGAGAGGGAATGGGCATTATACTTCAGAAACTGTTGTGGAAGGAATGTTCATGTGGCTTACCATTTCAAAAAAATTTTATGTTTCATCGGGTGCTTAGAAAGATGACAAAAAAAGGACACAGCAAAGATAATTTTAATTAAATTGGGAAGACTTTCAGAAGCAGACATTTGAACCATGATTTCTGACCTTTTTATGGTTGAGAATTAAACTTCTAAAACATTATTTAACAAAGTCACAAGTGTATTTTAGCAGTATATAATGACTGCAGTAATTTTCATTCTCTCTGATTTACTTGCCTCCGAGTACGTTCATAATCTCAGTAGTATGTAGAAAACTCAAAACACATTGTAAAGAGGGTTTTTTTGGCTGTGATTTTGTACACCTGTGCTCTCATTGATACAGACTAAAACTGCCTGTAGGCTATATCTAGAGCCATATGGTTGTTAGTAAGCCATCTACATACATAACTTTATGAAAAGTTAATTGATGTTTCTTCTAATTCATTCTTAAGTAATGGAATTGTAATTTAGAGTGCATTTTTGGCTTGGGGCTTCAAGGTATCTCAACCTCATTGGTGTCTGCTTTCTTCTGAACAAAGCAGATATTTTTATTTTTTACCACTGTTGACACTTCTATGTACAACTGCAATGAAATCAATAATGTACCAACTAATTCCTTCCCTCACCTTTTCCGTATCTGTTACCAACAAGTCTTAAGTATTAGACTTCAGAAAAATTCCCGTTAACGCTGCACAACCAAACCAATAAAAGGAAAAAAAATCCCTTTAGCTATAGATTCCTGTTTATACTACTGGAACCCAGATTACTTGTACAATGCTTTGTTTTCATACATCTTAGTGATTTTTTTCACCCACATATGTATACTAGAAGCTGCATAGCCTTTTTATTTATTTTTAAGGGATAGCAGGACTTTAAAGATAACTTAAGCTTAGCCTGTTCTGAAGGATGTTAGAAGCTTTCTGAACTTGCACAGTCTATTGCAAGCTAATTGTATGGTATGCTTTTCAAAGAAGAAGTTTTGTCTTCAAATACAAATACCTGTGAAGTTTTCAGAAAGCCAGTCACACATGAACATACCAAACTGTGCTCTTATTGCTACATCAAGTGTTCCTTTTTTTTAAATCAAAAAGCATGTTTTAATTTCATTTTATTGTAGCAGCTTGCTGTAAGAATGTAGTTTGCTTAATTTTATTATTGTACTTGAATTTTTAATCATGGTTTTAACAATGTAACTGAACAGACCATTTCATTAGGTTCCAAAGAAACCATTCCTTTCAGAGCGCAAGGGATTCCCATGTTCATAGTTCATAAATGATTTCCCCCGCCCCCCCTTGGAAATAGGTTTTTTGGTTGTTTGAGTTTTTTTTTTTCCCATTTAAATAGTTCAGTATTATGGAAACAATTAATGATTTCAAGAGGGCTTATGTTAAAATTTGCACAGATAATGGAGCACCTTTTTATGATGGAAAAAATGGGGAAAGATAACTTCATAATTATAACCATGATGGCTGGTGGAAACTTGTAGAGCAACTGGGCAAAATTGGGAGTCTTGTGCCTTTTCAGCTTGCAGAATACCTGTTTTGCCAGTATGACAATACTTTTTTTTTTGATTTCTGAGAGAGTAAATTTCCTGCAGTGCTTCAATAAGAAAAGCAACTTTTTTGCTCTAATTCTGTTGGGTTTTAGTGTGTGCAATCATTTTAAAACATCTAAGTTGAAAACAAATTGAAATATGTTTTCTTTTAAGGAGATAATAGAGAATTTAGTCACATAAGGAACTTTATATTGGACTATTTAAATAAAATATGTTTTTATTCCCCCTTAGTTGCTGGTTAGCGACAAGATTTCTTTGAGGCTTCATACTCCTTGTTCCTGCATTGTACTCACAGGTTGCATTTGAACATCATTCAGTTTCCTAAACATGATTTAAAGTGATAATTGTGGTCCGAGTTTATTTCCAAGAATATGATACGTGATTCTGAAGCACAGTTTCTAGAAAAGAGCAAAGAACACGTTGTGTCGTGTAATGGATTTTTTTGATAAATGTTTTTTCTATTTCTGCTGAACAATTAGGAGTGTTAAAGTAGACTTCATTGAGTCTGTGAAAATAATTCCACTGCTTGACAGTTAGCAGTAATTATGTCACCACATAACACTACCAGAGTAAAATTTCTTAATTCCAGTGGAGGAGTTAAAGACCTTGTTAACTAAAGTTCATTTTGATTCAATCTCTTCAATTTGTAAAAGCTCCTTTAAAAACAATAAAGCCCCCCCAAATTTTCCCGAAAGCAAAGCTTCTTCATAGAATGCAATAAGATGTCCAGGAAGTGAACAGTGGTTTTAGGATAACGCACACTGGATTGATACTGGGCTGCCTTACACAGCTTCGTGGGGTTTGCTGTGTACCACTCCACCCCACCCATGCACCCCCAACTGAAATTAGATTTCTCTTCAGACTTTGAGATCAGTGACTATACAAGATGAAGAAACTTGCATATTATTATGTATTGGTGTCTCACATTTAAAGTCTCATTTTCTCATTGCTGTGATTGGTTGGGAAATGTGTAAAAACCAGTCTGTTGGTTTCCCTGTTGTCTACTTTTTTCAGGCAGTTCATGCAGTGTGTCTTTTAATTATTATTTTGTGGACTTGACATTGTGGAACAAAAGGAGCTTTTTTTTAACAGGAAGGACTACCTTGGGTTAGCTATATATGTACAGTCATCCAATGAGACATGTTCCAGAGTGCATAGGGTACCAATAGATTATGGAGTGGGGGAATATCCTTTTTTGCTGTTCTGAGCTACTATTGTCAACTGCTGTTGTACATATACTGTTATGTGTAAGGGGGTAAATATATTTATTATGTTTGTAAAATTCATTCTGTACAATTGCAGATCAAGGTTGCTCCTCTGTGATATACAGGATATTATGTTTCAAAGGCCATGCTTGGAATACGATTAGAGAACTTAGTATTTTGATGTACTAAGACCTATTTTAAGTTTAATATTTTGCCTTTGCAAAAACTTTAATTAAAGATGTTATTTAAAAATGTTTGCCAGTTCATTTACTATCTTGCATGTGCATTTGTTTAATATATGGGGCTTAATGACTACTACGTAATAATGCCGAATTTCTGAATTTATTTTCATCACACGCAGGTAACTTCACTGTCACCTACTTGTTGAGTTTGCCTTGTGGACTTTCCATTTAACATCATCACAATGTTATAAAAAAAAAAAAATCACATTTTAATCTTGAGGCCAGAGTTCTATATTTATTTAAAAATTTTCTCTCTATGGTAATTTGAGACTTAGGTCTTGAGACAAGATTGGTTGAATAACTTGTGCCATCTGGATGTTAGTCCTGTAAATGGAAATACAAGACAATACTGAGAAGTAAAATACAGAGTTCTTGGATGACAGCTGGCTGATCCTAAAGGCTTCATCTTCATCAGTGAAACTGGTTTGACAGAACTGCTTTCTTGTAAGCAAGTGATATCTTTTTAGTTCTTGGCTAAAAGCAGTATCTTGAGACATGACTTGTGCTTTATTTTTAAACCTAAATTTTGAACTTGAAATTCTAAATATAATTGGAAAGAATGTAAGCTATAGACTATACTGCCCGTAGTGGGGGTTGGACTTTTGGAATGCAGTGATTCTGAAGTAATCTTTTAGCTATAGTGGTGTAAAGGTATAGCAAACCAAGAATCATCAGGAGTAGTATTTTCCTAATACTCAAGGTGGGGGGGATTCCCTAATACTTTCCTTGCCCTCCAGCCCTCAACACTTAGGCAAGTCAAAAAAAACCCAGTACTGCTTTTTCCTTAAAATTTGCCTTACTTGTCATCTTGAAAAGGATTTGGAGATGATTCTGGATAAATAACTATCAGAAATTATGATGTTTTGCCAAAAAAGATCATTGCAGTCTGAGCTTGTATACTGTGTAAGAGAAAAACAGCTTGGAAGAATGGCCTGTTTTTCTGGCCAAAATATTTTCGAAAGGACCCTAAAAAGAGGAGGGAAAGCAGAATGCTGACAAATTAGTAGCAAACTCAAGTTGAAACACAAAAAAAAGCTGTATTTCATCCCTGTAAGGAAAGATGAGAACATGGTAATTGTGAAGGTTAATTGTGCTCTCCCAGCTGTGCATGAGCAAAGTATTTCAACAATATTTTGGAGGCAAAATCAAGTATATTTAAAAATCTCTGATTTTTTTTTCTATCAGTTTGATTTCTTTATGGCTTTATTATTTTAATTGCAGAGGTATCAGAGGATAAGAATCTTGGGATATTAGCATAGCTTTCAGTATATCCCCATTTAGTTTCAGCTACACATCATTGCTTACAACTTGATTGAAACTGTATCGGCTTTGGAGTTCATGTTTTGTTTTTTCTAACCTGGACTTTTGTTTTTAAAATGCTCTTTTAGAGACTGAAGGTCTTGCTGCTTGTTTTCAGAGCAGACTATGTCATTCTTTTTCAAACTATTTTTTTCACCACTGTTGGGATTATGCCAAAACCACTGTAATCCTTTCAGATGTAATGACATCTATAGTACAGTCAGATGAACTGCAGTTGAACTATGTGGATATATAACATTCAGAAAATTGTTTTTATGATGACTTTTTCTTTAGAGTGAAGACTTCCCCAATTATTTTCTGTGAAATGCCTGTGCAATTTTGTCTTTTTACATAGTATAAATGTGCATGTCCTTGCATGACCTGAGAGAGAATAAATAATTGAAAAATAACACTTTGCATTACAAATGATACTGAGTTGCCCATTTACTTCCATAGGTCAAAACCCCCTGTCTGAAGATGGATGTTGGTGAACTGGTATTTAAAAATGCCTTTTGGTAATAACTATTTTAAAAAAATACATAGCTGTGTGTATTTGGTTTACACTTTCTAGTTTTTGTTTCCATTTTTAGTTCAGTTTTGTAAACAAATTTACTGAAATTATGAAAAGAGCAAGTGTTTAATTTCGATAAGTATATTTCAATAACAAATCCAAAACAAAGACTATCATTAAATTGTAAAAATAAAAAAAAAATCTTGTAACAGAAAAAATGTGTTACATGTGGACAGATGTGTGATTCTGTCAAGATAGAAATGCTTTTCCTTTGCTAGAGGTGCCAAATGAAGCAGAACTTGTACTGCGGACAAGCCCTCTAGATGTACTGGAACAGAAGACATGTTTGAATCCCCAGAGAGTTGGGATCCTGCTTTACAAGTGCCAGAGCTGGCAGGATTTAATGCTAAGGTAAAGAAAAACCCTTCCCAGCTGGTGATGGAGAATATGTTTTGGACTAGCAAAATAAGGAAGGCAGTCTTTTCTGCTAAACCACCTGGCTTCCTGATTTTTTCAAAGGCTTATTCCCATTTCTCCTAGGAATCCTGCTACAGGGTCCCAGCAGATAGGGCTTCTTGTGTGTCCTCCCATACCGACGTCTGAGGATTTCATCCAGATCTTTCCTCTTGGAGGAACAACTGGCTGACTCCGGGTGGGCTGTCCGGATTCAACAGGTAATGTGTTCCGGGAAGTAAAGCATTTCTAAAAAGGATGTGTCAGAATTAACCCTGTGGAAATTGCTTGTAGATTTTGTTCTGTCTTGGGTTGCCTTTTTTCAGAAAGCTTGAATTTTTGCAGGATGGAAGCTCGCTCCTTCTGAGCTTACTTTGTTCGAGCCTTTAACAAAGACGAAGCATTAGTGCTGGGAATAATATTTCTGACATAATATTTTCTGTGGACTGAATTTGTCTGTCTGATTAGAATAACTTTTAATCTTAAAACATTTAGTGTCTAGTAAAATTCTGTGTATGTGTAGAGAGTTGACAAATGGCTTGATAAGTGTGATGATGGTACTGATGTTAAAAATTGGTTAGCTAAAGAAGAAATATATTCACATCCCAGACACTTCTGCATATATTGCTTAAGTTGGTTTAGGGAGGGAGCAGAGGGAAGGTGGAGTAGTTCTGAATTTTAGCAGATCAAGTTGCTGTAAATGTTTATTCAGAGTATTTTTTGGCTTTCATTTTCTGTCCTAAATCATTGCCGTATCCTTAAACAGCTTTGTAATTTCTCCCTGAGGTTGCTGTGTGTATGTTGCCATGTAGCTTAAATAACTTTAGATAATAGGTGGAAAATGTAAACTCTAAAGTACTTCATCAAATAAAGCCTGGGGTTTCTTCCATAGTAGAGAAGGGAGATGCAAAGAGAATCTGGAAGGAGGAAACAGAGAGCACAGAGGATAAAGGTAAAAGAAGGTAGCTAGCCTTTTAAAAAAATCAAAGATGGAGTGCAAACATATTTAGTTGTTGAAAGACAAGTGTATGTAAGGAATAAAAACCCCTACTTTTCTTTTTCCTGGACTTTTCATTGGAAGGTGCATCTGCCAGTGTGTCAGCCACCCCTCCTAATTGCCTTTTATCAAAATACACTTCTTGCTGCTTTATACTGACATATCATTGCTGGGTTTAATTGGCTAAAAAAAGAATTGATCTGTTGTTTCCACAGCTCCCTCTAGGCAGCAGCAGTAATCCACATATGATTTAGGGAATTCTTTCACTACAGTCAAACTGAAACCAGCACTGTACATGCAGCACAAATAGAACCTTCATGCTGCTTGGTATTTCAGTGCTATCGTGCATATGCCAGTCAGCAACAAGCTGTGGAGAAGACAGACATTCAGACAGTGCCTCAGAATTTGCAGTGAGAAGTTTTTTGTTAAAACCCATGTTACTGCTTGGATTTGATTTGTTGCAGCTTTGCCTTCACAAAAGACAGGGAGTGCTGTCATTTTTATTTTCAAAGAAAAGCCGCTGTCATTTCAGCTGAAACTGTTCAGCTGTAAGACAGCCAGGATGGGTTTGGCAGTCTAGCCTGTTATCAGTCTCAGTGTTTGCAACAGGGAGTCTCTTCTTGGCAGCGAAGTAGGTCTTACAAAAAGTATCACAGTATATATATGCAAGTAACGATCCAACAATTCCAATCACTTTGTAATGACTGTTTAGTGAGCTCTTAGATATGTGTTGTGAATGAAGCTGACATTCACAACAGATTTCTTTCTGTAAAAGAGAGAAGAAAAACAGAGAACACAGAGGAGACCCTTCATCACAGCTGCATAGTGAATAGCTGAGGATCAAAATGAGTGTGCTCCTCCTCCTGTAGCTAATTATTAACAAAATTTCATGACCTTCAACTGAACAGCACAGATGTGCAACAGTAAGGGTATGACTTCAGATGACCACTCATGCAAGGCTTGGCATTGCATATAATCGGGATAGCACAGAAAGCTCCTACCCAGAAAGTAGGGTAAGATTCAAGTTGATACATATTAATCCTGCAGAAGTTAAGTTCTTGGAAGGAGTAAGTTCTGGATGGCCCTGATGAGGTCCAAGTCCTGTGCTACAGTTGATGAGACTTCCATGTTTTGGAATAGTTACCCAATATTTTCAGGGTGGAAAATAAGGACAAGCAGAAAAATTACAAATTTCCACAGGATTGGTATCCTGTCTAATCTGAGAACCTGATAATTTGAGGTACTGTGGCAATGCATACCAATGTGTGTGCATGGGGAAGGGACAGCTGTGGGATGGGGATAGGAAGCTAGAACTGATGGGTTCTGCTGATGAAACACTCTGTGTATTGACCTCATAGAGCCTCCATTTGTTCACTTTCACATCGTGATTTCTAGTCGCACAAAAATAAGTCAGGTCAGATGGAAGTGACTAAATGGATCAAAAGTATTTCAGCTTTACGCAGATGTATTATTGAACCAGTGTGAATTCTAGGTTGACGATGCTGTCAGAATCTCTTAGTGTGCATCTCTAAGACCTCTTAACCATCTTCTGTTCCAAGGCATGATGATGGCCTTTCAACACCTTGTGCCTTAGCCCACAAAGCCTACATCAAAGTGCATATGTCATATGTTTTCAGAATCCCTACCAAGGAGGAGCAGAGTGCATAATGGAAAGACATGATAATCCAACTAATTTTGTGCCTCACTGTGTCTGATTTTAACTGCGACCCAGAAACCATTTGATTACTGAATGGTTTTAGAGTGAGGATGCCTGGCATCTGTTAGAAAAACAATACATATTATGCTGCTATTACTCATCAGTTTGCCCAAACAGCTTGGAAAGGAGGGTTTGGTTCATTTTAACACATAAGCATAGGAGGTCTGCTCAAATCAACTTCACTTTATAAGGAGTGTTTTTTGGTACAGGTTTTTCAAAGCCTATGCTCTAAGCATTATATTTAAACTATCGAGCAAGAAAGGAAATGGAAATGCATTTCATTTATGTTAATAAACCAAAATGCTATGATAGTGATTTGAAATTTACTTTTTATTACTTGTGCTATTTTCAGATTCCAGGATACCACAGCAGGGTGTGCTTTACTTTGACTATAGCTGACCTGTTGCAGATGGTGTCATCTAGAACAGATGCCTACTCAGTCAAAACCCCCACATCTCTCTATAGGTAGAGACAGAGGAGACTAGCAGAGGTCAGCTATAGCCAGTTTAAATTAAATTGCTCAAAGTTCCAAGTCCTCATGACAAAGGCTCCAGCTCAGCTTTACAGCTTTTTTCTACAGTGTCTGAGAATGAAGAAATATTTCATACTGTATGTACTACCAGCAAATTATGCAAATAGAATCACAGAAGTTTATGCAGAGAAAATAATAGCATTCTCTGCCACCCCGAAACAGGATTTTCTGTTCCCCAGTCTGAAATCTCGGAGCCAGCCGAAGCCCTGAAGAGTGGTAACATTGGTTCTTCCCATTTCTGTGCAGGGTTTTGAGAGGAGGCAGCTAGGCTCTGTCCTTTCACTTGAGCCATGAGGTCAAATCCATTGGGGTAGTGCTGTGAACAGGGGATATGCTCTTCTTCACTCAGCTGGGTTTTTTTCATCTGCATGGCCTCTGCGGTCAGGCCTACTAAAGGAAGGTGCAGTTGAAGCTGTCTTTGCAGTCTGAGTAGGGGAACTGCTTGAACACAAGAAAAGTGGCTGCCATGGAACAGACCAAAAGTCTTTTATCTATGCCAGAACCCTGACTGTGGTAGCTGCTAACAATGTGTGGCGAGCGAAGCATAAAAGAATAGGCAGGCATGTATGATACACTCCCCAAGTACTCCCTCCCATCTGCCATGTATTCGCAATTCAAAAGCATCCTGAGACAGACAGTTTTTGTGGTTTTAGTATTTTTCCACAGATTTCTCTTCCATGAATTCTGAGTATCTCCATAAACCCATGTGAACTTTATTACCCACAGCAGCCTTTGACAAGAAGTTCAGTAACTCAGCTACTCCTGCCTGCTCATGACTTTATCAAGCTTTGTCATTGCCCTTCTAGTCCAAGGAGTCCTATTTAGTGATTCCTTAGGTGTAACTCCAAGCCTTTCATTCTCCTTGCTACCCTACTCTGAAACTTTTCTAGTTCTATTACATAGGTTTTCTGGTGCAGAGACAAGAGCTATGTTATTCGAGGTGCAGATTTATGCAGTGATATAATAATTACTGGGTTTATGTTCTGCTCCTTTCCCAATAATTTAATTTGATGGCTTTTTTGATGTCCAGGAAGCATAAGCTGGTATTTTCATGGACTTCTCTACTGTACCCCTAAGATCTTGTTCCTGAGTTGGGATTGTCAGCTCAGAACACATCATTTATGATGTCAGTTTGTCTTTTTTTTACCATGTGCATCACTTTATATATTTATCTACACTGAATTCCTCTTGCCAGTCATTCAGTCTTAAGAAGTCTTCCTACAGTTCTTTGTAGCCGTCTGTTTTTCTTACTGCTCTGAATATCTTAATATTATGGCAAAGTGTGTTATCTTACTGCTCACTCCTTTTTCCAGGTCCCTTATGCACATACTGAACAACATAGGCCTCCTGGAAAGAACTATTTATTCCTTGTCATTTGTTGGGCCGTTGGATTTTCTTCTTGCCTGTGAGGTTAATTGTCCTAGCTGATGCCAGGTAGCATCTACAACTGAGAAAAAGCTTTCCTTACACCCTAAAGCTTCATGTAAGAGGGAAGCACAGTTACAGGCAGTGGCAAGGTGCACAGATACTGAAGTCAGCTGAGCTTTTTGGGACAGGGAGGGTATGTCAAGAGTTAACCAATACTTGAGCACTTTGACAGTTTTCAGCAGTAGGAGGAGCTGTCCCTCACCTGTTTTTTTCCAGGTAGCAAGGATCCATATAACAAAGATAACTTTTTTACCCCACTGATGAGAATTACCGAACATAGAATTTGGCAGCATAAATTTTGGAAAATATAGGACAAGGGACATTTGCTATGAGGGAAGACCTAGTGGGAGGGAGGGATGTTCTGTAATGTTGCATATGGACAGATTAATTTAGTTATTCTGAGAATTCCTGCAGTAGAGTCTCTCCACAACACAAACTTCTTATTACACAAGTGTTTTCTCATGAAGCATCCAATCCTTAGTCACTGTGGCTGTCACATACACATTAGGTTTAGAAAGGAGAATGGAAAAGATCAGATTCCAGATTTATTCTTTTGAAGAGGACCTCATGGCTGTTAGGTGATTCTTGTGATTATCTTGAGTGTAATTAATGATGGTTTTGGAACCCCAGAGCTCAGCAGTACTACTACTGTTCCTTTCCCTCCCTGCTGCACTGAGATGGCCATGTAGGACATCCCTTTCCCACCTAGTGGTGGGGAAAAACCCCAAACCTCTGTCAAACAGTATGTCATCTGGTCAGTCTTTTTGGCTGTAGGCCAGCCAAGGAGAACAAGGAAGTTGAGTGCAAGAGAAAGAGTATTAATTTCTTTTATAGAAAAAATATTTTAAAACCTTCAGAAGAAACTTGCTGAGCCTTTTGCAATTTCAAACAAAACACTTTATTCCAATGCTCTGCATTATTTCTGAAGTATTCTAGAGAAAATATGTACTGAATGCATTTTGCTGAGACAGATTTAAAATAGCAAGTATTACGTAAGGGTATAAGCAAAATGAAAAATGGCTGAAGGGATTGATCAGAGCAGAAATGGAAGAGAATATCTATAGGATACAAACATGTACAAGAAAAAGTCTGGCAAATAAATTATTTAAAGTCTATTGCCTGGATCTTTCTAATAGCTTTTAAAATACTTTTTAAAAAATTAAAACACAAGAACGAATAGGCAAGACATAAACCAGAAATATCAAACTTTGTTCACAAAGGCAGTATCACAGAATTCTTTCAATAGACAATAAATACATGCAATGATGGGAGATAAAAAGTTCAATAATGTGTAAATATATCCGTCATCCATTAGTAACAGCAAACAGCTGTATTCATTCGAAAGCATACTGCAATCAGTCCAACATACCATACCTTTCCAATGTCCTACTAGTTTCCATGGAACAAATATTCTGGTTTGTTTTAAGGTAAAAAGAGGTTTGAAATAAGCGATCCATGTTACTTTTAAAAGCATTTTTAAAATAAATGTTGATTAGTCTTTTCCTCTCTTTCTGAAAAAGAATGATTCAAGCTTGGATTTTCTTTTCCACTGGTACACTAGTATCTATGAACTCTGTAGCACAAATGTACAGTTTGTCCATTAGAACTTGATTGTCTTAGCTGCTGCTGAGATACTAAATAAAGGCACTCAGGAAACTTTTTCTCCCTTTAATGATTATTCCAGTATCAGAAAGGTGACAGAACCCGGGGGGCAAGGGTTGCATCTGAACATAATGCATTTTGTATGGGACTTTCAGACACGGGCAGAGCATTCCAAATGCACCATTTCAAGAGTAGGAAATTTTGCTGATCTGCACACTTAAGCTACTTTTATGTTTCTGATTAACACTGGCTGAGTCCAGATCACAGAAGAGGAGGTCATAAATTATTATTTGCGTGGTTTTCAGCAGTTCTGGTTTCAAAGTTTGCTGAAAATCAACTAAAAATGGAAGCCTGCCCTCCCCCAAAATAAGCAGCTAAATTAATCTATAATGCAATATTGTATATTTTTAATGGTGTTGACAATTTGGTTTTTTTTTTTTTTGAGATCATCTCACAGAGTTGGTGAATCTAGGCCCTTGTTTCTGCTCACTGAAGCAGCCCTCATTTATAATCAAGAATATGGAATCAAACTGAGTTTGAATTGGGAGTATGTACATGGCATTTGCAATCATGCAATTTCCAGCTGTAGTAGCTAGCAGTTTGAAGGGCTCTACCATTAAATTTTTCTGGATTCTACTAACCCACACTATGAAAGATTGCACTGCTGTCTGCTCAGTTGAATTCAGTTCCTCAAAGACTGTAATTCCATTTAAAACAGTATAGATAGTACAAAATGAGCTTTAAAATACCTACCTGAAAGCAAAGATTCAGCCAATATTCTCCATTCTCATGGTATGCCTTCCAAATAGATGAGTGAAATGATCAATGGTAATCTTGGTAGCAGTCCTACAGAGCTCATCTCTACAGCTGGCTGAGAACAGGTCTGATCCTGCTGTCAAAACCAGGCACTCAGGCCACACAAGTATTAACAAGCAAGCTGGTGCAGTGCATCTCCTACCCTGAGTCCTGATGTCTGCAGGAGATGTGGAGAGCCAGGCCCTGGTTCGTTTGTTTGTGGTGTATGGATGAACTGAGCACAGCCAAGCTTGAATTTGGTCTGGCCCCATCTAGCAGCAGGTATGGCAGAAGAATGCTTTAGTGCTTCACTGGAGCAAAAGGCTGTGGGTTGTTCCTTGTATCTGAGCTTTGATTTCCTTAAGCACAGTATGGAGAGTATGTGTCTAAGCTACAGACAGGCTATGGCAACCAGAAGCTAACTGTGTGGTTTATGTAGTTGTACTGCAGACATTGCAGAAGTCAGACAACAGATGTCACTACAAGATGGACAGATGTTCTTAAAACATGTTGGGGGAGCTAGTGGTTAGCCTTCAATTCAGTAACTGAAGGGCATGAAGTATCCTGAAGGCACAATCCCTTTGTCTAAGTGTAGATTTGAGGCAGCTCAACATAGCAAGTGCTAAAAGGAAAGTCATTCTAGCCCTGTAAGAGAGGGTTAAGTAGGGATAACAGTAGTGGTGAGAAAGCAGTAGTTACAGGGTGTTCAAAGTGATAAATGTGCTCAGATAAAACAGTACTGGAATCAGGTAAAGAATGAATAATTGGGAGAAAATTTAGTACAATGTTAAGTTTCAGCCATCAAAAAAATACAAACATTATTAACCTGACTGGGTAGACTGGTCTTCAAAACAAATTCAAACTAAACCATCTCCTAAGTAGATTTATTAAAAAGTGAGCATGATAGTAAGGGAATTCTTGCAGCACACAGAGAAAAATGCCCTAATATTTCCTACCTATAGCTTATGAGCAGCCACAAAATCAATGACATTTGCCTTTTACTGTTATAAAGGCAATATGAAGAGGCTTCTTTTCCCACCTCATGCAACTAAACCAAGAACTGCAAACAAGACTAGCTTTTGTTTTAGGTCAAGATGGCAGAAGCAAAAGGAATCTGTTCCATTTTAGGCCCTGGTGGAAGTCTTAGAAATTTGCTATTAGAAAACCAGTTGAACCTTTTGACACATAGGCAGTTGGCATTTGAGAACTTCAACCTCTAATATTTTTTTTTTCATCTCATTTTAATTATAAAACTTTACGTCCTTTTTTTAGTCATACAAGTACCCCCAAGTTTTATGCTTGGTCTCCTGCTTCCTTAAATTTTTTAGATGAGGGTATATTTCATATTTGCTGAGTTTACAGATACACATTTTCCTATTTAGATAAAGCATTCACATCTGCTTCCAGCATTATCATCAGAACAGTATCTTATGACCTGCACTGATAAGAGTGTGAGACAAGACGTTTGAATGAGTGACTTGTCTAAAAGAAGACCACTCTGAAGGTACTTTGAGACATCTCAAAGGATAGGCTAAGGAAAAATTATATGGAGAATACGTTATCTTCTCACTCAATTCACTGTATGCACAACCACCTCATGACCAGATTGTGACTGTGATACTTTGAGATGTTATAGCTCAGTTTGCTTGCATTCTTCCATGAGAATTTGGTTCTGCATTGTCACAGCAGGAAGGTAATTGTTGACTGGGTCTTGAGTGCTTCTAAGAATCTGACCTAGCCCTCGGCTGATTCTCTGCCCGTAAGAGCTGCTGCTGTTTTTGGCTGAGATTGTCTGACCTCTGTAGACTTGAGCCTGATGCTCACATATACCAAACCTGCTTAGCAGGATAAACACATCTCTTCGGAAAGCTTTGGTGAAAATAGCATAAAGAAAGGGGTTGGCACAAGAATTGAGTGGGTAGAAGAGTACCAGCAGAATCTTGGAATTGGTGACAGTTATCAGTGGTTTGTTCATAATGGCAGATAAAGCATGGAAGGAGATGGGAGCCATGCACACAAAGTCAGTGAAAATCAACACAGCCATCCGCTTGGCAATTTTGGTGTCTTTGTCCCCTGACTTGTACTGAGGATTTCGCACAGTTACATAGATTTTTATGTAGCAGGCACAAATGATGACAAAAGCAATAATGTTACATATTAAAACAAAGACAACGTAGGCTTCAGACACTGGTGTTTCAGTGTCCATAGGCAAGCAGATGCTGACTTTGCTATAGCTGCTGACGCCAACGAGTGGCAAAAGGGCAAGAAGAAAGCATGAGAACCACCCTCCCAGCATGATAATCAAAGCATGCCGGAGGCGAATCTTTCGATCTGGGCGCATGGCAAAAGTGATGGCATACCAGCGCTCCAGGGTGATCACAGTCAGTGTGTACACAGAAAGTTCACTAGCAAAGACTGTGAAAAAGCCAGCTGTGTTGCAACCAGGCCCAGTCTGCCACTCTATAGCATGGTTGTAGTACTCTGACCTGGTGTAGAGATCCACTGAAGCGATCAGGAGGAGGTATAGCCCCATGCAAAAATCAGCAAAGGCCAAGTTACACATCAGAAAGCGTGGTACAGTCAGTTTATAATGGCTGGTGAGAAGTATGAAAAGGACGAAAATGTTACCTAGGATCGCCAGCAGGTTCACAAACCACACCACAATCCTCAGAAATTGATATCCCATTATATCCTCACAGGGATTAAACTCATCAGGTTCTGGAGTGCATATTACGTCTTCATTGCCTCCGCAGACGGGATAGTCATAATGACTGTCAAAGGTCTGGACATCTTCCATTTGAGGGTTCTTGAGCTCGTGGCCAAACCCAAGATTCCCTTCTCCATGCTCTTCCAAAAAAATGTAATAATGGGAATTTTCGTGAAGATTTGTGAACTTGGTGTTTTTGTCATACGCAGTATCAGTGTGGTCTGTGTATTCTTCTGCATAATCTTTGTAAAAAGGACCTCTGAGAGCTTTGACTGATCTTCTCTTACGAAAGCTGTGACTGCTGCTCTGGTTACATGTCAGGTACTCCAGGATTCTGAAAGAATAGAGGAGGAAATTACTGCTGGCATTTACCATCTGACTGGAGTGCAGTGAGTAAACAAAGGGAACACTTCAAAAACAAATCACTGTGAATGAAAACATAGCTATAAAAATGTGATCAGATATATTTCTGTTAACAGAACATATAGTGAACAATAAGCTTGAGTGTTTCTGGGCTTTTTTTTTAAACTATGTTTTTCCTTTCTCTGTTGCTATCACCTATCCCCAGTAGTAATTTAGTTTGTTCAGCATCCATAATCCCTCTTCCTACTTGGGATCTGCATTCTTAGTAGATAACAAGACTTTAACCTACTGTTTATAACTTCGTAGATAATACACACAGTATTACTTTCCTTTTAATTTTTGCTTACAAATCAATTTCTTCCAGAACTTCCATCATTTAAATTTCTAATCTATTTTCTGTAGGTGCTCTACAGCTAACTAGCGGTGTAGCGTTGGGAATCCTGTACCTCATGGTGTGATGAACCTGTATTTGTAGTTGAAAATTGTTCATACTTTTTTGCTAGGAAAAAAATTGCAATTTGGCATCAAATTTTTTGAGAACTGTGATCCACTGTCACATAACCATTAGCGTTTCTCATTTCCAGTAGTCTAGAATACGAGATGGCTTACAACTTGAGATTGCATAGAATTCAGTCTGAGACATTTTCATCTCTACTAATAGACATGCAAATACTTGCTTCTTTCCATCATTAGATTGTGCTGGGTTCTTTCTGCACATTCTTCCTGTCCAGGTTTTGAATCTCTCCACTCTGTTTTATTTCTGTCCTCACTTTTCCTAGTTTGTTCTAATTGTGAATGTTATTGCTTTGCAAGTTTATTATTGAATAATTCATATACTTATCATAGCATATTTTTAATATACTATGTATTCCAACCACAAATACTGCGGTACTGAAGACTGGGGCTGTCTTCCTAAATCAGGGGCTGGCCTGGATAAGAATTCTCTAAACCTTATTGAACTTTGGAGAAATTTACAATGGATTTCCATTCTGCAGTAAAATTCTGCTGCTAATCACAGTAAGTCATCCTCCCACCCTCCCCCCAGCAGGTGAGTCACTGTGTTGCATTAGGACATCTATAAATGTATTTTTTTCTTTCCAAAAGCTATCTGCACCTCTTCTGATGGGAGGCTGGAAATCCTGCTGAAATGGAATTTGAAATAATCTGTCTACAAGGTTATTACAGAA
This sequence comes from Haliaeetus leucocephalus, assembly GCF_000737465.1. Classification (NCBI taxonomy): domain Eukaryota; kingdom Metazoa; phylum Chordata; class Aves; order Accipitriformes; family Accipitridae; genus Haliaeetus; species Haliaeetus leucocephalus. The sequence goes on along the minus strand of NW_010973368.1, from coordinate 6,746,330 downwards.
TCATTTATTCTGAGCTTTTCAGTTAGAGAACATATGAGACATGAGGCTATAACCCCTCCAAAACTTCTTTTTCCAGGCCTTGCGAAAGCACATTCTGTGTTACAGCACATTCCCTCTTTTTTTCCCCTTTAATTCTGGGCTCAACAAAAGGAGGAGCTGTTGCAAAAGGTCCTACAAATTGTTATATTAAAAATTCTTTCTTCTCTCAGTTTGAAATTGTAATTTTTATTTCAAAGAATGTCCTCTATACCTAGAAAAATGGTCACAAAAATGCCAATAGATGTAATTTTATATTAATACTAAAACATTGTCTTCACTTACATACTTTAAAATTGAATGTAAGTTAGTGAAACTCACCCGCTGGTTTTTTTCCAGCTCTTGAAAGCACAGCAGTGACTTGGATATGATAGGTCAGCTCTCATTAGCTGAAGAAATACCTTTACAGCTGGTAATTTCTTTAAAGTCCACGTATTTTTGGCCATTAGTTCTTTAAGGCTTTCCAGTCCTTTGGCTGGAAGGTTAGCAACGGCTGTTCTGGAGACATCCCTAGGTAAAGGAAGAAAAAACCAAACGTCAGAATATCCAGTGACTGGATCAGAATTTTTTCAGATTCTCACAGTAATTGAGGGGTTTCATAGAATTCTATAGCAAAAATCAAATCCAGAGCAGGTAGGGATTTCATACCACTTTGCTAGGTTCTGATACCATTCAAATTCAAGTAGGATATGAATTCCTCCTGTGATTTTCTCTGTGTTTTAAAGCTCTTGTCTTTAATGTCTCATAGTGCAGAATATAGGTGACAAAGAAATACCAGGACTTTTAAAATTGCACCTTTCCAGCCAACCAGATACAAATGCATACACAAAAGCAATGTTTTAAAAATTCCTAAAGAAATCACATCTTCCATTGGAAGAGCTATTTTCCTTTAGACCCCTTTAGAGTCATTTTAACCTATTGGGATACTTCAATAGAAAGTAATTACTAAAACAATGTTCTTCATAAACTGAAATTAAAATCTTCTATCTCGGTCAATCCTGAAACTCTCAGAAAATTTAGTATTATTTTTGCTGCTTTCTATTTTTCTGATACTGAGTCTACCTCAGCAGATACATTGCATAGTTGATGGGGGAGGTGAATTTCCTTTAGAACTGCCAGGTGAATGTCATCTGGTCCTGTTAGTGTTTTCCACCCATTTTTTACTTTTTCCCAAAACCTCTTCTACTGACGCTTGAAGTCAAGATGTTTTCTCAGAGTTATACACTGTAAAGAAGTAAACCTATAAAAAAGGTTCTAGTGTAGGAACATTGTGTGAGCACTTTCATCATGAACACCCTAATAATAAATAATTCAGCTTTTTTTCTATGCATTGTTTCCCAAGGTGCTGTTCTTATCCCTCTAGAAGTCTCACCCACTGGCTGGTTTCTTGTACCTAAAAGAAAATTATTACTAATCTTATGCTTTAAACAAATTTCTTCTAAACACTTGGTTTTGCTCTGCCTTTTTTTTTTCTTTTGATTTGCTTGTTGGTTTTTTTTTTTTAAATGAGTTAGAAATTGCTTCCCCTTTCTGCAGGAGGCCTTTTTTACTTCTGATAGCTTCTTTGCTATCATACATATTTGAATATGGCACAACTAGTTGATTCAACCACATAAACTTTTTTGTTCTTCTGGAGTCCCTTTTGATAGGTAGTGTGTGTTTCTACCAAGCCCCTGAATTGGCTCTTAGAAGAGTCCGAATGCTGCCTGCTATCATTTTATCTTTTAAAGAATCACAGACTAGTTGAGCTTCCAGATCATCCAGTTTGACCTCCCTGCTCAAATGAGGGTCACCTGGAGCAGGTTGCTCAGAGCTGTGCCCTGTTGACTTCTCAGTATCTCCAGGATTGGAGACTCCACAGCCTATCTAGGCAACGTGTTCCAGCATTTGACCACCCTCACAGTAGTTTTTTTCTTATGTTGAAATGGACTTTCCTATATTTCGGTTTCTGCCTGTTGCCTCCCTCGCTGGACACCGCTGAGGAGACCCTGGCTCTGTGTTCCCAGTTCCCCACTCCCCCTGCCCCTTTCAAGTATTTATACACATTGGTAAGATTCCCTTGACTCTTTTCCAGACTAAACATTTCCAACTCTCTCAGCCTGTCCTGCTATGACAGATGCTCCAGTCCCTTAACCAACTTAGTGGCCTGCTCCTTTTTGTTTTTCACTAATTTCCTCATTTTATAGAGCTCTCCTTCTGAAGCAAAACATCTTGGTAAACTAGATCTTTGACTAGATCTTACCAAGACAAGGCTGGCCTTTCAGCAACCCCCATGGGTCTCCATCAAGTCCTCATGGTGGTGGCAGCTACCTGCAGGAAGGGAACGTGGTTAAATGCTGTGTGATGGGAGGTGCTAAGACTTTTTGGAAGGGAAATGGTACCTTACAAACTCTTGGGAGTTCTTTTAAGATGTTCTAGCACAAGCATATGGAGAAAGATGATCCTATTTGTACAATGAATTGGGATTTCTGAAAATCCTTGTCAAAATCAGGTATCAAGGGCTGTTGAGGTAACTGATCCGTTATGTGACAAGGGGAATGGCTCTCCTGGATTAATTGAAAAAATAAAAGAGTTAGGGGAAAGCCTGGAAGCATATGATAAGTTTTCATGCTAGAGGAAGAATGGAGAATTAACTGGTATCCGAATATACACATCATTTAAGCAGAGGAGCACAGCGGCGAGGCCAGCGCTGGTACTACTGAAATATTCATAAACAGTCTGAAAAGAGAATGATAGTAACTGCAACAAAACTTGTTTCTGACACAAAATAATACAAGGTAGTGAAAGCTAAAGCTGATTGTCTAAAGAAGCAGAAGTATCCTGCAATACTAAGTGACTGAGCATTAAAATCATTGACATGATTCAATACTGATGAATGTAAAGTGCGTTTAGGAAAAAGCAATCTTAAGTGTACATGCATGACAATGGGGTTTAATTTGCCTAGCACTCGGGAAGGATCTTGGAGTCCTCTCTGCAAACGTCAGGTCAGCGCTATTTAGTAATGTTGAAGGGAAATAGAACGCTAAGAATTTTCAGGAAAGAAACAGAAAATAGAACAGAAAAACTGCACTTTGTAAATCTAATATGACTGCATCTATAAATACTATATGCAGTTTACAGTAAGCACAGAAAGCTACAGCAAGGATGATTAAAAGTATCAAATTGTTTATATATGAAGTAATAACCTTTTCTCTTGGGAAAAGCTAGGACCGGAAGCAGTAGGAGACTATAGATGCCATGTGTATTGTAAAGAAGGTGATTGGGAGTGATTATTCACTCTTATGAGACGAGTTTTGGGGCATCTAAGAATGCAAGACGAGAGACTTAAAAATGAGAAAAGGTATAATCTTTTCACAAAATTGCATCATTAAACTGTGAAAGTTAGTGCCATGGCTCATTGTGCAGGCCAAATAACAAGGTAACAAGAAGGACAATATCCCTTTTTGTTTCGGTTTTATTCACAGTTGTGTCACGATCCCATCAGAAATGACTGGGTCAGCCTGGGCACAAGGGCTTGTGCCTTGGAAACAGCCAGAGAGGAGCCTCTGGGGCCCTGGGTGCACAGGAGTGGGAGCTGCAGCTTCTGGAGAGCTGCGAGCAGAAGGCAGCAGCCAGCCCAGGGCTCAGGTGGTGGAAACAATTTCCCAGGGAGCAGAGGGGAACATGCAAGACTGTGGCTACTCAAAGAGTGTTCTCAAGTGATGTGAAAAAGTCTGAGAGAAAGATCTGTTCAGTAAGAAGAAAGGGCTTGGAAGAATTAGTTACAAGACTACATCATTCCTGTTCTATCTTACCAAATCCTTTGAAGTGTTTTATGTATGTGTATATGAGTGTGTATTTAAGCAGTTAGGTATTGCCGTTTTTAATTTCAAAAACTCTGCTTGTTTTAAACTGGGGGGCTTGGGGAGAGGGTACAGGCACAGCTGCCTTGAAGTTCCAGTTGATTTAGGATTAATCGTGTTGCAGGGCTAACATGGTGGGCCATATTAAGCACAATGGTTCAGAAGTGTGGAAGTTTCCAAAATCCCCAGTTTGGGAAGTCCCTAAACGGCTGGTATGGTGTCTGGCACCAAGAGGTCTTGTGACCTCTCTGTACTACTGCTGTTGTGAATGGAAAAGCCTTCTGGGAGTGTGGTGATAATTTGTGTCCCAGTGGAAGATAACTTCTTAGTTACCCTACTTAGGCCCACACTTTGTTAGAGACAAAGTGTGTGTCAACTGGCCAGAGGGATTGACAGGGGTTTTTTTACTTTACAAATCCAGTCTTGATGATTCTCTATTCAGATTCACAATCTACTTCAAGCAGCATAGCAGCTGTCTTCAAACTAGAAAGCATAGGTTTGAAAAGGTTTTAAATTACAATTACTAATCTTCAGAGCAATATGAATCCAAGTAGTTGGAGTTTGCAGACTGTAGCATCTGTGTCTACGTTCATACAGAAGACACATTTTCCTAAATGATTTCTTTGTTCTGTGTCATTGTATGATCAGTCTTGATTTGGGGCTGCTCAGAAAAAATGGGAACTGACTACAGTTATGTCAGCTTCATTAATAGCTAATAACATTGATAACTAAGATGTTTAAACACAGCAACGCTTATATTGCACAGGAGAGTGTCTTGCTACTACTACTAAACTATAGCTGGTACTCTTAAAGAAACACAAGAGAATGGGCAAGAGGTCTGATAGACTTGTCAAGAGGATCTATCTCAAATTGAAGAGACTATAAAAGAGGTTAGGCAGGAAACTGATAAAATGAATGATAATGAGTCCTAAGGACTAGATGGTTTTCACGAAAAAGTTCTGAAGCAGCTCAAGGAGGTCGAATTGGTAAAAGAGGTGTGTAACCTCCAACTTAGCCCCCTGCAGGAAGGCAGCAAATGAGCCACCAACTAATACGATATACCTGGGGGAAGTCAGCATTTAAAGGGCTTTTGTAAAAATAAGTCCTGCTTTACAAACCTCTCTGAGTGTTGTGATTAAGATCTGCTCAGAATCTCCTGGGAGTTCCACAAGGCCTTTGACAAACCCTTACAAAGGCTGATACGGAAACCAGGCAGCCACGCTCCTTGTGGGAGATGTCAAATGTTCAGGATTATGGTAAAGTGCTAGCAAAATTCACTTCTAGCCTAGATCCAAACCAGACTTTAGCATTTAAGTAGCTGTGGTCTGGACTCGCTCAGGTACTGGAAGTGGTCTGTCTGCAGTAGGGCAGAGCTCTCCAGCATGGAGCATAACAGCAACCAAAGTGCACTCAACCGATTTGAACACTGTGGCTTGTTAGCCATTTTGTTTTTTCCTCACATGCTTTCTTATAAATCTCCTGTGACATTTCTAGGCTGTTGCTTACCTTACATGAAATTTACATGTTAGATTGAATGTTGCAGAGACATTGGCTAGCTTCAGATGAATGTGAGAATAAAACATAGCTTATGATTTAAGAGATGTTGTTTTCTGAACCAACTGTATATATATGATACAAGTGTTAAACAGATACTTAGCTGCTCAGATTTGATTTTTTTTTTCATGGGTTATTTTTTGGTCTAATTCTTCATTGTTTTTATGAAGTCAGAAGTTCAGAACTAGATATAAGGGATAATAGCTTTTGTCAATAATCATTTTCACAGCTGGAAATATGCAATTGTAGTATGAAATCAAGTATTAATGAGAATTTAAAAGACAGATAATTGAGAAAATGAGAGTGAATGCATCAGTACCATTGGGAATTTTTACCTAATCATATACAGATTTCTGAGTACTGCAATACTACAATAGTTAAAAAAGCACAAAATATATAATAGATGGGCTTAGACTACAGATATTATTTATACCTACTGAAAGATTCTTTAAATCCACAAATTTGCATTGTTTGATTAGCAGAATGCAGAGTGCTCCTGTTGCCTGAAGACTTGCTTGTGCCCAGTGACAGGAACAGAACAGAACCTCGTAAGGTAGGACCCATTACTAGATTGGGAAATGATGCTTTAAAGAGCACTTCTGCTTTCTAAAGATAATTAATTACTCACATGTATCTTGTGCAACAGTTAGTAATGTTTTGAATTTGGACTGTATGTTTTTGCAAAAGCTAATTGAATAATGAGCCTGATTGTATTTTTGTTGTACTCTGTTGAACTTGTGCTTTAGGCAGCAGCTCTTGTTGGTGCATTTAGTACACCAGGTCCACGGAGTTGCTGAATCCTAGCCAAGATTTCATTTTTAGGTGAAGAGCAATGTACTGTCATTATACTGTTGAAACAGTTTTCTAAAGAAAGCAATCTATGTATACATCCACATACATCTGAATATACAGCAGTGACAAAGGAATCGGAATTATGGGCATCTGTTCTCCTCTATTCAGTGATCATATTCCCCACTTCCTCTGCTATTGTAAACTGCAAATTTAAAAAAAAAATATTACCTAATCTTTTAATACCTACTTAAATATACCATCTAACTAGGTGGTCTGAGAGCATGGCCAAACTCACACAGCATACATATAGCCAAGGCACAATTCTTTGTAGTTAAATCTTTCTCATTGGCTTTCTTTAAAGCCAAAATGGAAGAAAATTACCCTGTTAGGGTGGATCCAAGGTCAGTATTTCAGCCTTTAAGTGGCTGTTGCTGCTGAAATCCTGATCAGGAAAAAAAGAGTAAATGGTAGATCTGTAGGGCAGATGTTCCATCAACTGTAAATTCTTATTTCACTTCAAGAGGGCATAAAGGGAACGCCAGAGACGAAGAGTTCTGCCAGCTTGGTAGGGAGGCAAGACAGAGTCTCTTTTTTGAGCTCCATAAATGTTCCTTTTTTTTTTTTTTTTTCCCCCCTCCATACTGCTTCCACTGTAAGCAATGCCATTCATTGCCCCAGAAGAAGGAATATTTATCTTCTGGTAATTGTTTTCCACAGAGTTAATTTTCAAGAGGAAACAGTATTGTAAGTAGAACTTTCTTTTTGAGGAATATGCAATGTCCACAAATTCCCATGCCAGCTAACAACAGCTAGATGCCTGAACCAAAAATGACTTGGCTTATTTTAATAAATAATTTGTTAAGTTGTTTATACTACTGAAGGGGCATATGGAAGGGCTGTATTGGTCAGACTTCTCAGCCTATTATGGAAGTTGACAAATCTCTGGTCTCTATAATTAGTTCATTAATATTAGTCTTGATGGTACAGTGCGTGTGTGTGTGTGTGTGTAATAAAGCACCAACTGGAAGCACATTTCTGTTTCCTGTGGGAGATTTTAATGGTCATTGACATGACAAAACAATAAATAGTAGGGTTTCACTCAATTTTCATTCATTTTCGTAATAAATTTCATTCAGCCTTCTTAAGGCAGTGCATATTTGGGAGTTTCAGAAACTATTTTGTTCCTGTTAATTCCTGAATGTCAACTAAGAGATCTCTTCAGGTGGAAGGATTCTGCTCTAAAGCGTTGCTGGAAGATACCTCGCTTTGTAACAAACCTTTCCTATGTCACACATGCAAAATAATTCCTGGTTATCCATGGGTAACAGAAGTCCCTAAAGCTGCTATTAAAATTAAATTAAAATTTAATAATATGTTGCACCCTTCTGTACTGGTTTTGGCTGGGATAGAGTTAATTTTCTTCACAGTAGTTAGTATGGGGCTATGTTTTGGATTTGTGCTGAAAACAGTGTTGATAGCACAGGGATGTTTTCATTACTGCTGAGCAGTGCTTACACAGAGCCAAGGCCTTTTCTGCTTCTCACCCCACCCCACCAGCGAGGAGGCTGGGGGTGCACAAGAAATTGGGAGGGGATACAGCTGGGACAGCTGACCCCAACTGACCCCAGGGATATCCCAGACCGTAACACATCATGCTGAGCAATAAAAACTGGGTGGAAGTTTGCTGGGGCTGCTGTTGCTCAGGGACTGAGCATCGGTAGGTTGGTGGTGAGCAATTGTTTTTGTTGCATCACTTGTTTTTCTTGGGTTTGGTTGTTTTTTCCCTGTCTTTTTTTTAATTATTAAATTGTCTTTATCTCAACCCATCTTATCACTTCTACCCTTCCAGTTCCAGTGGGTGTGGGGTGAGCAAGTGGCTATGTGGAGCTGAGCTGCAGTCCAGGGTTAAACCACAACACCTTCCTAGGATCTATAGCTTAGGACTAGCAAGTCAAAGGATCATGATGTGAAATACTCTGACTTTTTAAATTGCTGTTGGTTTACTGTTTCTTACATGCCATTTTATGCCTTCTGCCTTTGAGAAGCAATACCTCTCTCTAATGTCACTATAGTACCACATATCGCTCCAATTATAAATACTGCTAGGACTATTGTTAGCCATGGAGGTATATCATTCTAATGGGAGATGGATAACTGGCTCTTTAGACTGCAAATGTGTATTGGGTTTGCATGGCAAGGTTTTAGTAGCGGGGGTTTACAGGTGTGGTTTCTGTGAGAAGCTGCCAGAAGCTTCCCCCATGTCTGACAGAGCCAATGCCAGCTGGCTCCAGGATGGACCTGCCACTGGCCAAGGCCGGAGCCCATCAGCGATGGTGGTAGCGCCTCTGGGATAGCATACTTAAAAAGGGGAAAAAAAACCCTGCGCAACTGCAGCTGCGGGGGAGGAGTGAGAACATGTGAGAGAAGCAACCCTGCAGACCCCAAGGTCAGTGCAGAAGGAGGGGGAGGAGATGCTCCAGGCGCCAGAGCAGAGATTCCCCTGCAGCCTGTGGGGAAGACCATGGTGAGGCAGGCTGTCCCCCCTGCAGCCCAGGGAGGTCCATGGTGGAGCAGATATCCACCTGTAGCCCGTGGAGGACCCCACACTGGAGCAGGTGGGTGCCCAAAGGAGGCTGTGACCCCGTGGGAAGCCTGTGCTGGAGCAGGCTCCTGGCAGGACCTGTTTCCCCATGGAGAGAGGAGCCCATGCTGGAGCAGGTTTTTTGCTAGGACTTGTGACCCTGTGGGGGACCTACACTGGAGCAGTCTGTGCCTGAAGGACTGCAGCCTGCAGAAGGGACCCATGCTGGACCACTTTGTGAAGAACTGCAGCCTGTGGGAAGGACTTGCATTGGAGAAGTTAGTGGAGGACTGTCTCCCGTGGGAGGGACCCCACGCTGGAGCAGGGGAAGAGTGTGAGGAGTCCTGCCCCTGAGGAAGATGGACCAGCAGAAACAATGTGTGATGAAATGACCACAACCCCCATTCCCTGTCCCCCTGTGCTGCTGTGGTGAAGAGGTAGAGAAAATTGGGAGTGGAGTTGAGCCTGGGAAGGAGGGAGGAGTGGGGGGAAGGTGTTTTGAGATTTGGTTTTATTTCTCATTACCCTACTCTGATTGGATTGGTAATAAATTAATTTTCCCCAAGTCGAGTCTTTTTTTCCCATGATGGTGATTGGTGAGTGATCTCTCCCTGTCCTTACCTCAACCCACAAGCCTTTTGTTATATTATTCTCTCCCTTGTCCAGCTGAGGAGGGGGAGTGATAGAGCAGCTTTGGTGGGCACCTGGTGTCCAGCCAGGATCAAGCCACCACAAAATGTAAAACATGTCCTGAGATCAAGGATATATATAGCTGGGCTAGCACATAAAAGATTAGAAAAATTTCAAGTAATTTGAGAAATCTAACTTGAAACACTGTGAAAACACAGAGTGAGAAGTTCTTTACAGCTATATATGCATGTCCTAGGAAGTCACCTCTAGTCCCTAAACCAAGAGGTTTCACATAGCTCACACACATCAAAGCTAGCCCTTGCAGAGTGAGCTTACCTGGCAACATTATTATAGCATATGATTACCTCACTACCCTTTGCAGCATGTCATTACTTGTTCACCTGTCTAGCATAACAACAACCCTAGTGCTTTAAATACCCACAGTAACTCCAGGAGTCAAAATCTGTGCTGCTGCAAGCTCTCACCTCCCTTAGACTTAAGATCCCAAGTGCTTTATCTTCTGCCATCCCTAGGAAGGAGCTTTTCAACCCATTGTGCCACCTGTAGCCTCAGAGGGAAGATGTGCAGTGAGCTGTATGAGACCCCAAACGTAACAGAAGGGTGCACCTTGCTTTGAGACTGTGTATTTATTGTGACAAAGTAGTATCGTAATGGAAATACAGTGTCCGGGTAAAGCTGCGTCAACTGAAAGGTGTCTTTCTGGCCAGGAACAAAATGAGAAAGGGCTTCTCTGGTGCCATGTGCAATATTAAGAAAAAGTCTCGTTAGCCAAATACTAATGAAAAAGGCTTACTCAGCACCAACACAGTCTCTGTCACAGTTCTCCAACAATGAGCATCTTAGTTCAGGGGTGGGTGGCATAAGCCCTCCTGAAAGCAGAAGCAGTGGAAATGAAGGCGAGTAAGGAGGAAGAGGAGCAATAGCCTCCACAAAGGCTCCCTGAGCAGGTGGTTTAACAGCCCCTTTGTGAGCTTTTTCATGTTTCCCTTCTGATCTGTTGCCTTCTGCTTCCAGAACACCCTCTTTTGCTCTGCCTAGATGGCCAGTTCTCCTCCTGATGGTGGACGGACCATGGACTTGACCATGCTTTTCTTATCCAGAATGTGCAACTTTTAAGACCTGGTCAGAAAACACTACCTTCTCCCTGCTGTCTCAGGATCTGGCCACTCATGGCACAACTGAGGTTTATCCCTCAGGTGATTCAGTAATAAGAAGGAAAAAAAAAAAAAAAAAAAAAAAAAAAAAGGAGATTTTGTC
>NW_010973368.1:6717952-6735607 GCF_000737465.1 Haliaeetus leucocephalus | reverse complement strand
TGTGAAATAAAAAAAAAAAAAAAAAAAAAAAAAAAAAAAAAAAAAAAAAAGGCATGTTAGTCCTTGGCAGTATCTCAAGGGACACAGTGGGGTGTGTTAACTGCCCTATTCTTCTCATACACACCTGCATCCTAAGGACCTTGCAACTTCAAATGAAGAGGCCTGGACTAGTTTCCTCCGTTTGCAGACCCTCTGGAGAGAAGCACTGAGTGGGATGGCTCACCAACTGGCAGGCAGACTTGAGGTGAGAAGGTTGTGACATAACATTATCCCTACTGACCTATGTAGCACTGCAGCAGCTTTTTGCAGAGGGAAGGGAAGTGAAAGCATTGAGTGAAGGGGAGGAAGAGCTAGCCTGCATGTCCTTGTGAGGATGACTGCATTGGTGCTTCCCAACTCCATCTTTCTGAGCTGCTGCAAAACAGGGTGGCTGGTGGTACATCAGGTGACACTAGGAAAGTGAGGATGACTTTAGGAAACAGACAAAATGTCACCCCAGTGTGACAGAAGTGGTTTGGCATGATTTGCTGTTGGAATGACTGATCATTATGGACTGCCCCTCCAATGTCCAATTATTTAAGGTACCCACTTCAGAAGTATGACTCCATGAATGGTCTGTGCTTCTCTCTCCCCTCAAGCTGGTAAAAGGAAAACCTGATACTCCCCAGAACTGGTCTCAGACCCTGTTCCCAAGGACTCTGCTAATAACTCCAGTGCACCCTGTAGTAGAGAGTGATGTGGAGGAATGACATGTCCCTGAAAGGTGGGCCCTCAGCCAGATCTTCCTCTTCACCCCACAGGACAAAGTAATTTAGATGACTGAAGCAGAAAACAGGTTAACATTCACAGACAGACCTTGCAATGCATCTGACTTGAGGTGCAGGGGACAGAGGGAACCAGAGATTTGATGACGACCTTGCCATCAAAGGTCTGTTGCAGCTTCGTACAGCAAGGACACAAGTCTTCTTAGCATAAAGTGGTTATGACCAATACAACTTCTACTGTAGGTTGCTATGCCCCTGGCAGCCAGCCTGATTTTCTGGAGTTGGAAAGATTCTGGGAGAAAAATAATGTCTTCTGCACCTTTTTGTTACTATAGCTAGCTACTAGGATTCCTTCTGTGAACAATACACCATTATTCTGATACAAATAAGTTGTTTTCCTGAAGAGCAGAAAGTAAACCTGATTCTTATATGGAGTGAGCACTGCTGGCACCATCTGGTTTTGCAGTGGAGGAGGGAATCCCACTTTCAGCACTTCAGTTCTCCTCGTGATCACTCCTGTGCACTATGTTACATGCTAAATTATTTGAGTCAGGGAATATAATTCCTCTTCAAGTTCTTAAAGTTTTTTGTTTCATTCTCTATTGTGATTCCTTGAGTGAAGTGTTCTCGGGAGGACTATAAAATCAGACTGGAAGCCAAATTACATGAGAAAGAAGAAAAGACAGCACCAGAAGTAACTTTATACTGTCTAAAATTATTTTTTCATCTCTGTTTCAATTTCCTTTACATGTGTGCTACTAGAGTCCTTAGTTTGTATTACAGTTGTACAGTCATAAGACAGATTGTAGTACAGAATCTTTCAGAAGAAAAATTGGTAGGAACAGTATTTCTAATGTAAGATGCAAGTATTTCTTAAACCAGTTCCCTAAAGCACAGCTTTTGTTGCTGATAACTCTTTTTGTAAACATGCCATTCCCATCCCTGCTGCTCTGCTGCTAATAATGGTCGGAAAGAAAGTGCAACCTAAAATAATATTATTTTTAAAGCTTTCTCTACTTCATTTTCTCCTACTCACAGTAGAGTTGGTCCACTGTGCACTCCCAGAAATGCATCATCATTGATAACTTCCAGGTATTTGTTCTTGTGCAGATAGCTGCAGAAACAAACAAAACACAGTGATTTGGAAATAGTTATCCACAGGTTAAAGAAGATCTTTTAGTTTACTTGCCTAAGCAGATCTACAAAAGCAATAAGGACCATCCTATCCCAACAACATATTGAAGCATAATCAGTTACTTCATTTTCTGTGTACCCAAGGAACAAAATACAGGTTTGCAATTTTGAAAATAAATTAAATTCCTCAACAAATAATAATTTATTTTGCATATTTATTTATTTATCTATCTTTGCTCCATATTCTTTTTGTCTCTCTGTCATAGACATAGAGACACATGCACATACACTGTATCTTCAGGTAAATATCTGTGAGGATAAGGTGAAATATATTGTTTTCCTTTCATCAGAATGAGGTACAGGGAATTATATGATACTTACAGGAACACGTCATGAACAAGCATGAAAATAATTCCCTGCTTGTTTTGACTTTGATAATAGAAGTTTTAAGTGCTTTAAAATCTCCATAGCCAAGTGGAGGCTCCCATATACAGGTCAACAGTTAAGAATGAAGTTTTGTTATAAGAAGAGCAAAAGAGGGAGAAGTAGGATAAATCTGAAGGAGAAAAAAAAAAAACTTATGTAAAAAAAAAATAAATTCTAAAGTCTTGGGAAAACCGTGAACAATTTCCTGAGTAGCAATTTTTCCTATCATTACATGATTGATGTAATCAAGGACCAAAATTAATTCCCATCACTCTGGAAACTGACATATAAGAAAGTGTGGATTCCAGAAGTGGGGCATTTACAGAGTTGAGTTAAAGGTGCATGATTAAAAACAGGCAATGCAAGACTATTGAACACTCAAAATATTAACATAACCCAAGTGGAACAATCAATTCAGTTCTGTGTTTCTAGATTTAAAAGTGACTGATCTAGAATGAATCTTGATTTTTTTTTTTAAGCTGGATTCCTGTTTACCATGGTCAGAAACTGTCATTTGAGAAACTTATAAATACATGGATTATTACTGCAGGTAATTCAGTCAAGTTCCAAATTGCTTTAGAGAGGCCTTTCTGTCCAAGACTTTTGTTCTCAATGGCCTAATGGAATTTATGGGTTTTGTGGCAAGACTTGGGAGAAATAATTGGCTTCAGTAGTTCCATAATTACAGGTGTACGAAGAGAAAGCATAAATTAAAAAACCTGCAGGAGCAGTAGCAGAACGGGCATCCTGCTTTTCTGCCAGAGTCACAGTGGACGTACAGTACTGAGCACATTTTATGACATTCTGTGAAGAGCAGATATACACAGAACGTGATGAAATGGAAAACCAAGAGTTATTTTTATGCATACAGTGCCAGCTTGTGTGTATTAGTTGGGTATATTTGACATACATAGAGTTAGATTAAAAATGTGGTTTTGGAACAATTGTCCAGCTAAAAACTACTTCACAAAACACAGCAGGCATGTTAATTTCCTTGACCAGGTGGTTCCTCCTGGTTAGGCAGGAGAGGGGAGGACTGCAGTTATAAGAGCTGGATCTCCTAAACACACAGACAGGAATATGCTGAATTAGCTGAGCAACGAAAAGAGACTGAAGATTAGGTTGCGATATATACATACTTACATATATATATATATGTACACATGAATACTACTGTGATAATTCTTTCCCTAAGCCAGCAATTAAACCCTAGGTGGTGTTTTTACTTAGTTCAATCAACTTCTGTCACAATGTTTACAAGAGAAGCAGCTTGCAGGCATCAAACCTAGTCATGCTTTTTAACTTAATTTAGATGGAAGTTGAAATCTTGTCATGAGACTAAGAATCATTTACCAAATATAGTAGTCCCTGGAGGAGGATGGAGGAACATCTAGCTCTCTTGGCTGAGGGGCACTATATAAGCAAGGAGACAAAACAGTCCAAGCATTTTGTTGACGTATGATGAGAAAAACTCTGAGAGAGGTTTGAACCAAGGCAGCAAAGGGGATAGTACAGCTGCAAGACTGCACTTCAGGGCAGAAATGCAATGCAACCCATTAACGAGGACAACACAGAAAGTTGCCAAGGAAAGTTGTCAAGGGGAATGTATGTTCCCCTTGCTGAAATAATGGCAAAATGGTCAATGCTATAAAGGCCCTGAAGGACCATGGTGCCTAGGCAGAAGAGACTTGTAGCACCTGTGACTATCCCAGTTATAAATTTTATCAATTTTCTGTACAGTGGAAAAGGTAAAGTCTAATGGCCTCAGTAGCAAATCACAGATTAAAGCATGAGGCTGCAGTCTATGAGCAACAACATGGTCCACACACTGCAATATTATAGCTAGCTCAGGTCCAGCAGAAGCTAGAAGAGGAACTCATAGCGACATGACAACAGTGGGTGACCCAGGCCCAACAACTACAAGCGTCAGGATTGCTTGACATTTCACCAACAAGGGTACAGGACTGGTGGAGGCCTTGTAGCGCAAGAATGAAGAAAAAGAAGATGACTGCAGATGATGACCGTAAAGCATTGCTCAAGAGGAGGCGATGCAGTCCTCAGTCCAACTAAAGGACAGAAACTTTGCCGACAGCCTTATGGAGGTCATATTTCACAGGGTAGATAAAACCAGAGAAATGCCCAATGATAAGATCAGCAGCAAAAGAGAGAAATAGGAGAAAAACCAACAATATTGCAAGTGAAGCCAGGTGACATTGCTCAGAATTTAGGAATTTCCTAAAATTTCAGAGTGCAGTTGGCAGAGAAATGATAAGATGCCCAGACCAGACTTATTAAAGAAATTAAAGGAAATGAAAGGAGAAAGAATTTGATACTACTGATGCAAGCGGTGATACCTCAAGCAGAGAGGGATGTTTGGTACTGTAACTGCTATAAACATTTTAAAGCTAGCTTTTGATGTAGCTGGGAAGGCAAAAAATACAACAGAAATCTTGTCATAACAGATTTCAGAGGGTGTCCATGAAGTTGCTGGGAGCCATGCCCATTGTGCCAGTTAGTGGCAAAGATACAAAGGTCAAACTTTTCGTAATTGTAAGTTCTGTAACATAAACACCATTTGAGATGGTGGCTGTGGAGATAATTGAATTGACTCAGAAAAGTGCAGAAGGCCACTATTTTATCTTTGTGCCAGAAGAGTCTTTCAAAGTCAGAGAGATGAACTTGGGTTTAGCTGTAAAAATAATGAAGTCAGAGCAATTGTTTCTTGGTATGGAAAAATCAAGTAAAGATTCTAATCCTGTCCTGGTTGAAGTCATTGGCAAATTTTCCATAACATTCACTAGATATAAGCTTATATTGATCACCATGGTGAGAAATGAGAAGTAAATGCACTTCGGCTGGGTTACACAACACAAAGTCTTAGGGAGCCAAGCCAGAGGAACGCTTCTGGCATGTCATTCATTGGACATTACCCATGCCTAAAGCCTTGTTTCTTACAGAGGAAAATAGCTTCATCTTCTCAGCTATTGTTGTTTGAAATAAGCTTTCATTCTTTAGAAATATATGGCATTCTAGTATCACCTGACATTTGTGTTTTCTGAGAACTGACTTTAATATTCTGTAAACGACAACCTAGTCCCTTTTTTTGCGAGCTTTTGCTTCTATTTGCAAATTTCCTCATGATTTTGTCTGCAAATCTAATACAAAAATTATTAAAACCAGAGCAAGAGCTAAGAATCAATCCAAGATTTCAATCAACATCTAGATTGTAGTTTTGAAGGACACAAAAACCTGCCTGACCTAATAAAACCTGCCTGCTTTAGTAACTAGACATTATACAAGCAGATAATTGCTTGTCAAATTTTGAAATATTTTCCCCTGATATTTGAACACCATAGTGAGTGATAAACCTGAAATACAATAGTTTACATACACAATAAAAATCTTCAAACTTACAAATAGAAGCAGCTAGCTAGAGACTTTCAGGAAGTTCATAACCATGTGTTACCAAGGAAGGGCTGCAGTGTTAGCTGCCAGTTTTCACATACATGAGTCAGGCCCATCAGAATGTACAATTTCCTGATGCTAATTAATTTCAGTTGTTTAAGCCCTTTTATTTTGACAGGTATCTCTGGTAAATGGAAAGAATAAGACTGTGGTAAATATTAATTTGACAAAGAAAGTTCCTGTATAGCCAGTATAGCTCCTAAGAGTGCCTTTAATCCTGTTGTTACTGATAGCTAAATGGTATAGAATGTAATTTAAATACACTGCAGAAAAGAAAAACCACAACAGTGGTACCCATGTGTCTAAACAAATGTTGGAAGTCTTGGAAATCACAAGGGTGAAATGGAAATCTGTCCTCAGTGGGACACCAGACTAATAGTCATTTTAGAAAGTTGGTGGAAGGCAATCACATAGCCATGAATACCACAGTGCCAAGTATGCAGGAAAGCTGGAGTAGTAAATGCTGAATCTGGAGTAGGATATGCTGATGGTTTCATAGTGCTGTAAGTAGAAGGCGGCTTTTCTTTTTTTTCTTCTTTTAATCAAATCAGATCAGTAAGCTAACTATGCCAGTGACTAACACAGAGTCTCTGTGGACTCAAGATCCAGGGCTAAGTGGGAAAAATACTGCATTAAGTCTCAGCCTTACCAGAAAGCAACATGACTGCAGTGTGCTGAGTAGGATCTTCCGAGGACATGAAACAGCAATAGGGCATTTCAACTGCTACGTAAAACAGGACAATGTCATGTCAGGGCATGACAGAGATACTCAGACATTACCAATGCATGCTTTATAAAGCAACAGGTTAGAGAGTCCACATGAGGAAAAGCAACTTTCGATTTCAGCTTAAGTGGCACACATGCTCTGTTTGAAAATGTTACAGTCTAAAGTCTGTTTTATAAGAGCAACCACCAGGTATGATATTCAGCAACTCTGTAGGACCAAAAAAGCTGAAGAGTACACCACTGCTATAGTATCCAAAAAGGAGAAATAGATATATATCTCTCTCTGAGAAAACTTCCTTAAAAATAAACAAAAGTATGACAGTTAAATTATTGAGGGCATTCTGGGAGCTCTTTAGGGGCACCATTTTGGAGATACAGAGCAAATGTGAAAAGCATGAGATGGCAAAAGAAAAACAAAATCCTGATTATTCAAAATCTTCAACTGAGATGAAAAACACTGAAAAGTCTGAAGATACTGTTACAAAATATTTTACTTTTACCAAAAGTGTATTTTCTTCTGGGGGTGAAGGATATGAATGAAAAATGTTGACCAACTACTTCAACTAACTAACATATAGTTCCACATACCTTTCTTTTTTCCGTGTTAAAGGATTTCTATTTCTCCTACTCCATAGTCCAAGGTCATTCATACCACCCCCCATATTGTAGCTGGACACACCTTTCTTGGTGGTTTTTCTTAAACTGGATTATTTCACTGATAAGGTTTTACTGCAGTCCCACAACCAATTTTATCAGCACAGGGAGTGATGGAATACGAATGAACAGCCAGATGAGGGAAAAAGGGAGGCTTAGCAAAATTTTCTTCCAAAGGATCACTTAGTTAAAAACCAAGTAAAGTTACCGAAGTTCCTAGTTGGAATACCTCACTGGTTTATGGAATTGTGCATTACTTGATAGTATCTGCTTGCCTTCTTTCAGCTTCTGATTTTAAAATAAGGCAGCAGAGCTTAACAAACACGGAGAAAAATAATATGTTGCCACACATTTAAGTATCACCACTATAGTATTAAATGGGCTCTGGACATGTAATGGTAATCTATCTGTGCATCCTGTTGGACTATGAAATGCAGGTTAAAGAAAGGGAGAACAGGCAAAAGAGATACATTGGTAAATGAGCAGTATTAAGGATTCATCATATGTTTTTTCTACACCATTGTTTATCTTGACTCTGAGCTAAGCCAAGCATTGTAAGTGAACCCAAAGTAAATATATTCCCTTGGAGTTTATTTTTGTAATTAGATTTTGAGATTGCACACTTTCCATTTCAGTAATTTAGACAGCTCTGTAAAAGCTCATCACAAATATATTTGCCATTCACTGGAAATATGTTTTAAAAGATCTTCTTTCCTCACCACTTTCCTTACAGAAATAAACACTGGTGCAGGAGCACCACTTTGCAGAAGTCTGCAGGAATGATGCAGTTCATGGACCTTAATGATGTGTTAGAACGAGGGATTCAAGTTTCAGGTGAATGCTGTTCAGTAAAGTGTCATTCGGCCCTTCATTCCTGGTTCTTTACTTCCCTGCCTTCGTAAAACATACACAGCAATACTGTGGTTTGCTGTAAAACACAGATCCTTGTTGGATGAGAAAATTTATTAGGTAGTGCTATTATTCAGTATGACAATGGAAACTATTTATGCCTGGTTCCACACCTATATCTGCATTGATTGTTTTGATGTCTTTGAATTATATAGGTCTTTTAATACTGCAAGAGTGGTAGAAAGGCACACTGCGTGGTAGAAGGTAGCCTCCGAGATTCCCAAAATGTCT
Source organism: Haliaeetus leucocephalus (assembly GCF_000737465.1). Classification (NCBI taxonomy): domain Eukaryota; kingdom Metazoa; phylum Chordata; class Aves; order Accipitriformes; family Accipitridae; genus Haliaeetus; species Haliaeetus leucocephalus. The sequence continues at coordinate 6,727,298 of NW_010973368.1, read as the reverse complement.
TCTGATTTATGGATGGAACATGGAGTCTTTGAATGATTTGTCAAAAATTAATTATTGTTTTCAATTATTTTCCTTTGTTACTTGTTTTCCTCCTTGAGGTCATCAATCAAAACCCATTAACATTTCTTTCCCTCACTCTTTTCCTCTTACTTTCTTTTTGCTCCTAGTTCCATCAAGTCCAAAGGACCATGGATCAGATCCTGAGGAAAACAGGTACTTTTTTTGCTATACAGTGGTAGATAAACAGGAGTTCAAATTAGAAATGTCAGAATACAGAAAATGAAGTATTTGCCTTTTGCATTAACTTAATGCTGCTGCTAGAAGCAACAAATCTCCAAGCTTGCACTTAGCAAAATTATACCTTATCTTGGCGTAGGGTAACCAAACTACTTCAGAAAATTAGTTTAGAAATTTCAGTGTAGTTTATCAAACAGATAAAGGCTTTGTCTCCTTAGTTTGCCTTGTAAATCTGGAGCAGTGCTTTGCTCCAAGTAAATGTCATACGATTTAATTAGGAGAAAACTGTTTGTTGTAATAAACCATTTTTACTGCTGGTAGATAAAGCCCTGAAAGTAAGCCTGGTTTTAGTTCTCTTGTGGTTTTTTTTGTTTTTTGTTTTGTTTTTAATTTGCTTAACTAGTGCATCATAGCCAGGCCCTGGAAAGATTCGCTTAGAATCATAGAGTATCTCAGGTTAGAAGGGACCCATAAGGATCATCAGGTCCAACTTCCTGCTCCTTTAGTTTTACCTAAATCATATGACTGAGACCATCATCCAGATGCTCCTTGAACCCTGACAGGCTTGGTGCCATGACCACTTCCCTGGGGAGCCTGTTCCAGTGACTGACCACCCTCTCAGTGAAGAACCTTTTTCTAATGTCCAGTCTGAACTTCCCCTGATGCAACTTCATTCCATTTCCTTGTTCCCTGTCGCTGGTCACCAGAGAGAGGAGATCAGCACCTCTGCCTCTACTGAGGAAGTCGTAGTCTGCCATGAGGTCACCCCTCGGCCTTCTCTTCTCCAAACTGAACAAACCAAGTGACCTCAGCTGCTCTTCGTAAGGCTTGCCCTTGAGGCCTTTCACCATCTTGGTCACCCTCCTCTGGAGACACTCTAACAGTTTGATGTCCTTCTTATACAGAGGACTCAAAACTGCCCATGGTACTTGAGGTGGGGCTGCACCAGTGCAGTGCAGGGTGGGACAATCACCTCCTTCGACTGGCGAGCTATGCTGTGCTGATGCACCCCAGGACACGGTTGGCCCTTTTGGCTGCCAGGGCACACTGTTGACTCATATTCAACTTGACATCAGCCCAAACACCCAGATCTCTTTCCGTGGGGCTGCTCTCCAGCCTCTCGTCCCCCAGTTCATATGTATAATCAGGATTACCCCACCCCAAGTGGAGAATCTGGCACTTGCTCTTGTTAAATTTCATACGGTTGGTGATTGTCCAGCTCTCAAGTCTATCCAGATCTCTCTGTAAGGCCCTCTACCCTCAACACGTTAAAGAATACTAAAATACCCTTAAAGAATACTAATTACGAACTTTTTCTGAAAGTAAGCAAGCAGTATCTGCAGAACCTAGTATGTGTTTCCTGCTTCTCTACTTCCACCCACTCCAATAAAGCAGATGTTTAGGACTCCAGATCTTCTAAAACTACATTTTCACTCGATTCTTTAATAATAAGGAAAAATTCCAAAGAGGTCAGAAGCAATAGCACTTGCACGCTATCAGAGAAGCAAAAAGAAAAATTCCTACAAAATCACCTCCAACCTGTGTTTCATCAAAATGTAAGAAATGGAAGAGCCAACACAGTTCATATATTGGCTAAGGCTTAGAAAGGTTTTAAGTATTGCATATACAGCTTAGAGGGATTCAGTCAAGACACTGGATTCATTTTGCCATATTTTACATATTGCAATTTCTGTGGGCGCTAGTACAAACACTATGTCATCATGAAAAACTTCCTTTCTCCTATGAAAGTTCAAAGTAACTGAACTAATGTGAGTAAAATAAGACCTATTCCAGGTCTTTAGTTTAACTTAAACCTTTCAAAATTTAAGAAGTCTAGCTTAGCTATTAAGGAAAAAAAAAGGCAGTTTGGAAAGAGTAAGATCATGTGAAGGATGCTCTTATAGAATTCTTATAGACTTCAAGCCCAATTTAAAATAAAGTACTGAAAATAATCATATCTATCCTGATACCTCTCTGATGAAGCTCATGATGAAGTAATTTCTTTACTCATGAGACTGCCAGCCAGACTCTTCAGTCAAGCCTCTGTAGGACCAGAGTAAGCTCTGCCAAAGTGAATGGAGCCTCTGGAATTGAGATTTGTTCTGTGTTAATGATTGAGGCAGATGATTTGGGCTATGGTGTAAAAAGGATATTCAGTCACTAAGTATTAGTTTTCCAGAAACTATAAGAAGGTGAAGGCAAAGCTGAAATGGTTGCTTCACACTTTTGAGATGCCCATCTCCCATTTCCAATGCAAGTGACTGGTTCCTCTGAATTGCTTCCAACACCACTCCCTTTGTTGCAGATTAGAGTTTTCTGTGAAAGGGCTGCTACCATTATCACTGCTACACTTACTAAAATAAACTGTCTTGTAAGTAAAACAGCATAATTATCTTCTAAATTGTCTTAGAAATGTTACTGATCAGAAGAAATTTTATTGTAGCTTTAAACCAGAACAAAACTCACACTGGAATTACCTGCCATGATTTTATTTCTGAGCTATAAATATGCATGCCAAATGAAAGCATACTGCAAAAGACATTAAGTGCCAATATTTTTATCGCTGGCTGAAATTAATACCCTCTCTTTGCTCCTTAAAAATAATTAGAATAAGATATGTATTTGAGAGCCTCCAACAAGCATAGAGTATTTATTATATTTTTTTTTTTCTGAAAGAAGAGAATGATCTGCTACTTACATAGCATCCAGATTTGTCCCATTAAAAGCATGGCCTTGGATGCTGGTAAAACCATTATTGTAGAGTTTGCTGCAAGTTAAAAAAAAAAGAAAAAAGTGTATTTTGGGTTGCTTCAATACCTGAATACCTAACATCTTATGTATCATTTTTCTTGGCAACAGCACATTTATGGATGGATTAATTTTAATCTCTTGAAGAAGCAGCAATTATAGTGCAAGGTCAAACAAATGCCCAGCAGCATTCTTGAGTGTAGCTGAATCAAGAATACCATGTAGCAGGTATTCCGTCTTTTACTTCTTTTTACAGCAAAGAGAGAACTAGACTAAAACACTTTGCTATAACTTTCCCACCCTCAAACTAAAAACAAGGAAACAAAATTCTGCTAGGACTGATTAAGGAAGGCTAAGGGAATTAATACCTAGCAAAACAGGTATGTTTTTACTGTCAGGCCTGCCCAAGTTTCAAGAATTCATTCTTTTGGTCACTTAGAGCAAAAAGATTTTTTTAAAAAAATTCTTTAGAATTCATTCTTTTGCATTCTAGTGCTCTTCCCCCTAGTTGAGGTCATAACTCATTACAGTCATTTTCACTCCCCTAAGCCTTTTCTTGTGGCTCACATTGTGTATGACTTGCATAACTGAACTTTTTTTAACAATTTTCCTTCAAATATAACTCTTCTGACATTTTCCACCCATTAGTTTTCATGGTATATGCCACTTAGGTTGCAAAAAAGTTAGACGCAGTTCTAACCATACTGTGGCTTTACAGGAGAACTCTGCAAACTTTTCCCTTTGATTTTCTCCAGTATAACCATTCACTGGCATTAGAGTCATACAAAAGCAAAACCACTTTGGTCAAGCCAGCTTAAAGAAAAGCAGCAGGGCTGATTCAAATCACTGTCAAAGTAAAGGATTTATGCAAACTAGATTATGGATACTACCTGTCTATGGTGTTTCTCTGTTACAGACTACTAAAGAGTGGGACAGGGATTTTTCTTTTTTTTTTTTTAAACATTTTACCATATCTTGAGAGAGGCAATTGCCTTGTGACTTAAACTGAAAGAACTTACAGAGTTAGAGATTCATTACAAAGCCCATGGAAAGCATTTGCAGGCACTGAAGTCATGAAAGGATTATCTGCGATTTCACTGAAAAAGGAGACAAAACATCACAATCAAACATCTGCCCAACAGAGCTTCTCCAGAACAGCTTTACTATTTGTTGTTCTCTGCCTTGATAATAAACAGAAGTGTAGAATAACTTGTTTAGTTATATCTAAGGCCAGAAGATACATGTGAGATGATTAAAAATCCAGCATGCTCTAGCATCCAGGAAGTGAGTTGTGAAGTAGGTAAGTTTTATAGTCCTGATTAGGTGTGCCAGCCTATGTGATTATAGTGGTTAACAGCACAGACAGGTCCCTTGTCTCATAAGCCAGAGAATTAGCAAAGTAAATAATGCTGCAGCATCAACTGAGGCAGCCCAAGTGACTTTAGAGCTGAGATCCTGCTCTCTAGCTAAGCTCAGATAAGACATCAGGTAATACATTATTCAGGACAGAGGCATTTCAGTTTACAGAAATGCATCTAGCACAAGTGAAATAACTTATTATATGATCTAACCTAATGATTATTCTGAACTATTGTCCAAAGCAGTGTTTCACTATCTGTCATTTCTTAAATACTTCTCTACTCCCACTCTGCAGTCTTAATAAATACTATGTATCTTCAGACCAAAACTCTGTTGTGACAAAAGGGACAAAGAAAAACTAAAGAGATTTACTACAATTAAACTGGAGAGATGAGAGAGTAAAAAGCTGGTAGAAACAAAGGGTAGAGCAAAGTGTCTGATTGTCCTTTTTCTGCTTTTTCCTGAATCGTATTAGAGTCTGGAAACCAAAATATTCTGCAAATTTTTCTTTTCTTCAGCTTATGGATTAGATGTGGTCTAGTAAGGCAAGACCATAATGCCCATGGGCCGAGAAGTCCTAACAGCTGCCCATGTGACAGGAACAATTTCATTCCTTTTCTGTGCTATATACGTGCATGTATATGTGCCAACACTGAACTGTACTACAGCCATTTTCATTCTGAGTAGTTTTAACCGATAGGTAGTTTCCACCACACTTTTCTAAACAAATGTTTACTTGTAAGTTGCTTGACCTCAAAGACCAATAGTGATATAATGAATGCTTTTTCCCCAGCTATACTGTATTCATCATTTAGAAACCTATTATTCTTCAAAAGCAGATTTTTTTTTTTCTTGATGAAAGAAACAAAAAGGCTATCTTTCATTGGATAGCAATGTTTAGAAATACCTCCCTTGAAAGTGCAGGTCTACTCTTTAAGAAGTCTTTAGCAAGTAAGACCTATGTTTATTTTTTTTTTAGTGATCTTTATAAAAAATTTTCAAGGTAGAAGTAAAACATATGCCACTTAGTCACCGAGTGGTTGGAAGCAAGGACACAGATGGTTGTATAAACTGCTTCTGTTTCATCTAGTCTATTTAATTATTGGTTCTCCCTACTCAGTAAGGGTAGTGTTTAATTTACAATCTAGTAGAGCTTAATCTAAGCTAAAGCCCTTTTGGTCTTTGAGGAATTCCCTAATAGCTCTTCAAATGTAGGTGTATCCAACTCAGAGCTCTGGCTGACTCAGGTTTCAATCTTGGAGGCCAATAGCAGAGGCAAACATAGCAGCTCCAGGTTTCGGAGCATGAGTTAGCATAAGGCTTACCTCTAGACTCAGAAGATCTTTGGGAGGGAAGATCTTATTGCTCACTACAAGTCTCAACTCTTTAGCAAAACAACCAGCATTTCTACATTGCTCTGAGGTTTGTCTTGCCAATGGCAGACCATGAATACAGTGGGACTGACCATTCTTAACTAAGAACAGCCCTTAGCAGCACTGAAACAATGCCTGGGGTAGACCATCAATCATGACTTTGCAAGTCACCTTCTAGCATAATACTTCTTATTTTTAATAGCCTTTTACCTAGCCCATTCAGCAGCCAAGGTTCTTCTAGCTGAACACTGCTACAATATAAGATTGTTAACTCCTCTCTAGGACTAAGTAGCGAACAAGATAGTTTTACCTTGTGTCAGCCTGCAAGTCTTCATCTGAGCTGGTCTTCCTCCTTGGCTTGATTACAACCCAGAATTTGAACTTAAATTGCAGGTTAGGGCACAAAGATGGATGTCATCTTTGCTTTCTGAATACCAAGAAACACCTGCTTCTTTTGTTTACAGCAGAACTCTTTGTTTCTGAAATACTTTAAGGATAATAGTGGGAGACTTCCCTCCCCCATTTGTGTTCCCTTTCTCTTTCAGCAAGAAATTGTTCTGCAGTTTGCTTCAAGCCATATTAAAAAAAAAAAAGACAAGGAGGGGGTGTCTTTAAATCAGTTAAAGGAAAGGGGTTTTAAGGCATGCAAAAGGAAGAAGGTCTTAGTGTTATGTCAGAGTGCCTTATGTGAGCAAACTCAACTAAATTAGCAAAGCTTGCTAATAGGCAAATTCTTTCCAGCTGAGGACTTTAGTTAATGAGAGATGGCTCCACCTAGGAAGTCTAGCTTAAAAGTAGGCAATTGTCAGTTCTGGTGCTTTGGTCCTTCAGTGGTATTATAGACTTGTACTTGAAATGTGACTCTACAAGTAAGGCTGGTTAAGGGCATTTAGGCAAAGTGTGTGTTCATAGAAGCCTATACTGTCAATCTTAAAGAGCATGCATCTCATTCAGCTACTCTGAAAAAAGCATGAGTGACAGAAGGGAGATGGGTAGTCCTCTTTTTTAAAGACATGCTGTGCCAGCCTGAGCTGACCTCACTACTAAGGCTGTCATGAAACCAAGGTGCTCCTGGTCAAGTGACTTAAAAGCTCTACTTTCTTTCTCAGCTTTTGCAATTTGCCTTTTAAGTGCTTTTTCTGTTTTCTTTATTAAAGCATTAATTGTATGAAGCAACATATTTTGGATAAAATAAGTCTTCACCAAAATCTTCCTAAAAATGTGAGCTCAGCCAACACTGAGCTTTTTAAAGGTGTGATGATTAATAATTGCTCTTAAGACTGCCCAGTTCTCCTGCTCTTGAGTCTTCTGTGCTCAGGGTGGGGTCGGAAGAAAGAAGGCAGACAGCCAATGGAGGTTATGATTCAACAATATAGGAGCTCAATGAAGAGTAGCATCAGAAAATGTGCAATATGAGCTCACCATACCAGCACAAATTTGTTAGAACAATGTGGATAGGATGATTTCATGTTAGCAGGCTGTATGTCAGATCAGGTCCTGTGTGTCACACTATTCTGACTTCAGACTAATTCAGGTATTGCACAGCCGTTATAAAAACAAAATAAAAGCAAAAGGCCTGTAGAAGTTGTGCATCATGTGCTTTGGCTAATTCAAGAGAAATGTTCTTTTGTGTCCATGTCTCTCATCCAGGTCAAATGTATAGTGCTAGGTGACCTGGCACTTTCCAGATTTGGTACTAATGATGACTGAAATATAGGTTAAGGAAAAATGCTTTGTCAGACTTAATTTGATATTTTTTCTCCAAAGCCTTTGGAAGCCTTTGCTATAGGTTTTCTTGGGATCTGAGGATGGCAGTGTTCTAATCAGCTGTGAGGACAGATACTTACAGTAAAAAGTTCACATCAGATGAGTAGATTTTGGTGAGGTCTGGAAATGCTTTGAGTCCAGTATTAAAAATACCACTGAAAGAGAGAAGAAACAGGAAGAATTACATGTACTGGATCACTGAACAACCACAAAAAATGTATTTAAAGCATTCAACAGTGCAGGACAGTTATTTCCCCCTCTCTATTGTCAATCAATTAATTTATAATCAACTGTCCAAAATATAAGGATGCAATAACAATTAAAAAAAATCAAAATACCAGATTATAATAAATTATAGAATCTAAAAAATGGGAACACAAAATAATAAGACAGCTAAGGAGATCCGCAGAGGGAAGTAGCCTGTGAGGTGGGTAAGGAGAAGAAAAATTATAATTCTGGATTCACTTGAGAGATTAAGGCTGCTTCAGATAATAGTCTGGACCCCCAAATCCTCCATCTTTCATTGAGGCTAAGAGCTGTTCAAATAGCTCTAAAAAGGGAAACTGTCTTCAAATGTGAAAACAGTTAATGCCCCTTATTTCTGAACTCCTGTAGAGTGGGAATAACTTAACAAAATATAGTTCTCAATTTTTAAAACTATTCTCCTGAAATGAAGTTGTTTTGACTACTTTCTTTTTATTGCTTTCAGATCTATAGGAAAAATCTGGAAACATCTTTCCTCTTTGCTGCTACCCTCACCACACACATACACACAGTCCTTTCTACAGTCTTCCAAACATTACTCAAAATCACAGAAGTTATTATCTTTCTCATCTCTCTTTCCTATGCTGTAATTTTAGAATTTCATGGTCTGGTTACTCTGTGCTGCTCTTTAGACACTTCATGGGAATGCAGAGAATTCTTCAGGATTTCTTTCTGCCATAGAGGTCATATGAAATCAGGTGTCTATAGATGGGCTTGTCACATTTAGCTGGCAGGTATGCTTTAAAACCCTGTGTAAATATCTAGTAAATATAAAAGATGTGTATATTTCTGTTAGGTCCCTTCTCGCTGTTTCCTACAAAAATATAGTAAAACAGCACTTATAAGAAGAAAGCTAGCTGTGGAATTTTGCCAAGGAAACATTAGTGTATTCCAGACATTTAATGGATAAGAAGAATGGCAAAATTACTGATGAATTTGTGAATGTGTTTTCCTTTCTTGCAAAAGTAGTCAAAGTTCCAACCCCTACCCTAGCTGGCTTTCTGTCAGTAAAATAAAGCAACAGGGGAAAACATTGCAAACAGTTCCAAAATGAAATGCCAAGAAACAAAACTGCTATAGTGTAAAGAGTCATCTGTGAGGCTTAAGTGCCAACTTGTTACAGGTGCTAAATACTTACAGGTATTTCAAAAGTGGGAGATTCTTAAAGGCATCTGGATCTATGTAATCCAAGTTTCTAAGATTTCGAATTTCACTGTAAAAAAAGGGAGGAACATTACCGCATTGATCATTAATATTTAATTATTTATCATAACAGAAATCAGCAACGTTAAAATGAAATTTCAGGGACCTAATTCCTGCAAATAGCTTTTGTACTGGCCAGCACTAGCTCAAGACCACTATGCATTCTGAGCAATCTTACAATGATGAATTACCATCTGGAGAGATGTGGTCCTGGAGACTGGCTAGTTTAAGTAAGGGGGGAAGAAGCACCTGAGTTTTGATTGTGTATCCTTTGTCTGCATGGTCCTAAAATCAAAGCAATCACTTGTGGTGACCATGGTGAGAGTTTTGTGTCTGCCAAGTTGAGTAAAAAGAAAAGTTAAGCAAAACTTTCAGTATTGATATATAATAATCCT
>NW_010973368.1:6717403-6717942 GCF_000737465.1 Haliaeetus leucocephalus | reverse complement strand
CTCCATGGGAAAGCCCTCGCTGGAGCAGTCTGTGCCTGAAGGACTGCAGCCCGTGGAAAGGACCCATGCCAGAGCAGTTCATGAAGAACTGCAGCCTGTGGGAAGGACTCACATTGGAGCAGTTCGTGGAGGACTGTCTCCTGTGGGAGGGACCCCACGCTGGAGCAGGGGAAGAGTGTGAGGAGTCCTCCCCCTGAGGAGGAAGGAGCAGCAGAGACAACGTGTGATGAACTGACTGCAAACCCATTCCCCATCTTCCGGTGCTGCTGGGAGGAGGAGGTGGAGAAATTGGGAGTGGACTTGAGGCCAGGAAAGAGGGGAGGGTGGGGAGAAGGTGTTTTAAGATTTAGTTTTACTTCTTATTATCCTGTTTTGATTTGATTGGTAGCAAATTTAATTGATTTTGTTTTTTTTTCCCCAAGTCCAGTCTGGTTTTTGCCTGTGACCACAATTGGTGACTGATCCCTCCCTGTCCTTGTGTTGAGCTTTTTTCATTGTATTCTCTCTCCCCCATCCCACTGGGGGGGGGGGGGATGGGG
>NW_010973368.1:6673327-6717393 GCF_000737465.1 Haliaeetus leucocephalus | reverse complement strand
GGGGGGGGGGGAAGTGAGCGAGCAGCCTTGTGGTGCTTTGTTGCTGGCTGGGCTTAAACCACACCCCATCTTTACTGTCTCCAGAAGGGGATAGCCCTTTTTGCATGTTTGTTTCTATTTCTTTACCTTAAACCAGCTCTGGACACTGGTCTAATAACTCTGCTGGAACAACTCCTAGCCTTTCTTAATATAGAAACCATATAGAAAGAACAGTTCCAGTCTCTTCCTCCTGAGACTAGCTGTGGAGCAGTGGGCTGAGGGAAGAACTTCTTGCTACTTATATAAATTTGATGAAGACAAGAGGTATAGATGGCACGGTGGTGCAAGTTGTCTGGGTGATGTTCTGGTCTTGTCAGTCCAAGAAGTGGTGCTACTGGGCAGAGACTCAATGGGCAGAAGCCAGTAGTAGTTAATTTACCATGCCCTAACAGTGCCAAGTAACCTACATAACATGGGTATTAGGAAGTTGGGTTTTAAGGATACCTCTGCCACTGGAATCATTTTTACAGGATAAAATCAACCCAGCCAAGTTGTGTGAAAAGTAAAAGTGGGAAAAGAGACATAAGACAGTAGATAAACCGGTATGTAGATACAGGTACCAAGACTTCAGCCTCTCTGTGTACTGTTGTACTGACAAAACAGTTCTGCTCTACTTTTTAAGTCTTCAGTTTTTACTCTGTTTACTCCAACATTGCAGGGAGACAGTGATTTACCTTTTACTTGCATTTTAAACTGATGTAATTAATAGCTGTATTACTGCTATTACAGTGCTGTATTCAAATATTCCTTGTGTCTGTTAGCTACTTTGAACAGTATTGTTTCTGTATTTAAAAGAAATCTTCTCAGTGTCAGTCTCTTGCTTCTCTTATTATTTTATTAGTTATGTAGCTATCACACTCCCAACAGTGGAATTTGCTCCATAAACTTTAACTGACTTGTTTTTTCCATCACTGACTACATTTAAAATGCTGGACTCATGAGCTTCCTGGCCAGATATTCCTTTGTTGTGGACCAAACATATTCCAGGGAAAGACAGTCTTCAGATCAATCTTCAGCCTGGAAATGGATATGCATTGGAGTACCATAGAGTCATCAGGTTTTAGCTTGTTGCTATTCATAGTATTCTGTGTAAATGATTTGGATGAGCGTACTGAAAGTAAGAATTGGAAATCTGCAGATGGTTCTAAAATTGAAAGCATAAAATAATGCAGTGAGATTCTATCAGATTTTGATTTATTAAGTAACTGGGCCACGAGAGGGCATGTGCTGTTTAACAAAGGCAAAATGAAAAACTAATTAATCTGGCAATAAAAGATTTTAAACTGCCAGATGAGACAGTTGGCACAGTAATCAGAGAAAAGGTTAAATAATGTGAATGAGGAAATCAATATGATTCAACTGAAAGTTGGGGAAAGGTTTATGTCCCTGCTGTTCAATTTCCTTGAATTGATAATGCTGGCATTAGGAAAGAAGTATGCTTTAATGTATACTGTATTTATATTTGCATTTCATCCTACACTTTGTATTACAGGGGTTTCTTAAAGTCCAAAAGGAAGAAAAGGGCCCCTTGTGGTAGGCACTACGGAAATCAACAGCAGACAGCCAGTTGCTTAGAAGTCTCTAGTGAAAATAGATGAGAAAGAGGATGAGAGAGGTATAAAAAGGTAAAAGGTGATTTGACCAAAGTGCATGCTATGCTTAAGAAAAAAATCAGGAGGAAAAAAACAATTTTCCCTACTTCTAGTCCAGTCAAATGTGCCTCTTGCACTTGACTGGCTGAATATGTGGCCTCTCATTTCATACGCGTGAAAAAGAGAAAGATCTTCAAATTCAGTTCTATTCATGAACTGTGCTGCTGTCCTTGTTTTGCACATTCAAACATCATTAATCTCAGAGTACTGGAAGGAATCCCGCCCTAAAATCAGTTTTAAAGGATATCTATAGCTCCATCAATATTGAAGCCTATGAAGTTAGGCCCATATGGAGGAAAGATACTTGAACAGTTCTGATCTCATCAGTTAACAGGATAGTGATACACAAACTAGATTTCACAAGTTCTTTTACATTAATCAGTCACGAGTAATATACTCAAAGGTGCCTAACTGGTATATGATAGTAATTTTCAAATTGTTATCAGAAGATTGCTGCAGTGTAAAGATGACTTCCAAAGAATTCAAAAAACTAAGAAAAGCAAGTTAATGATCAGTAGATTCATTAGACAGGGTTTGCACTTTTATCAGTAAGCTTTTCTGAATTGGTGAATTGAAAAGATTGAAACCCACTGATTTAGAAAGTTAAGGTTCCCTTGAAAAGCAGGTCTAGGAAAACTATTAGTAGTTTTAGCTGCCTAAAATGCAGATAAAGCCAAAGAGTATACTTAAAAATGTCTAGTAGGCTAATTCCCAGGTATCTAAGTGTCTATGAGAGTTGATTTTATGTGACTTTTGAAATGGAACTTTGACACACTCTATAAATACAACTTAATCTTAGCATACAGTGCTTAAATTCTGCATCCAACAGCAATGTAACAATTCTGAGTCCTTCTGGGAATGAAGTGCTTTAAAGATATATAAAAAAAGTAAGAAAGACAGTTAATAGGCATCTTTGTTGACCATTGATGCAGAGAGGCAAAAGGCGCCCTGAACAAACATTTCACTTTGCAGTCCTAACTAAAATTACTTAGAGATGCTCATAAGAAAGAAGGATGCTGCTACCTACCCACAAGATAACAGAATTATTTGTGGAATATTTACAAAATTATTCAAAGTCACTTTATAAACTATTCAGCTTCTGCTTTATTTTTAAAGGTACATAAAACAATTAAGAATTGGCTTATTTGTGCTTTAAAGAAAATCAATGTTTTCAATTTTATTTCTGGTACTCAGACTAGTAATTAAAAATGTACTAGGTTCACAATCAAACCACCACCTGACTGTCCATGAACAGCAACTCAGTTTTGCTTTTCAAAGAACATACTTAGAAAATTTTAACAGATCAAGAACAGATGTGCAGAGAAAGTTACTTGATGGTATAAAGTCCTGTGTCAAGACTTACAAATAACTATGTACTTATATTCACTTACAGAAATATAAATATTTAGTTCCAAATTAATCTAAAAATGAAACTAATAACTATTCAAATATTAGTCTAATGAATTAATTAATGAGACATAAGTTTGCCAGATAACTTCTAGAAAGGTTAATAAGCTACTTAATGTCCTATATGAATTTAGTAACATTTAAAAAAAGCACAAACATTTACATATTTAAGTGGCTTCTAGATTTCATTTACCATACATGTCTTTCATACGTGCCTTGCAATATTGACACACCCTTGAGTTTGTTCAAGACCAGAATTTGGAAATTGCAAATCTGGCTATAGGGTCTCAATATAATCACATTAAGCTGAGATATCTCTGAAGACTAAGGACATCCAGGTCAGCAGTTCTGCAATGTTTTAAATCAGCCCTTTTTTTTTTTTCTCTTGTAATAACTTGGGACCTGTCTCTACCTTCTTAGACTTACTTTGCTTATAGCTTCCTTGGATTCTCTCACTTGTATATATACTTCCATGTTTTATTCTCCCCCCACAGCCAAACTATCCATGTTATTTCATCTGCATGCACCTATCAAGCCTTTGCAACGCTAGCACCAGAAAACTGGCTCAGGCTCCCAACAGTCTATTCCCTACCTCCAGACTGCAGCTTTTAACAAGATTTTTCTGCACAGCACTTGTCCCAGTCCCCTGAAATTCACCACACGTATACAGCAGTCCCCCCAGATCTCTTCAGTCTCCCTCTCCAGTTGCTTCTTGGGTATTTCCATCAAATCACGTCTCCTTTCTGCAGTGCTGTATCTCATGACCTGGCTCCATGAGCTGTCCAAGAAAAGAAGTGCAGCCCTGGCCCACAAGCTGGTGAAGCTGCCCCAGCCCTTGGCTCCAGCTCACTGCAGCTCACTGCAGAGATGGAGAGCAGTCCCCCACCAGCTCTCCAAATGACGTCACATATACGAGGGCAAGCCACTTGAACCACAACCTCTGGCCCTGTTCCCAAATGCTGAGAGGTCTTTTCATTTTTGACAGTGTCTCTCAAGGCATACTCCTTGAGAAGCTGGCGGCTCATGGCTTAGACAAGTGTACTCTTCACTGGGTAAAAAACTGGCTGGATGGCCAAGCCCAGAGGGTTGTGATGAATGGAGTTAAATCCAGTTGGCGGTGGGTCACAAGTGGTGTTCTCCAGGGCTCAGTATTGGGGCCAGTTCTGTTTAATGTCTTTATCAATGATCTGGATGAGGGGATCGAGTGCACCCTCAGAAAGTTTGCAGATGACACCAAGTTGGGAGGGAGGGTTGATCTGCTCGAGGGTAGGAAGGCTCTACAGAGGGATCTGGACAGGCTGGATCGATGGGCCGAGGCCAATTGTATGAGGTTCAACAAGGTCAAGTGCCGGGTCCTGCACTTGGGTCACAACGACCCCATGCAGAGCTACAGGCTTGGGGAAGAGTGGCTGGAAAGCTGCCTGGCAGAAAAAGACCTGGGGGTGCTGGTTGACAGCCAGCTGAATGTGAGCCAGCAGCGTGACCAGGTGGCCAAGAAGGCCAACGGCATCCTGGCCTGTATCAGAAATAGTGTGGCCAGCAGGAGCAGGGAGGTGATTGTTCCCCTGTACTCGGCACTGGTGAGGCCGCACCTCGAGTGCTGTGTTCAGTTTTGAGCCCCTCAATACAGGGAAGACATTGAGGTGCTGGAGCGTGTCCAGAGAAGGGCAATGAAGCTGGTGAGGGGCCTGGAGCACAAGTCTTATGAGCAGCGGTTGAGGGAGCTGGGGCTGTTTAGTCTGGAGAAAAGGAGGCTGAGGGGAGACCTTCTCACTCTCTACAACTACCTGAAGGAGGGTTGTAGTGAGGTGGGTACTGGTCTCTTCTCCCAAGTAACAAGTGATAGGACGAGAGGAAATGGCCTCAAGGTGCGGCAGGGGAGGTTTAGATTGGATATTAGGAAAAATTTCTTTACTGGGAGGGTTGTCAAACATTGAAACAGGCTGCCCAGGGAAGTGGTGGAGTCACCATCCCTGGAGGTATTCAAAAAGCACGTAGACAAGGTACTCTAGAACATGGTTTAGTGGGCATCGTTGACGGTTGGACTCGATGATCTTAAAGGTCTTTTCCAACCTAAATGATTCTATGATTCTATATGGTTGTGTAAGAGGAGAGTGCTTTTGGAGTGAGGAGCAGAAGGGAGTAGGGAGAGATCAGAGGAGACAGATAAGGGGAAAAGAAAGAGTAAATTTTTCTGGGGTTCCTTCCACGGGAATGTTTTCCTGAGAAACAATGACCTAATTACAGAAGCTTTTCATTTAGTGTAATGCTACCAAGCTGCAGGTCTACTAGTAAGACAACTACACAGAGACATTGACTGCTAATCAGACACTTTCACAATTATATCTAGAAAAAATAAATACTTATGCAATTGTATGGGAGAGACAGTTCTGAATTTGTAAATGTTAAGTTTGTCTCTCAGACATACTTAAAAAAGTTAAAGACAAAAAGAAAGAACAAGAAACCATTGTGAGACCAATTTAACACAACTGGGGACCCCCCCCCCCGAAGTCTTGGCCCTGATTTTCATCTTCATGGAGTGGGAATTTTGCCATTAATTACAACCAAAATGAGATCTGGCCCATTAGAATACTGCAGGTGATCAGTATCCTTAGTTTGCAGAAATTGCTCAGCACTTGACAGGCATAGGTTCATAAAAATACAACCTATGCTTAAAGAGAGCTGAGGTCTAGAAGGAACAGAAAGTCAGGACAGAGGCACATGAACTGAGTAAGGACCAAGAAAATGGAGTGCTGAAAATCAAAGCTGAAGCACACTAACAGGCTTGGCAGACAGGGATGATGACGAACCCAGGACGCCTATTCACGTGACACTTGACTCAAGCCAAAGCAATTAGTTCCTCCCTTCCACAAACACTAAGAAGTTCTTATGTTTAAAAATAAATCTTTTTAAAACAGAACTGTGTGTATAAGCTTAAATTAGGGTAAAAAGATTATTTACATAAAACTGCACTTTATGAAAAGTCCATGAAAAACAACCTGTGAAATGACTTCTTTTCAAAACTGTTATGAGTAACTTCAACCTCCTTTAAAATACCCTATGATAATCTTTACTCAGTATTACTTTAGCAGTAATACTTCGAAAATACCATGCAAGTGGAGAACATTAAACAAATGCATAACACAACATATACATTTATCCTTGAATAATCTTGTTCTTTGGAAAGTAAATCAAACCTAACAACGATAAGTGTTAAAAAAATCAGAGAAGTTATGGAAGCAATTCAGAAAAATGGTCAAATTTATAAATTGCTTTCTTTTACAGCTTATATGCCACTGCCTAATTTGCCAGATGCCTGGATATTCCCTGATTAAATAATACATGTGCCTTACTTCCAAACAGATTTTAAAAACCTGGTAAGCATTTTTGAGTGGTAGACGTAGCCCTTCTTCACAGGCTATCTGCAAAGGTTTGGGATTTGCCTATAGCTTTTGCGAGCAGAGTTCTGGTGTCTTGTCCTGCGTAGTATTTTTGGCTCTTGCGCAGAAACAAAGAATGTGTATCTTGTATGGCTGCATACAGTATCTTTTTTGGTAGTGCCTTGTGAGAAATATAAGGGGTCCCACATTACCACAACCTTTGTATAGCAGATTTGGAAACCTCCTCCCCACCGTGCCCGCCCTGGAGCCTGTGCTGTAGGTGATGTGAGTGTAGGTGCCTGTGAGCTCTGCTGACCCCTGCCCAGGCCTGCAGATTCCCGGTCATGGACAGCACGTCTGGGCCTGGGCTCTGGCATGGGTGTGATAACGCGGCAATTCTGGACCTTACTGGTGCACTCTGGCCTGACTTCAGCGGTGCCGCGACAGAGGCATGCTTATGGCAAGGGGCACTCGCTGTCCTCCCAGGCAGGAATATAAACGTGCTTTGGGGGTGGTTAGGGACTGGAAGAGGACGAGAGAACAGGCTTCTACTCGTATTCCTCACCACCCCTTTAGGTAGTAGAAAGTAATGAAAATTAGGCAGTGCTACAGAGCACATCACAGGAATGAGCGCCTTGGGAGGCACTGACAACACCAGAGCTCCATCCACCACTCCTTCAAACTAGTCACACGTTTAAAAGAGCACATTTTGTGGAAGAGTTCAAAAGCTTACATTACATTGCCCTTTGAAGGAGATCAGTTTTGTGTTATGAATTGAGATCCTGAGGGAGATTTTTCTAGTCCATTCTCCACTTTGAATCTAATACAGAAACAACAGAAAACAACTATTTAGCCAGCTAGCTCCTTTTTCCTCAAGAAGCCTTTATCCCATATAATTTAAAACAGACAAGATACTACGCTGCATATTGCATGTCCTGCAATGAAATGCGATGGCCCAAGAGCATTTTATCTTTAACTTCTAATAAGGTGAACCACAAAACAAGTACCACATGAGGATTTGTAGTGCATAGTGCCACATGCTTTATTCACTGCTTATAAAATGTTCTGCCAGTAAATGTTTTATTAATGTTCATTTGTGTTAAACAAGAAATCCTAAAGACACAACAACTGTGAAAGACGAAGAGAGAACATGAAGACAATAGGCCTGGAAAAACCATCTACAGAAGAGGGAATGGCATTATAACCAAAGATAAGTGCTGTTATCACACCAAAGCCTTCCTGTGAAACTCTTTCAGGAATATTACAGGAGCATGTTATTGGACTGAACTAGGTCTCAGGATCCTGGACTGTACTTCTATCTCTGCCTGTCAGGTACTCTTAGGGGAGGCGCTTCCACTTCCCAGCATTAGTTGCTCTCTATCTACAGTAACAGTAATGACATTATCTCCTTTAGTTTTATTAAACTTTCTGTTTCACCTCTGTAAAGTAAAAGGAAAAAAATATAGAAAATAGAGCAGTGTTAAGAGATCATCCAGTTCAGTCTCTTTCTCTGAGTGAGGATTAAATAGACCTATGGAGTTTCTGATTACACAGCCTTAAAGGCCTCCAGTGACAGGGACAACCTCCCCAGAAAAACAATTCTGGTGTCTACTTATGCCAGCCACGTGAAAACATTTCCTAGAGTCTAACATGAATCTTGCCTAATCTAATTTAAGGTTAGTATCACTTTTGCTTTGCCAAACGTCAGTGTGGAAAATGGGTTGTAGCTTTCACCCCTTGCAACAACCTTAAAAGATATATCTGCCTCTGGCATGTTGTCTTTCTGGACATGAAAGTCTTTCCTCTCTGACAATGTTTTCTGGATCCGTGATGACGGACAGTGCTCTCCCATGGAACCTCTGCAAACACAAATCTTCTCTGAACTATGCCAAACTGCAACTCATCCGAGCTTTACGACACTGGCACACTTTCCACTCCCTCATTTGAATCAGTAATGGAAACGTGGAAGAGTACCAGATGCAGGATGGATCCTATGAAGCTCTGTTCAATATGTTACCTTCTCGTTTTGACAGGGTACTGCTGAATGACAGGAACTCTGGCATGCAGGTATCCTACCACTTCTGTAACTGCCCTAGTGCATCATTTGGTGAGGACTGGTCAGAACAAAAAGGTATAAAAACACTTCCCAGAAGCCTTTATCCATAACATTCCCATTCTATTTCATAACCAGATAAACAGTCTTCATTTTACTAGTGCACTTCCAGAATGATTACTTATTATTCTTCATGTCTCCAGCTAGTGCCATTTTGCTCTGTGCTTTGGCCCTTCTCATTTTATTTCTGGTGCTTATATTACTGTTTTACACTTACCTTCAGTAATCTGACAGAAGTAATTCTTAGTTGCCAGTTTATTTCAACTTGATTCAAGCTCATAATATAGTCTCACATATTTTTCACTACACTTTCTTACACTTCTATGGAAGGATACAGAAGAGCAAGGGAACCAAAAAGATGTAGGGAAAGAAAGCATAAGTCAAAAAAGAGACTGACTCCACATTACGGAGAAAGGAAATGAGAAAAGGAGTATTTAGCTACAAAGGAGACAAGAATGACAACTCAAACAACATGTACATTATTTCCACAAATCCCCAAATTTATTTTATCACTGTATTCATTTATTTAATTACGGTACTTACATATGAGTGACTTTACTTAAACTGTTGAAGGAATGGGCGTCCAGACTCTGAAGTGTTTCATCTATGGAGATGTAGCTAAACACCGGCAAACAGAAAAAGAAACACATCTCAGACCTTGGCAAGCCGTGACTAGTGCCCATCATGCCACTTTTTTTGCCTCTCATTCTTTTTCTCATCCAACTGCCATGACACTGCCAGACACATGGACAGTGTCTAAGGGAGGAACTTTTAACAGGATTTTGATTTTGACTGATGCCTTAGATGCAGATTATACTGCAGAATACAGTGAAATCAAAAAAACAGTGCTATTAAGCAGCAAAACCAAACATATATATTTCACATTTCAGAATCATATTTCTTCCCTTTTCCCCACTTAAGAAGACCTTGGAGTTTTCTAAGGGGATCTAGCCCTCAGGTAAGTTGGCATATTTCTCTGTATTGAAGCATTAGAAAGGAAGGAAAGAAACAAAGATGGTCCCTGGGCCATCACTGCAACAACTGTCGCAATCCCTCTAGAGAGAAACAGATCATCAAGGCAATCAATGCTTTGGTATTGCTGAGGAAAAAAAACGTGCTCTGACATGAATTTAGAGAGAAACTCTAGCCATACAGTGCATGTCATAAAGGATGTAAGGAGTAATGTGGCTCAGAAGCAACACCAGAGAGCAAGCTTAAGAAATTTTTACTTGCACAGAATTTAGACTGAGTAGCATTTGTACTGCTCGTGATCTACTGAACACGATGAGAAAATAGCTCTACAGAATGTCTCCACCATCATTAGGAGGATGATGATACTGGAACAACTGTTAAAGGCTTTGAAGTGTGAATAAAGTTGCAATACATCTAACTAGTGCTGATTTTCAGAGTAACTGACATTACTACTTGGGTTAAATTATCTGATTCTGTCTTTCAAAATATCTCTCAGTTTTAAAAATTATTAATGCTGGAATAGCATTAAAAAGATGTATTCCTGTATTTTTATTTACTTTTCTAATCATATTATATACCATATGTCTAATCTATAGATCTTTTAAAATAATCAGAATGCCTTGTATATTCTTTATACTTATTGTTATTATTATTAAAATATTTAAGTACTATCTTTTGATACTCTTGATTGAAGTTACTGACTCGGTTTTTAATATTTTTGTAATTAATGTAATAATATACATACCCTGTGCAAGGCCTAGAATCATACTTAACTTAAGAAATATCCAACTGGTATTTTACATCAATTCTAATTGGGTTGCGTTCCTTAAAAAAAAACAGAGATGATTTTTATCATTCTTTCCATTTTTTCCAATGACAGTATTAAGAGTAACAATAGTAAATGGCAAATTAAAATGTGATCATTTAACTCAGGAGGGCTTTTTAATACAATCAATTATGGATCAGATTTTTATTTCTTGTGGAAGTTTTAAAGAAGGCAAATCTTTATTTCTTTCAATGGACGTTAAAAAATATTTAAGATGTTTTAAAAAATTGGAAAGAATACTTTGTGACCAGCACATGCTCTAACAACCAGCAGATGACTAATACCACTAACTGTTCCAAGGAAATTTATGTCCTCTCCAGACTGGAGCTAAAAGCATATTACCTGAACTAATTTAAACTCTTCTAACATGAGATTTACTTTTTATTGGTCACTTTGGAGATGTATTCACAGTGTTTGAAAAGATACCAGAAAAGTAACCAACAGAGATTGTATGACCAACAGATTCTCTTCCTACATTAATATTGCTTTTACGAAGCTATTTGCCTTTTCCAAAAAGAAGATAATAAAAGAAGAATACAATAAAGAAAGTATTTCCAGTATGTACGTCTGTGATTAAGTATTGCAGAGTTAGATGTTTATGTGAGATGCTTTAATTTTGATTTCCTGTAAGCAACAAATGTCTATTGCCCAGGAAACTGGAGTTTCAGCCTTACAAGAAAATTAATTATTCCATTTTAACAGAGCCTACATTTTAACATACCAAAAGATAGGTTATATCAATGACACATTAAAAAAAAAGTTGTTCTATGTAGCGAACAGCTATATATAAATCAGCTTGACAGAAAATGAAATTAGAAATGGATAATGAACAAACATTGCATCCTCATGCTGGGGCTAGGAATTAGAGAGTACTTTTTGTGTGCTCTGTGATCAAAATGGGTCACCTTACATCAGGCAGGCAAGTGCTTTTCTCTCACATATGAGAAGAGGCAGAAGAGCAGCAACGGGGATTCCTCCTCTGCTCCCTCACCCCTACAGCCACCACGTCCCTTCCCACCACACCACACATCACATTTTTACGATACTGCCTGGCTTGGAGCTGGTTGAGTTACAGTTTTGTATCTTTCAGCTGTGGGACAAAAGTGGGAAGGAAACGGCTTATTTTCTTTGTGTGTTGACCTCCACTCTTCTGCTTCATAAGTAGATGTATTTGTGTGCATTAATTAAACCACATCATCATTGATGACAGGGAAATCAGTAGGTTTATTTGCTTTAGTGTCAGCTAGATAAATACCCGAAAACCACAAAACCACTTTCAAAATCTCCCCTGAGATAGGTATATCAAACAGAAACACGTATTAATGGTGCATAAACACTTACTTCCAAGTGTTCAGAGTGCCTCTAAAAACCCTTGGACTCTGGCTAATAAACTCCTAATACAGCACATTAAATGTAAGACATAAAAATCGTAGCAATCGGAACTGGAAGGAGTTGCATCAGAAGAAGGAAAGTGTGTTTAAATTCCCATTTTGAAGGCATGTCACAATTCAGCACCTCCTCTCCCTACCAGCTGTGTTTAATTTGCAGGATTTCAGAATGCCTTCAACACCCATCACAAATACAGTCATAGCTTAAACACCAAATGCACAGCTTCAGAGAAAGTCTGTTTGTGGATAAAACTTTAATCACCATTGCCCATTCAGAAAGAGCCTGAGAACACAGGATTTAAAGCAGTTTGGCATGTGGTAGTAGCCACAAGGGCCCCTCCCTGCCCTTATTTTCTTCATTCTCCCTCTCTCTCTACTTTTCTTCACTTTTTTCCAGCCTCAGCATCCCCTGTGTTGCTGCCCACCGGCTGCCCCTGTTCTCCTCTGCTGCTGATGGAGGGCAGTTGGTGACGTGTGGGGTACTTCACCAGAGGACAACCAGAAGCAGCTAAGGCAGTCGAAGCCCTGAGTTGGGGCTGTACTGTATGGGCTGGCACTGGGGAGCAGGGGAGGCGTGGGAGCACTGGGGTGCAGATGCATGCTAGCTGGGGGGAGCCGTGTGGTGGCACTGGCTGTGGGACAGCAGTGTGCACAGGGCCTGAAAAGGCACAGTGTTGCACAGAGGAAAACAGTGCAGCGGGGAAATGTGCTCTGCGCGGGGCTGCTGGCAGAGAGCACTGTGCAATGCAGGGATGCTACTTTGCGTGGAGCAGCTGTGGAGGAAACTGCTCAGGGAGCTCCAGGTCGGGTGTCTGTGAGGTAGTCATGAATGTGACCCCAAAGCACCATCCTGAGCCCAAGAAAAAGGTTCCTTACCCTTGACCTTGAAAACACTGAATGTTCAACCTGTCCTAAGTCAGTGGGAAATACCAGATGAAGCCCTTCGACCAAGATCTAATGTATTTGCAACTTTACGGATGTAAAACACAAATTTCTCTTGCATCTGAATACCTTACAAAACCTTTTTTGTCAAAGTGCACTGATGCATTTCTAACAGGAATTAGCTTTGCACTTGAGCCTTTAATTGAAATGCTTTATGTTTCATTCCTGTGGCAAAGCAGCACAGGGAAACAATCTCTACTTCTGACTATCAAGAGTACATAGATATGCATTCATTTAAGAGAAATAGTAGCTCTAAAATTTTTGTTTAAACAAGGTTCATAAAGAGGACAACTGAATTTTCTATTCAGTGCAGAGGAAAAAAAGGTTTATTTGTGGAAATTATATAGTAGAAACCATATAGCAAAACAAAGTGCTATATTTGGAACAGTAAAGACAGTCTCTATCACCCTATTGAAACTTCAGGACATTTTCTAGATGAGTTTACAAAGCAAAGAACAATCTGGTAATTTTCGTTGCTGATGGAAGTTATGGGTTAGGAGAGGCAATGAGACGTGGTAAGTCAGAGGCCAAGACATACACCCAAGAGCTGTAGTTAAAATACAGGTACTGGTTCCTTAATCCAAATTTTATATCAAGAAGGTGGGAGTTCATGATTTGTAGTAGTAGTAAGACTATAAGAAAAATCCAGAACAGCATTGACACCATCCAAATTTAAACTGCTGTCTAATCTTCATAGGCTTTTAAAAAATAACAAGAGAAAGAGAAATGTGGTAATCCCAAAGGCATTGCAGAGCAGGAGAGAGACTGTAACACTACCACATCAGGTCATGATTTTAGGTGGGTTACTGCTATATTCAACTGTATCTATGCTATTTTCCTACACATAAATGTGGAGTAGGGGGAAGGTGAAACTCCATATTCAGATACTCTGTTTAAAGAATAATTCGTGGAAGATAGTGACATTTGTTTTCCCAGGTAGCCTTGAAATCACAAACCAAATACAATGACATGGATGCCAACATATTATCTTTAGATGTATAAAAAGTACCTATTCATCTTATTTAAGGCCATAAGGTCTTTGCAATTTTGACTTTCCTCTTCGACTGAAATGTGATCAAAGCATGCAACAGAGTGGTTATCTGTTACCATGTTACTACCAAACAGTATAGGCAAAAGATTGGCATTGACTCATAATGCCCATGGAGAGAGACTAGGTGGCTAAGTGTCCTTAGCCTACGAGGTCACTAAGTGATCTAGAGACAGGCAGTGTGAATAGCCCTTTCTCACCTCCAGTGCCATGAAGGTTAGGAAGATTGGGTGTAACAGCCTTTTGGCCACTGGAAGTTTTTGGGAGCTAGGCATCTTTAGAGAAGGGTTCACTGAGTTCTTCAGATGAACATCTGTGCTTTTAAAAATTCACATATATTACAATTTAAGAATTAAAATCTGAAAAGCGTCTAAGCAATGGATTATGTGTTACTGAAAGCTGAAAAAGAGTTGGCATCTTCCTACATTTAAGAAAACTCTGTTTTGAACAGTTTATCAGATTTATATACAATACTATACATCATATGAGGGACATTCCCCCCCCTCCCCCCCAAGCCCCCAAAACAATACACCATCTACCTGATTAAACTGAGATGGTAAATGAGGCTGCAGATATTCAAGAACAATTACTTATAAGGATTTTAGAAAGTCTTTACTTCAATACACCTGGACAAAACTATAAAATATAATTAGGCAGACCTCTATGTCCCCCCAAAGTCCTGTTTCATGAATTCTTAAATAGTAGTCCATCTCAGCCATTCAGCCAAAGCTCAGCTGGAGTTGAGACTTGCAAGGAATGTCAAGGACAACAAGAAGAGCTGCTATTGCTACATTTGTAATAAAAGGCTGAACAAGAAAAATGTGGGCCTCTTGCTGAATGAGCTGGTTTGTTTAGTTAATAGTGGACACAGATAAAGCTGAGCACCAGCCTGGATAAAGCCCTGAGCAGTCTGGTTGGACCTTATAGTTGGCCCGACTTTGAGCAGGTGGTGGACTAGAGGCCTCCTGAGGTCCCTTCTAAATTACATGACTCGCTGATTCTAGGGAGCGAATTGGGAGATGGCAGAGAAGTTCCCTGCATCAAATAGCCACGCATGGGATGTTAGATTATGGGCCAGCCACCAAGAAGAAGAAACAAAGGTGGGACAACTTTGTCTCAAGACTGCTGACATGAATGAGCAGTCCAGTGCAAGGGTAGCCTCTTTCAATGCAACAAATGTTGACATGGGGCAAATAGGTAGAGGCTGCTGGCTGTGATTTATGGATTATATCCATGCATGTGTTTACATACAAAGGAGGTAACACAATGGAAGTCCCTCTCATATCACACAAATACTAATGTTTCGGTGAAAGTCCATCCCTAGTCTAGAAATGCCACAGGGTCTCCAATGAAATGATTTACAAATCATGCTGGGAGCTTGAAACAAATTTTTAGCCAGGACCAGCAATAGAATATGTTCATTTGTTATGAATTAACATTTTTTCATTTTAACATTTCATTAACATTAATTAATTAACATTAATTAATTTTTTCATATTTTGGGAACAGCAAAAAAAAAAAAAGTTTTAAGCCTTATTTATCACATCTACTTCAGTAAAGGTGTGCTCTTATCCAAAAATGCCTAGGTATGCCTTCCTATAGCTATTTCAGGTTATAAACAATGGGATGATTACCTGCAGTTCTAAAATGTAAGTGGTGAGGTAGCAAAGGTGCAAGAATATTTTCATTTCACAAGATTTTATACACAAAGACAGAATTTTGGAGAAGGAAAGTGGTTTTTAATAAAAAAGCTAAAGGAATAATATCGAAAACAGAACTTACATCCTAGAGATGTTGGGGAGATTGGAAAAAGCGTCACTTGGAATTGTTCTTAGATGAGTCTCCATAAACCTCCTACAGAAATAAAAGTTTGGCAGTTAATATCCTTTGGTAAGCACAATTTAACATTAAAAAGTCCTATACAACTCCAGCTCTGCTCCAATATTTCTATTTTTATCTTCCCTTTTCTCAATGTTTCTATCTTTGCCTCAACTCTATTCCTTTTTCATTATGTGGCTTGGTTTGCTCCCTCAGTCTAAATTACAACCTTCTACATTATCTCTCCTAGGAACTCAGCATTCAGTGGTAATGATGGACCTTCCAAAACTCCAGAGCATGACCTGCAAACATATTTGTCCATCGAATTAAATGAAGTATTAAGAGTATAAGCATTCTTTTAATCATTTCAGGCTCCACAAAAATACCCCATCCCTCATTCTGAGCGAGAAATTCAGGTATACCAGCCAAAATTGAATTAGAGCAATTGCATACTACCTCCACAGAATTCTTTGTACACTTTGTAATAAAAAAACCATTCTTCCTCCCTAAACCTCTGATGTGGGGATGGCATGTACATTGTTATTTTTTAACTTAAGCCCAGTTAAAGATGCACTTCAGGAGAGAACAGAATCATGTGTCTTACCCATCTGCAGGAGGTTTCAGAAAAACAGGCAATATTTAAGGGAGATACTTATCAACAGCCAATTTCTTAACAGAATGAATCTCTAGCAGACTGACTCCTCCAAAACAGAGGAAATGCTTTGGAAAATTAGCCTATAATGTCTGTTAAACTTACAATTACAACCTGTCATTGCTGGATGAGGTAATCTTTGGTTTTCCAGTACATCTGGGAATAGACTTATATAATTTATAGTCAATCAATAGCCTGAAGAATAATCAAGAACAAATGATAAACTTTTCCCATAGCTACTATTTAAGAACAGTTCAGTAGAAAAGAACTAAAAAAATTAGGATGATTTCCTAATTCTGTTTTCTGTTTCATAATATGAAGTATCTGATTATAATAATTATATTTGATTTACACAGACATTATTATCATCTTAAGAGTTACCAAGCTTCTGGAACTTGCAAACAAGAAATACAAATACATGTAGAAATTCTTAAAACTTCCACCTTGAGTAAAAATATAAATTAAGAGAATGTACACTCCTGTCATCCCAGGGGAAGGCTCTGTCTGCTTCCCAAGTATACCTCCCTTACTCCATATACTTGTTAGAAGAATGAGCAAGGAGAACCTAAGACTTCTATTTTTCCAACAGTGGGTTGATGTTTCTCTTGACCTCAATCCACCCAGCTCCCACTGAGCCCCCAACCAGGGGAATGTCAGTTGGTCCAGAGGTATACTTGGTATTCCCCTGCACCCATAGCACCCTGACACCCATACCAGTGCTCTCCCATCCTTCTCCCTCCTCCACTTCATACTACTGCTTCCTCCTATTATCACAGTCCTAGACAAAATATTTGTAAAAACCAGCTGCTTAGTCCAGCACACCCTGCTGATCTTGCTGTTGTGTTTCAACATCTGTCTGTATTTCCAGGCCTTTCAGGAGGCTGACAGTGATGACTGAGGAAGTTCTGGTTTCAGACAGATTTTAACAAGTCCTAAAGTAGAACAGAGTGAATGAGGGACCTTGACAGGCTGGAGAAATGGGCCAACAGGAACTTCACACAGTTCAACAAGGAGAAAGTGGAAAGTCCTGCACCTGTGGAGGAACAACCCCAGGCACCAGTACACGCTGGGGGTCAACTGGCTGGAAAGCAGCTTTGCAGAAAAGGACCCCGGGGTCCCGGTGGACGTCAGGTTGAACATCAGCCAGCAATGTGCCATTGCTGCAAAGAAGGCTATTGGTTTCTTGGGCTGCATTAGGAGGAGAAAGCTTCTCCTAAGGCTTCTCCCTGAGACCTGTTAGAACTCAGAAGCCCAGAAAAAGATAGTTTAAGCCACTTCCAACTATCCAAGCTCACTTTTAACCTCTCTTATATCCCTCTGGTCCTCTGTTCACCTACAAAATGCTGACTCACACTATAGTTCCCATCACCAGTCATTACAGAAACTAGTACTTAACCTATCATAATTCCATGTTCCAGAAAAGCAAGAATTTAAACACCATCCTAAGTCTCTTCTTGACCTCCTGCTCTGATGTCAGACATTCATCCCTCTCTTGTTTTTGTCAGATAATGAACAGAGTCAGACCCATCATTCATGGGCTAAGTGACCTAACGTTAACCTTTCATTGACATACCTGAAATTTACACATCCCATCAGGAAAGCCTGGAAATCCTGGATAATATTTATGAATCAATTATATCGAAGTTGCTGTATTATGAAACAACTCTGCATTTATAAATTTCTAGACAAGGTTCCTAATATCTCAATAGACACAATGAAGAAACATAGCCTTAAAGGCTGTATTTTGACTGAATGGCTGGTAAATTATGTGGTTTGAAAGTGGGAGTATCATATTTCTTCCTATCTATCTGCTAGAGTTTAAAGATATACCAACATTCTGCAAATATGACAAACCCCCATATGGGTTACAGGATGTGTTTATAAACAGACTCATAAAGAAAATAGAGACAGTAAAGTATAAATAGAAATCTTAGGCAGAGGAAGAGAAGCAGCAGCCCATTTCATGACAAAAACTTGGTTGTGAGGTGAAACAGTATGAGATTGTCAGCAACGCTAAAAGACTCCAAGTTCACGTAATACACCTACTACATAAACAACATGCTAAATAATAGCAGGTAGCACATACTGACAAAGTAATTGGTGTTTGTTAGCTGCCATTCTTCAACTACTTGCTGTCTTAACAGATTGCTGACTGAGTTCAAAGAGTCAGTGATTACACAGACCGTCATAATGTGGAGTCAATGCAACAGGCCTGGGGCCGGGGCCAAACTTTTAAGCCAGCCTTTGCATACAACCACCTGCAAAGCTCCAGTTCTCTCCGAGTTTTAAAAACCCGTGGGCTGATACATGACTGCTAATTTTAAGCCACCTCCTAAAGCAATTTAAAACTTTGCAGAAAATATCAGTGCTTGAGTCCCTGTTTGCCAAGTGTGAGTCTGTGGATAATTACTGGTTGGGGACCACCAGGCACCAGTGGTGCGTAGAAGGCTGTGGGACGGACAGTAATTCTATGGAGTGGGAAGAAGACAGGCTGAGAAAATTCTCAACCAGAACAGTCTATGGTGGATCAAAAATGAGAGTAATTTAAATAGACTAACTTCAGTTTAGCTGAGTCTAACTGCATATAAAGACCACAAGCTTACCAACTGTGCTAATACGCTCTTCAGGCTGGGAAAGCAGCAAGTTTGGGAATTTAAAGCCCAAAGCCAGAAACAAGAAAGGCAAGACAGGTCAGGACTTCCAGCCTGCCAACTACAACATACAGTATGAACATACGATGAATAATTGAGAATTCATTATATTAATGGACTATGATTCTTCCTGTCTTACATGCATTAGAAACTTTCTTTAAACCTGCATGTTTCAATTTGAAATTTAGCAAGTGAGTCCAGTATCCAGCCAGCCACAGTATGTTCATGAATAAAGTAAGCTTTTTCAGAATAAAGGAAAAAACTTTGCTGAGAAAAAAATGCATTAGTCTTCCAAGTGAGAAAAACTGTAACTATAAGCACTTACATATTTAATAGGCTCACTTATTTTCCTTTCTATATTAAGGCAAAGACAACACACATGAGAATGTTCAATACCATTTAATGAAAAAATTGCTCCTGTGCTAACCTGAGTACTACCACTTATTTTTACCTTTATTTTCTCATTCAGATTAGAAGCCTCAATAAATAGAGAAAAAAATCTTCAGTCTTTATTCCATAAATCTTTCAAAAAGAAGAAGCCAAAGTCTGAGGTCATTTTCATTACAAACATGCTATTAATATTTGCAAAGATACAAAAGCATACAAATCTCATTTTTGCTAAATGAGTCGTTTCAAAAATGGCAAGAAAATTTTCCAGAAAAACATTTTAAATTTTATAGGATGACATTTAGTTTGTGTTTCTTAGTTTCATATGTTAGAAAGTCAGTTTGAAGTTTTTAAAATTTTCTTTCTGCTTTGATATTTACACCAAAAGTTTAGCCTGTATGTTCCTGAAAGACTCTACATTGCATATACCAAGAAAATGAAACCTGAACAACTGATAAGAAACATATTAGGCTGCTTGTGCAGAACTTTGCATTTTTGCTTTCCTCTGCCCAAAACACCTGGAATGTAAAGAGCTTCTTGGTCAAAAATCAAGTACTACTTGATTTGCTAACAACTGAAAAAACTCCCACTTTGAATCCCTTCTGATCTTCCCAAACAATCTTTGGCAAAGACTCTGTTTCTTAAAATTAGCCTAATTATTTTCATTAAAGAGAAAAAGAAGCTTCTTTTAAAAGTAAAAGACCACATAGACTTCAAGTATTTTATATCTGCATAGAAACAACCCTGTTTCTGACTAACTCAGAATACAGGTATACATAAATGGAGATTGTGAAGTATTCAAACTTAAACATATTTGCTTCATTTTAATGACCATACAGTATCAACGCACAGAGCATTACCCAAGCATCTAGTAGATGATAATCTTGTCTTTCCCTTAAGCACTGTATTTCTAGTACTGCTGAGCACTGATTCATTATTTGTGCTTTGCTGTTCTATGACAGTTAATCTAGTGTCCTATTTGATAATGCACCAAGGAACTCTTTTCTTGGGGTGGCTGGTGACTACACTCCTATCAGTTAAGAAAGAGCTATCTAATGATGAATGAACATTTTGTTAGTTTCAGTATTAATTAGTCCTATCACTTAAGAGCTGTAAGAGTAGGCAGCTTAAGCCAGGCATAAGACAATGAAACTAGAATCAGCCCTGTAAACTAAGCAAGTGGCATTAATTGCAATGTAATTAGTGATGTTAATTGCTTTCAGTATATTCTGTTGTATCACAGCCATTTTTTCTCATTTTAGACTGCACTTTAAAAAAAATATCTATAAATAGTAATCCATTAAAATATGCAATTTACAGCTGGCTTAAAACAAGGTGTGCTGGTTTTGGCTGGGATGAACTCTATTTTCTTCATAGTAGCTAGTATGGGGCTATGTTTTGGATTTGTGCTGGAAACAGTATTGATAACACAGGGATGTTTTTGTTATCGCTAAGCAGTGCTTACACAGAGTCAAGGCATTTTCTGCTTCTCACCCACCCCACCAGCGAGTAGCTGGGGGTGCACAAGAAGTTGGGAGGGGACACAGCCGGGACAGCTGACCCCAACTGACCCCAGGGATATTCCAGACCATATGACATCATGCTCAGCATATAAAGCTGGGGCAAGAAGAAGGAAGGGGGGGACGTTTGGAGTGATGGTGTTTGTCTTCCCAAGTAAGGGTTAATGTGTGCTGGAGCCCTGCTTTCCTGGAGATGGCTGAACACCTGCCTGCTGATGGGAAGTGGTGAATGAATTCCTTGTTTTGCTTTGCTTGTGTGCGTGGCTTTTGCTTTACCTATTAAACTGTCTTTATCTCTACCCATGAGTTTTCTCACTCTTACCCTTCTGATTCTCTCCCCCATCCCACCAGGGGTCAGTGAGCAAGCGGCTGTGTGGGGCTTAGTTGCCAGCTGGGGTTAAACCATAACACAAGGTAAAAGTAATAATAACAGAAATTAAAAAATGATTTCACAAAAATATTCCACTAATAAATCAAGATTAGAAAAATAGGAGAAAAGCTTTGCTCTTATATATGAAACACTACTAACTCTTCACACAGACTATAGTTCTTGACTATCCATTTAACAGACCTCTATTTTAATGTTAAGCAAAGCCATAATTACATCTCAGATGCCAGGAGTTCCTCACTTCCACCTGTGCATTTAAGTCAGAATCGCAGCATAGTTGATTTTTTTCGTTGAATGCTAAATACAGTTAGAGAAAGACTTGTACCAGGAGTTAAAGCAAAATCCAAATAAAACTGTTTATAATCCCAGTTCTTTTTCGACTGCACATACGTAGAAGAACAGAATCTGGCCTATGACTTACAAAAGTCAGTGTTCAGCATATAAGGAGGCTAAACTGAAAACGTTGATAGGTATTTCATTTCTTACAGGTGACCATTTTCAAACATTTGAAATTGGTGAATATCTGAAGTACCTAGCAATCAGGACCAGAGAAACATCAAGGGATTTTCCATTTGAGAGGTACAGGCAATCTGTGTGTACATGTAAATTCCACAGCCTCTGTCTACTTACATTTGACTATTTCACTTCTATTACTGTCTTACGTTAGAGCAAAAAAAAAAAATCCAGGGGAAGAGGTATACATCCACTTCAATCATACCTATTCATCCAATAATTACACTAACAGCGTGCACCATGTAGCTAAAATACTATTAGAGTGAAACTTACGGACGCAGATGTGATAGAATACATGAAAATCTAAAGAGAAAACATTTCTATTGCTCTCTGGCTTATTTGGTAAATCATTTGAAAGCTTTATTTCTCACTGCTGAGGAATCCTGACTCAGTGCTGATGTTCTTACAATAGCTTGAAGGCATACATAATATATACCTAATACCTTACACTAAACATAGCTGTAAAAAGCACTGGTCTTTTTAAAAGAATTTTACAACTGCATTTAGCTACAAGCCTCTCAAGAGTCTGGGGTTTGTTGTGGGGTTTTGGGGGGTTTGGTTGTCTCCCAAGCATGAGACTGTTCATCAAGACAGGGCAGCAGCAGAAGGGTGTCCTTCCTATCTGTCACCTGTGAGAGATTGGTGGGAGGGAGCGTTCCTTCTTTGAACACTGACCAAGACTACTTCTCCCCGTCATTCTCTGGTACCCTATACCAAGCCCAGATCAGGCTAAACAGCCATGTCTATCACCTGAGTTAACAGAGCAGAAAAAACCCTACAGAACAGAGTGGTAAATGAAGGAGCTAGACACTTAGCTGCAGATTAAGAGACGGGAGCAATTATATGAGGACTCTGATGGTAGATTTAACTGGGATAGTCAAACCTTGTTACTTTGCTAGATGTTGGCAGATGTGGCTGGACAGTTTGGGTGTTCACTTCTTAGCTCTCCTTCATGTACGGCCTAGAATATTAATATGAAATTAAATCAACAGTGACTTATATTGGGAAACTGGCCAGGGACCTGGGTGATAGAAAAATGAAACACATTCCTTTCAGCCTTTTCTGAGATGGGACAGTACCAGAAGAAACAGTAAAAATACTGGATTCTGAAGTGATGGGACAGATTCATGGAATAAAAACACACCTGGGCATATAAAATACAAATTCTCAGGTTCAGAAAGTGCAAGAACCGCAAACTATTACTGGGAGAGTATTCGAGGACAGTGTCACTACATGTTTGTCTTATTCACGTACTCTTCACAGGGCATACGTTGCTGGTAACAGCTGCAGGCAGGAGACTGGGAGAGATGGAGCTTTGGCATGATCCTGCACAGCCACTCCTCTGTACTTAACATACACAAGCAAGTGTGCCCAGGGAGCTCTATAAGCCTCGCAAGGTTCAGCGTTGAAGAACCCTTATCCCAGCACATTCTTAATTAATCCTATGAAATGTACAGGTGGTAGGTGTTAAACATTTCGGAACAGACACACTGTAATGATTACTTGTGAGAGTTTTCCGTTTTTTTCCCCTTTTTGGCTTTCCACCATCTTAACAGCAGCAGTTTTGCAGTTTTGACACCGATTCCAGTAAAGAGAGCCTTTTATTTGCTGTATTCCTTCCCCTCCTCTGATTTCATCTATACTTTCTTTTCATTAAGGTTCATACCATGTATAAGTATGACCTTCATGTTATATGTAAATGTTATGTTTCAGCAAAATCTAATATAACTTCAACTGTGACTACACACAATAGATAATGTTATGAGGATTTAGTAAGAAGATAGGGGAGACTGCAGTGATCAGGCACAGGGCTCGATCAAACATACTGACCAGCCCCATTTCATGTGTAACCAACGCCTTTTATACCCTTTTCTGTTTATTCTTCCTTTGTTCCCTGCTATTCCCTTCCTGTGCACATTGCCTCATCAGTTTGCATAATTCCACCAATCCCCCATCTCAAGTCCCAATACCCAGGACCCCCAGGTCTGCATCCTTAACAGTTGCAAAGTCCAGGTTGGCCCCTCTTTGAAGTGATGCCTGAGTTTCTTGATAGCCCATCAGTTAGTGTGACTGACCAGGCTGGTTTCTTGTTGTTATTTTGTCATTCTTTTCACTCTTGTTATTGTTTCTCTGTGAGGTCTCTGGCTCTGTATGTTTTATTGCCTCCCTTTTCCTTAGCATCCCATTTGACAAGGTCCTTGATCATATAATTTTAGAGGAGCAGACACTCTTTCCACATACCCTTATAGGTAACTTGTGTGATTGCTTGCATAATATAACAACATAGAATGATTTCTTAATACTTTTAAAGTTTGCCTGTCTCAATCCCTCAAACAAAAAACAACCCCTGCTTTTCAACCTCCTTCATTTAATTAAGCAATGAACCCCCTCCATGAGAAAATACATGTTGTGATGCAAATGGAAACATTTGCCTAACTACAAATATTAAACTGTTCATTTAAACTATTTATTCCAATGTCTATTACATTAAATCAACATTCATACTGCATTAGAT
Source organism: Haliaeetus leucocephalus (assembly GCF_000737465.1). Taxonomy (NCBI): domain Eukaryota; kingdom Metazoa; phylum Chordata; class Aves; order Accipitriformes; family Accipitridae; genus Haliaeetus; species Haliaeetus leucocephalus. The sequence goes on along the minus strand of NW_010973368.1, from coordinate 6,693,182 downwards.
TTCCCAAATCTGCTCTGGGAAGAAAGCTGTACAAAGTATGTAGCACTTAGTTTGAAGTACCATTTATTCTATACACTAGGTTTTACCCCAGAGTCTCAGACTTTTGCTTTACACTTGTTCATTTCAGTGCACAACAGCCTACCAAAGAACTCCACCTTACCTACTGTCCTGGTTTCAGCTGGGATGTAGTTAACTGTCTTCCTAGTAGCTGGTACAGTGCTATGTTTTGAGTTCAGTATGTGAAGAATGTTGATAACACTGATGTTTTCAGTTGTTGCTCAGTAGTGTTTAGACTATAGTCAAGGATTTTCAGCTTCTCATGCCCAGCCAGGGCACCTGACCCAAACTGGCCAACAGTGTATTCCATACCATGTGATGTCCCATCTAGTTTAGGAACTGGGAAGGGGGGAAGCAGGGATTCGCCGCTTGGGGACTGGCTGGGTGTCGGTCGGCGGGTGGTGAGCAATTGCCCTGCGCATCATTTGTACATTCCAATCCTTTTATTACTACTGCTGTCATTTTATTAGTGTTATCATTATTAGTTTCTTCTTTTCTGTTCTATTAAACCGTCCTTATCTCAACCCAGGAGTTTTACTTCTTTTCCCGATTTTCTCCCCCATCCCACTGGATGGGGGGGGAGTGAGTGAGCAGCTGCGTGGTGCTTAGTTGCTGGCTGGGGCTAAACCATGACACCTACAAACCCAGAAAACAAGTCTCTTCTCTTGGATGAGTTCAAGGCTTGATGGTTCTTTCTTCCCTTTCACTGTCTCTTGGACTTCGAACCTACTCCCTGGATCTCAATGGTTGCACCATCCCTTCTTACAGACCACTGCTGCACCCAGGCTCACAGAAATCATCTGTAACAGGGGACCTGACCTCATGTGCTAGTAAGTGGCAGAGAAGGAAAGCCATCTCACTCAGTTGCAGCCTGCCTGCAGCAATACCTGCAGCTACGTTGAAGCTGTAAATAAGGAAGCAAAAAGCATCTAGTTGGCCATGCCTGCACTGAGAGGACATTACCTTTTAGCAGGAGCTGAAGGCAAATAATCAGTGAAAAACCCAAGTGAAACCAACACTCTCCTCAAATATAAATGGTTTCACATTTTCTAGTTAAGAAATATATGAATATATGTCTAACCATATATACGTGATTTTAACAACATCCTCAGCAGTATCTCTGATATTACTTCAGTAAGATATATTAAGGAAATAAATATATTTTTTAAATACTTAGCCTCTTCATTTTAAAACATTTTTTAAATGTCTGTCTATGAAACATAAATAAATAGGGACCATCCAAAGAATTTCACATTAGAATGATATGATTTATACTTTCAGTCATGGCAACAATAGCTACACTTATTTTAATGAACTATTCTCCACAAAGACAGGAAAAAAAAATTGACCATATGTGAAACAAAGTAAGAAATTTTACACACTCATTTCATCTTTCTGAGAAAATTATAAAAAGCAATGACCTTCCAGCTTTTATATAGGAGCAATAACTATGACAGCTAAGATAACAGCTGGGTAAACAATTATTGACACATTAACTTCTAGTTTTTCATATTCAACTAAACCCAACACAAACTAAACAAACTTAAAAATATTACGGTTTTTTCAATTCTTATTCTGAAATAAATGCATCATAGTCTTTCAGTGGTGCAAAAATGGCTATAAAAAGGCATTTCACGTATCGAAACGCAAGCTGAGCTTACCAGAAGACGATTACCACCTAGTGCCTAAAGCTGGTATTACCAACTCGGTAGGAGCGAGGGAAAGACTCGTACAGCAAAGTAACTCTAAAAGTAGGAAATCATTTCTGAATTTGCTAGAAGACTGACTGCATAGGTACTTTCCCACAATTAACTAGCAGCCCAAAAGAATAACATAAAGTATACGTCAAAACTGGTCCAGCCCTAAGAAATTAAAGAAATACTAGAGCCTTTCAAAATGAAAGTGTGCAGGTCAGCATTTGGGACAATTCTGTATTGAAAGTTAGTTCTTGGCACTAACCTATCCTCTTCCTACGTACTGAGGTGCATATGGACACTGTCAGGCTGACAGGCAACAATTCAGCTTGGTTACTTGCTAATATATAGCAAACAGAAAACACCAATCCATAATGTCAGAGCTTATTCTGGCACAGTTTGTGATCACCCACTGCTTCTTGACGGATTTGAGTAAAAAAATGAAGACTTTACAGGAGGCGCTGGCTCTACTGAATGTTACCTTCCATTTATCAGCAAAACAGTAGGCTGCTGATGTCGTTTAATAGATTTCAGAACTGTCAGTGCTGAAGAAAGTATGCCATTTAAATGCCTACAAGGCAGGAGTATTTAATCCTAAGCAGCTGAGATACTGAGAACTGCAAAAAACATGGTAGGGAAGAATCCTGTGAGGAACTGCACTAATACAGAGAACTGCTGTAAGATGCTGGCTGAGCAAGTAAAAACATAATCGGTAACACTGAAAGCTGAAGAAAAACCAAATAGGAAACTAGATAGTGGCTTAATGTTTTCCTTAGCATACATTTTAATGCTAAAGGAAGGTGGCCATACAAAATGCAAACAACGTAAGTGTTTCTAAGGTGTCATCAATCACCGTGAAGATAACACTTCAATATGCATTTTTAAATTTCTGCGGATTTAATTAAAATAATACCCTTGCAATGACACAGTTGTATATCCTAAGAAATGGCAAGAGATAACTGCTAATTTTAAAGTCGCATTTGAAATATGTGACTCAGTAAAATCCTGAACTGGATATATCATTAAATCACTTTCCCTCTGTTTTCCAAATACAAAATATTCTCTCAGAAAAAGCAGCAAAGGCCAACACAATTTAAAGGATCTAAAGGAAAATGTTGGGATTTAAAATGGTGACAAGTCACACTTCAACTTACACCAAATTAAAACTGTTTTTTATAAAAATCATACACAACAGCCCTGCACAGTGGTAAGGTCTTTGTAAGGCCTTTGTGTTTAACATTTGAAGGATACAAATTATTGTCTCCATTGATGTTTGCCTTTATGTATAAACACTAAGACTGTTAGTCAACTGTTTTACATATTTTCTCATTATTCAAGGCAAAGTTGAACAGACAATGAAGTTGAAAAGACAATAAATTACTAAGTGAAACATTGAACTAAAAAAAAAACACCTCTAAAAATAAGTTAAGTAACTGCTTGCTTTGGGGAAGTATGTTTCCAAGCCCTACAAACATACCCATGAAATGAGTTCTGAACAAAACTGGGAGCTACCTTTGAAATTTTCAGTTCATATCAGTTTAAGATATCACTCACATTTCTGAAAGGAAATTGTTAATACACTTTACGGTACACAGGGTACCTGTAAACCCAGTGTATAACTGCTGTTTCTGCATCAAATAAATAAACTAGAATTCAAGTTAAGTACATGATGAGACATCACATGCAAATATCACAGACGTGCAGCCTATTCATTGGCCACACTTCTCACAACTGGAAGATTTTTCCTTGATCTTTGGCAATATCTGGATATTCTGTAGGTTATCATAAGAAATGGCTACACTTTTTTAAAAAAGTTTTAGTTACAGTTAGTTTATTTTCCAAAGAACACTGAGTTGTTTTTGTTTGTAAAAATATTTAACTATTTCTGAAGCCAAAACCAGATTTGAGCTTTCTGAAAATAATTAATTACTTTTCTACCAAACACCATTATACTTACCAAATTCATTAAAATATCTGATCAATTGTCTTTCACGTAATTATTTAGATAATTTTATGCACAGACTGCAATATAAAATGCTTCCAAAATACTGCATTTTACAAATATCTATAATTTTAGAATTTCCTTTCAAATCTGATGCATGTTATTATATTTACCTACATATTTTGCTTGAAAGGGCATGATACTACTTCTGTAATCCTGCTGTTGACATACAAAAATCCTGCGTGTTGACATACACTAGGTCCAAAAATCAGTCTGTATTATCCTCTCAGTTAAAGTGAAATGTTGGAGTGCAATGACTTGTTCATAACCACAATGGTGAGTCATAGAAAAAACTATGTTCTAAGGGTTCTTGAAGTTATTTACAAACCGTGCACTGCTTTACTGTACACACACAACAACAACTCAATGAAGTGACCAGATGAAGAACAAGAATGAGCGACAGTAGGGGACCACAGAGACTACTGAAGATCAAAATAATATTTTCTGAACATCGAATACAATTTTTTTTTCATTGCTTACCATACATTTTATCAGTAGCATTTCTTGTATGTTTGTAACATTTAAAATTCCTGTGTCATGGCACAGAAACCCAGCCAGTGCTGGGAACTGTACAAGCACAAAACAAAAAGCCATCCCCATTCCCAGTAGAAGCAAGCATTACTCCAGTATGCTTTAACTACATACATAGCTTGCTCAACAGAAAAGCAGAGGGACTGCAAATAATTCTTTTGCAGACACTACGAAAAGGTTCACGTAAATGACAATACCACACATTGCCACTAATTTTTATCTTTTCTTTGTCTGTGGAGATGACTAGTTTTGATCAACTTAATAGCAAAAAAGTGTTTTACACCAGAATTAAAAAACTCTGTTTTAGGAGAGGATTTCGACAGTCGTTTAACAGACTGATTCTGTAAGTGTTGCAGTCCACTGAATCTTGAATTGCTACTGCAGTCAGTTTTCATTATATTGTTTTCTTTTGACATTAAATTTCCAACCCATTACACTTCAGAAGCACACAACAGCCTTCTCCTGAACTGAGAAACAGAGGTTACTGATATAACTGTAAAAGGAAAGAAAAGGCTTAAATATTACAAAATACTGTAACTACTAAGCAATTGTTTACAGCGTATTTTGCAGAAAGCTAGTAAGTTTTCTGTTGGTATCAGTTAAGAAGGCAACTTCTCACAAATCTGACTCATACAGGCTTTATATATATTTGCATATTATTATTTGCATTATATATGTTTGATATTTTCCATAGCATGGGTTTACAGAACCTCAAAACAGTCTAAAAAAGGTGATTAATTTGGAAAACTGGACCATTTCAAGAAGTAGTTTAAAAAATGTAAATTATCTGCCTTCACCACCAACTATGATGAAATAATTTCACATGTAGTACAGACAGACTGCTGTCAAATGCTGATCTGCCAAAATAGGGATGGGTAGTATGCAGTACAATCTCAGGTCCTCAAAAACTTCAAACGCGCTTTTGTATTCTACTGGGCTTAGCCCTTACATATCCTCATGTTTACGGGAACACATAAAAGAGCCTCGAAGAAACTAACAAATTTAGTTGTGAAGCTGCTAATAGTATAGCAGCTTGTTAGCCACGCTTAGGTGTCTCTTAAACAGTAGCCAAAATTTTAGAGAGTAGAAAAAGTATCTTGTTTTCCTCAAGAATTAAAAATGGTCCCATCTGCAAAAAGCCTGTTTTATGTCAACAGCTTCTACTCTATTCAAGATTCTGCAATACAGACAGTGCCCTAATACCTTACCCAAGTCAATGGGAAACAATGATACCCAGGATTTTGCAAAATCCAATGCTACTGACTCAAGTAGAAGCAATGATAGCACCTACAGTAAATCCATTACAATTTAAATGTCAACATAGATAATGAGCTGCCGACACAAGCTAAAATAAGACTAGTTCTCTCTTGATCTCAAGAAAGTGAGTGTGATCTGTCTGGATCTAAAGAAAGCATCATAGAGTAATTTTACAGAAATCTTTTCAACTTGTTTTGAAATAAAAACCAAGGTACCAAAGTATACAGCAATTACCTCCAGTATATCCCCATTTAATGAAAACCAATGTTTTAAATGGCAGTCTTTAAGAGAAAAGGTTGAGTCACACAACACAAAGTTTGAGCAATTTTCTCTCACGGATAAGGAGATAGTTAAATAAAGAGATTGAAAAGCCAGCAAAGCTAATTGAAATGAAACCTCACACTATAACCTAGCATGTTAACTGTGTAATTATGTATAATTCAGGAAAGAGTTAAACTACCTCGATGGCACAATACAAAAAGTCTTTTAAGGCTATCTTTCAGCCACAGGTAGTAAGACAGACCATAAAGAGATTGTCTCTGCTCTGACCTCTTATGCCTCTTACTCCTGTTTTTTCTTTCTTCTATACTTTTCACTGGATCCCTGTTTAATTAGATTTCTCTGTTTAATGTCTTTAGCATTGCAATCTTCTATTTTTCTGCAGAAACAGTACAGATTTCTCTTCTGGTTTTGCCTCTTAGCCCTGGTATCTAACAGAGAGTCTCATGGGTGAGAGAATATTTCATGCCTAGATTTTTTTCTGACAACTACTAATAAAAATAATACTTTCCTAAAAACACCACTTTCAGTATGATTGATTCTAAAGGTCTTATCAGCCTCAGCTCACGCTGTTCTTTAAAGATCACAATGATTTATTCTGGTTAACTAATTCTGGACAGACCTACCTGGTTGTATGCAGTCTCTCTGCTGGCCACCTTCCTGAATGGCCGACTGCCTTGCTCCACCTGCACCGGAGGAGCACGTACTCTGAATACGATAGAGAAGAGCTGTGTTTCTGAAATACCAAGCTAAGAGTCTATGAACAGCTGCAAAGAAAGTTCAAATGGGATCATGAAATTTCAGAAAACAGCAGTCAGAAGGGATTCACTTCCTACAGGGGAAGAGTACGAACAGGCTGTAATTGTTTCTAATCAGAGGACAACTAAGTGCCTACAATTGCTGCCACCTGCTCAGCAGAGGTCAAAAAGGCAAACAACATTAGGAATTAAGACAGAAATATAGAACAAAATAAAGAAAATTGTTTTGCCACTGGTCATGTATATAGCACCTGCAAAAGGATCTTCAAAGGTACAGCATGACTTGCATACAAAAAATAACTGCATAGCAGCCACCAGCCTGTGCTCCCTCAGGTCCTCCTTTTTGCCTTACTAGAAGATGTGCATGATGTTTGCCTTTTTCAGACAACATCAACTTCCTTTAATCACCATGATCTTTCAAAGATGATAAAGTAGCCTCATAATGACATTGACCAGCTCCCTCATGACCCTTAGGTGCATCCCATCTGGTCCCATAGATTTCTGTGTCCAGTACACTTCAGTGCTTCTTTAGTCTGCCTTCTACTGCAGGTAATGCTCCATTTCCTCACACCATGCTATTAGGCGAAGGGACCTAGGAGGCCTGGGAGCAGATGAAAAAAAAGCCAGTGAGAAGAAGGCATTGAGGCCTTTTCCATGTCCTTTGTCACTAGGTCCCTTGCTCCCCTGAGCAGTGGGGCCCACAGCTTCCCTGGTTTTCCTTTTGCTGACCATGCACTTATAGAAGTCCCTCTTGTTACCCTTCACACCACTTGCTAGTTTCAGCTCCCAACAGACCTTTGGCTCTCCTAATTTGATCCCTGTAGGTAAGACTATTCATACCCAGTACCCTGGGTATCTGCTTTTGGTCAGTGTTCGGGACAGGATCTTGGGTGAGATGGAGCTTTCTTGATGACCTAGTACAGTAATTAAGTTTTTATGCTCCAGGACACTCCAAAGTCTTAGTACACACTCTTGTCCCCCAGGAACTAATGAAGTAACCTGCTTTCAACTCAGACACATTAGTCGGAAAGGAAATGCCCACCAAACTAGTTTCAAAGACTCCATGTTAAAAAATGCAGTTTTCGCCTTACCCATTTAATTAGGGAGCTTCCACAAATGGTAATATATACTATGACTATATGAAATATAATTTTCCTGCAGAACCTCTCTGAGTGGTTAAATTCCCCTCCCTTCTTCCACAAGGACTGAAGTAAGTTGGGAAAGGGGGAAGTCTCTGTCACAAGAAGAGAGCGAACAAAGGTTAAAAAAATTAAAGTATAGAGCTTAACATAGCTATTAGAAAAATAATTCTATTCCTTCTTGGTGGGTAAATTCAGTTACAAAGAAAAAAATTTTTCAAGGACTTCTTCAGAAGCTATCTCCATTACAATATTTCATCATACCTGAACATGACCGCATGTATTCAACTGAGGCTGAGACAGTCCTGATGGCAATTTTGAAATTTGTGTAGCCCAGAAGAAAAAGGTTGCTCTGATATAATTCTGAACATGTGTATCTATACTGATTGCAAAATCACAACTCTGAGCAACAGCATTACCTTTTTTCTGGTGGTCAAGAAGAAAAATTGGTACCATAGATGCACAAGAGGAGAATTTTCACCCTTTCCACCACAATGATGTCTTCTTTTTCTACCTAGCCTTTCTTTCTTTTCATTTGCATATGATTACAGCATTTTTCAACTTTTTTTGTTCATTTTCTTGATTTCTGTATGAGTCAGACATATGGATTAAAAAGTTGTTGCAGTACAGAAGCCATTCTCCCAGACTGTGAAAATGTTTCAGTAGGCCCTGTTTGCACTACAGACCACTTGAACCATGTCCCTTTACAGAAATCTTTGTATGTTTATTTGGGAATAAGGAGGGAATTTGATTGGAATCTGACTAGCTGAGCAGGGTTATAGAACAGCATGCTTTAGTTAATAATTTTATTTACATTTCAAATGTAAATTAAGAAATTTCCTGCTATTCCATTTGAACAAAAAAGCAACATCTGGTTTTGTGAGACAAAGAAAGTCTGAGATCATACGTGACAGAAAGGAAACAGGCTTTAAAAACTTCAGAGGCCTTTATAAACACTCAGAGATACTTCAAAATTCAGAAAGATCTCTGAAACCTAATTTTTTTTGTACATATGACAAACATTAAAAGCACATAGAGAAATGTAAAGAAACATTCATCATAACACTGTTAAGATTCATCAAAGGACTTTTAGAAATAAAGCTACACAGGAAGTTATTTTAAAACTGCTTGAATTTCTACTGAAAACACACACGAACAGTAATTTTGGTTTCATATTCGCTTAGCTTAAATGTCTTTCATTTATAAATTACAATTGTGGCAGAGCTCTACCACAGGGAAAAAAACACAACCCTACTCCAGAAATATGCATATATTATATATGTAAATATACAGCTTTCTACTGCCTTACAGATGCCCATGTTTGTCTATATCTATCTGCAGTCCTACATTACTTTTGGAGGCAAGAACCATCTATGTCCTGTCCTTGTACAATGCCCACAGTTATAGGGTTTTGGTCCACAAATGACAGGAATATAGACAATTAATGAAATAATGAATGTAATTTGCTTGATTTTTCCTATTTGAGGAATGTAAGGAATGAGCTGGAGTTGACTTGTGGTCATGACAATGCAAATTAAATACAGGTAAGTATGAGAAAAGCAACTGGTATGCAAATGGATGTTTAAAATGTAACCTCTTTTAAAAGGGGATCCAGAACAGTAGTACAAATCCAGTGGCAGCCTTTCAAAGACTTTTCTTCTGCCTGTCAGATTGTCTAAAATCCTCAGTGAAGGACAAGGGAAACTAACAAATGCTGGTATGGAAAGCTGGTAGACACCTATGACATTTTTATTAAGAGCAACAAAAGCAATGGTGTACCAGCTGGTATTTCAGACTGTACAACACTTCAGGTGTTGAATCTTAGATAAACTGCCAAAGAGAGAGAACATAGTACTGCAATACTGTGATAAGGCTGATAATATACAAGTAAATAGATCTAAGTTTTGAGGGTGATCTAAGAGAGCACATTCAGCAGTTTTTAAGGTAATATGTTTATTTGTATCTTTACTTACATCTTCCATAATAAATAGTTTTCACTGTTATTTTCCAGAATGTATGAAAGTTTATGTAAGGATTTTACATATTAAAACTAAGTTTATGCAATTATCTCCTCCCAAGGGAGACACTTGGAATATACAAGGAAAATTTAGTTCTTCCTTAGGGGAAAAAAAAAAGTCTAGTTCATTTCCAAGATTGTGACAGTTTGGATAAATACACTCCAAATAAATTATTGGTTAAAAATTGGAAACAAAGGAGAAGAGTAAATGAAGTTCCACAGGGATCTGGGTAGGAACTTAGGCTGTTTAATATACATTCATAAATGACCTGGAAAAAGGGGGTGAACAGTAAGGTAATATGTTTACTCATGCTAGGAAATTATTGAGGTAGTAATGCTAAGAGCTGACTGTGAAGAATTTCAGAAGACTCTTATAGGACTGAGTGGCTGGAAAATAAAATGATAAATGAAATTTGGTGTCAATAGATGTAAATGATACATGGGGGAAACCATACATATATACATATATTAAAAATGACAGGTTCTGAGCTCATCATTTTCACTCAGGAGCACGTCTTGGCATTATGTTAATCTTGGCATTAGTTCCATGAAAACATGCCTTCAGTGCTTAGGAACAGTCAAAAAAAACCCCAACAAAGCAAATATTAGAAAATACTGGGAAAGGAACAGGTATCATACTTTTGCCACTGTACTAATTTAGGATTTGTCTGTACCTTGAATGCCTTATAGCCACTTGGAGTAGAATATTTACTTAGAAATGGAAGAAATACAAAGAAAGCAAGAAGGACTATCAGAGGCATGGAATGGTTTCCACAGAAGATACAGGGTAGCCTGGGGCCCTTCACTCTGGCTGAGGAATGGCTGAACGGAGACATAATAGAGGTCTACACATCAGGAAGGGCAGGGAGAAGATGGGATTGACTGTTTACTCCTCCTTCAAAACCAAGAACAAAATGACATATATATGAAGCTAGAGGGAGACAAGTTCAGGAAGTTAAAAAAAAAAACCACACAAAACCCCCAAAACCAAAAGGGAAGTGTTTCTTCATGCACCAGGAAGCAGACCTGTGAAATTTCTTGTCAAAAGACATTCTGGATACAAGAAGCTGATATAAGCTCAAGGCAAAATTGGATGTGCAACTGAAAGAGAGATCCACTGAGAATTAAAAAATAGGCAAAAAAAATGTATTAATGAACAGGCTCAGGAAATTCCTTCAACTGAAAAAGATGAGAAGCTGGGAAAGTATTAAGGGAGTATCACATGTGCTTGGCCTGTTCTTACCCTTCCAGTCTGTCTGTGGTCCCTCTCAGATATAGAGTACTTGGCAAAATGGGTCCTCACGTCAACCAGCATGGCTGTTCTTATGTTCTTAATGTCACTGCTGTAGCCTTTTAAAAACAAAACATCTTTCAGAAACAACATGAAAATACTTGATTCTGCATAGGGACAAGAAGAACATCTAGCTCATGAATCCCCTTATTGTTAAAGGTTAGGAGAATATTAGGGGAAAGTATAATACTCACTTCTCTCTTCTTTAACTCTTCTGTCAGCACCTGCTCATGGACTCTACCAGGAACAGGCTAGTGGACTAGGTAGACCCTTGGTCTGACCAAGTACAACCATTCCTCTGCTCTTAACAGGATTTCCTTTTGACGTACTTTTTGATAATATTTTTCCATGGGTTAATGATGTCATAGGCTATTTTAAAAATAATTCAGTTATGAGAGGAAGGTAGACCAGGAAACAAGAAAATCCTGGGAGAAAGAAAAAGGAAAATTGCTATACTGTGATCAACTCTTACATGAAAATGCCTTTTAGTGACAATGTCATTATACCAATCTTCGGTTTTTGCAACGAAGGGAATAGTTACCTTTGCAAGATGAAAAAAGTACTCCAAAGACAGGAAGATTTGACAGTTCAACAAACTTGGTCCTCCACTGATTATTAGATCTTTATGTGAAAGGTTCTATTTTAAAAGGAATATTCAGATTTAGACTCTGATGTTTAACTCCAGAAATGGTTCTTAAATAATGGCACCATCTTGTTTCTATCAAGTTGATAAAAGAAATCTCTCAGCTGAGGAGCTGTTTGTACTACAACAGTCTGAGAGAGAAAGAAGGTGAGGGGAATAAATTGCTTATGATCCCTATACGAACAACAAATATTGCCAGATTCAACAAAAAAGGAAAGCAGACTTTCTGATGAGGAGACTGATAAAGGTGCTGAATTACATAACTCAGAGACCAAATTTTGTGAGAATTGTAAATAATGAAGAAGACAAGTCACTGATAAACAGAGCTGGAACATTGGGTAAATTGAGTAAAGCAGACAATGTGCATTGAAATAGATGAGCAGAAAAAAAATGTTTGTAAGAACAGTAAACTACAAATTTTTCTTACAGGTTGGGCAGACCCTATTCTCAAAAACAAAGACTTTGAAAATGACATAAGGGTTATGCTCAGCAGATAACTGGAGCTCTATGCCCCAAAATGTTTAATAAAGCATGTGGGTAGTTCAATTCTAATGCTCATAGTTTAAGAAGGAGGTAGGAATGTTGGAGACAGTTCAGAAAGCGATCACAGGTTTAAATAAAGTATTGAAAAATATGCCTTAGAGTGGAAGACACCAGAATCATAACTTGTTCAATTTATCAAAACAAAAAGGAGTAATTTGATCATGTTAACTGTAACAATGCAGGGCTCTTTCATCTGACAGGTAAAGACCGCACAAAATCTAGTGGCATAAAGCTACAGTGCCCCAGATTTCATCTTGGGAGAGAAAAGATTTATCCCAACCATTTACTCCAGGATAGTTCCAGCACTTTTCTTACATGCAGTTCGGAGGATCAAAATTAGAAGCTTGAATTTGCAATTGACTGGCTATTCAAAGTGTATAAATTCAATGCCTAAACACACTTCCCTACTTTGTATCGCACAGCAGCAGCCACAAACACAGACAAAAAGCAAAGATGACTGAGCATGTGAACAAATTGTCAGCAGTTGTATGGGATTCTTTTTAACATAATTCTTTTTAATAGTATTTTTAAACCAACAATATATGATTTTTCTACCCCCAAAAAAATAAAAAAGAAGGAGCTATAATTAACCATACCTATTGGGAAAGTTTTATGCTTTTTATCATCCGGAATGTCAGACTAGATGTTCCCATGAGCCCTCTCGGCCTTAAAATCTATGCCCCTACAACTTATTAAGCAGGGAAAACAAATGACTTCACAAACAAGCACCTAGCATTTTATTATAACGTATTTTACCATGTGACTGTTCACAGATGGTGAGTTTTACTTAAACAGTTGTTAGAAAGCAAACACATGCTTTTTGCTACAGCTAAGTGGCAGTAGATCTTAAGCCATTTACAACCCAAATATTTTATTACAATGTAATTAAGAGTATATCTTACTGAAATCTTATGAGGCCAGTTTCTAAAAGATGTGGGCAAGAAGCTGCATTATCAACCTTTATGAAGCTAAACCAGTAAACTATAGGTTTTAGTCTCCCTGCAATGGATGTGTGTAATTTCTGCTTGCTCTAAGGGCAATTAGGCTCACTCAAAGGAACAGTAAGATTTTTGTCTTTTCAGCTACTAATAATAGCTGGTGGCAGGCTATTGAGGAGAAATAGCAGGATATAAAAATGGCATGTATTGATGGCAGCTCACTCACCAAGATCACAGCATATGCAGCTAGATTAAAAAAACCTAGATTAAAAAAAACTAGGGACAGCCTAAACAAGCAGCAGCCTACACTCAGACTGTTCGATGTCATAGTTCCAAGCAAAGGTCCTTTGATGAATTCCCTGTATTCTGAAAATTAAGTTTGTTATGACCTTTTTTTCTCCGTGCTTAAACCTGCTGTCAATCCATAAACCAGCTTTCTTTCCTATGTGTCTAACAGCTAATTTGTCTCAAGTTTTTCCTAAGGTCCTTGCTGATTTTTTTGAAAATGCAAGTTCAAAAATCAATGTATTCACATGTTTCTGATTCCTTAGAAGAACTAGCACATATATTTGTGAGGTGAGCTTTCCCTTTATGAAAACCAGATCGATTCCTTCCCATTTTTCACAGCCTTCCAAAGAAGACAGACCTACCAGCATTTAGTTCCCAAGGTATTACCTAAAGCACTTTTAAAAAATAATTACGCTATACTTGTGACCTTCCATTCCTCTATCACCATGGCTGATTTAAATGGTAAGTTACATACTACAGTAGGTAAAGCAGCAATTTCATATTTTAATGTCTTTGGAACTGTTACACAAGTATTATCTGGCTCAGGGAATTTAATTCTATTCAATTTTTCAATTTGTTTCAAACAACCTTCATACTGACACTTCAGTTTGATAGTTTTTCAGACTTACCCTCTTTTGTGTTTTAAAGACTATACTGAGTTGTTATGATATTACAAATTTCTATTCAAAATATTTTTGTACTGTATTAGTTCAAGTTTCCAAAGATCTCCTCATTTGGGCACGACTTCCATTTTCTGAAGGATGACCTAACAGCTTCCTTCAGATGTCACTATTTTTCCTGTTCTTTTAGACTCTCAGTACTTCATCATTAAAATAGGGATAATAAGTATGTGCTTATGTTGCAAAGTTATTTATGAAGATGTATTTATGAGGGTCCATACTTAATTCTGAAGTAATGAAGTCTATAAGAAGATCACGATAGAATTGCCTGAAGTCAGAATATCTCTGAATTTCAGACAATTCCTAAGACTAAGATTTGGGGGAAAATACTTTAAATCAGTTTATTTTCAATATAAAGTAGAGACATTATCTCCTTCAGTTTTACTCGTAGCTTCTGTGAACTCAAAATGCTCTAAACTACTCATTAAGCATATAAAAAAAATGTGGATGCCAGTGATGCAATTATTACAGGTAAAACTGTTAAGTCCCTACATATTTTGTTCTCCAGTTCAAAAAAACATTTTTATGAATAAGTATTTATGAATATTTAACATATCATTGCTAGTTCTAAACATCACAATGTAAATGTGTAAAATATGTTACACAGTTTCTACATCTGTTTTATCAAAAGCTGACAACAGCATGGGGAACTAAACTGACCAGCTGATTCAGTAAATCTTGCTATCCTGGTATTCACGTGCTCACCCTTACCAACATAGGAAACATGACATATGTCAAGGCTCCTTGTGCCTGAAGGGTGAGCTACCTTGCATGTATCAAAAAGCAGTATCCTACCTGTGGCCAATATCCTGGAGCAGATGCAGAATTGTAGCTTAATACCTCACGTAAAGAGCATATTCTTAAAGACTGTACTGGTTTTATGTCTATTTATCTGCCAGTTCCACTGTCCCCCCCAACTTCCTCTTGTCCAATTTCAACCAAATTTGATTATGGTGATGTGAAAAATAGCACCTGGGTACACGATAGAAACCTTATTAACATCTCTTCCAAAAAAAAAAAAAAAAAAAAAAGAGAGAGAGAGAGAGAGAAAGGGGGGAGGGCTCAGCCCTTATCCGTTCCATAGAGAATAATCATTCAGCACTCATACAGCTCTGAACTCAGGAGATGCTGCCTTCTGTCCAGTCATATATATATACGGGGTTTAGGCAGTTGATGAGACTGCCTTGAGTAACATTTATGAGAGGGAACACAGGACACTACTGTTGGCTTGCTATAGAAAGTATAGGGAGGAGATGAGAATATTGTCAGCAGGCTTAAGGGACCTGAAAATGTTGTGTATGCAGCTGCTGATGAGAGGACAATGTGGCATTTGCTACAACAACGAGAAAAATGAGTTCTTGCAACTTCTATTAAACTTGTGGAACTCATTGCCAAAGGATATTATGGATGTTGAAATGGGCTCAAGAGACAATTGAATGAGGCGCAAACATGAAATTCAAGAGACAGAGAAGAGCAATCCTCTGAGGGTTACTACAATGACAAAACCACACCAAGTTTAGAAACTTCCTGCAGGTAAAAATAATTGAAAGCTGAGACACTATTCATGGAGAGTACCACATATGACTTCTATATGCAGATACCTAAGGAAAATTAAGAGAAGGGAAATCCTGGAGACAGGATACAGCATTAGATGAGAGCCATTGGACTGATTTGCTATGGCTGTTCTTAAGTGGTGGAAAACTTAAGCGAGGGTATTGAGGATATTAGGGATGGGAAGGGGAGCTGAAGTTGTTTTAGTAAGCAAATGCAGGTGAAGTAGAGCACAAATATATAAGAAGCAAATATTAGTTTTATTGCCAAAGGAAAAATAATTAAAAGCAGCTAATAATAGATGCATAAAATGAAAAGCATTGGGGACTGTGTTGAGATGATGCTGGCATAGTGATACCATCTGAATATTTCATCATAATGATGCCAAGAAAGGTATTACAATAATTCAAGCATTATGATGCAATTATATCTTTGGACAAAGGTTCAGTGGGGTTTTGGTGGTCTGTAAGTGTAAGTAATTCTTCGCAGTCATTAACCCCCACTTCCTAGTGGATCTGCTTGCACTGAAAGGCCAGGATCTCCCCTGGCATATTCCACCAAACACAGAGGAGGTTACAGCACCAACCATTGCTCTGCTCCAGCACTGCGCTGGTGAAAGAGAAAAGCACTGCCAGATGAGCGGTTGGGACAGGGATTCCCTCAGTACCATGCATGTAGTGCCACTACCATAGCATGAAGGAGGAGCGGAGTCGAGGATAGGCAGAGGCAGAAGCAAAGGAGGGACCAGGCCAGGGTGTCAGCTATGCAGAGAGGGGCATGAAAAATATTATAGAGGTGACAAAATTATTGATACCTAATTTTGTATTTTTTAGTACTGTATTTCAGTACCACTTAGAACTGCTTTCCTACCATAATATGGTATAAGTATATAACCCTTAACTTCAGGCAACAAGACAAGATTTGCCTGTAATACACAAACCCTTTTTCTTTCTACTTCTTTTGTTTACTCCACAGAAAAAGAAAAAAAAGAAAAATCTTGTACTGAAAAAAGGCATCTCCAAGAACAATATCTGTGCACTCAGGCATTCTGGATAAGTACCTGCATTAACTATATTTGGACAAATACATTAAAACCAGTTTAAAACAAACACACTTTCCTGGCTGAAGTTCATGACACTTTTCCACTAAAAAAGTTCGGAAATAAACATTTTTTGCAATTTCTTATAAACACGGCTTGTTAAATAAAGGCTTACACCACTCTCTTAAAGTAGAATAGAGAAATGAGAACAGTCCTGGCTGAATAATTGGAATGAAACTTTAATTGGAGTTTCAAGATCCTGTGCACTGAAAAGAGTTCATCATCTCCAAAAGCTGGCAAAGTGTTCCTAGACTCACCAGTCTCTTAGCTTTAAAAACCCTACAAAACTGAATAGCCACACGAGAAAGTTTTAAAATTGGCTGTCTTGAGGTTCACGCATAAGCACCAAGAAGCAAAGTTACTTTAACTAAAGTAACAAAGTTGGATTTGGGGAAAATTGTAGAGGCTTTCAACACACAATGTGCAGATATGCACAGCTACATACTTCACTTCAAAGAAGTGTTCATTTGTTCTTAAGGTTAACAGAAACTTCAATTATTTTGGAATCTTTTGTCTTTAATTCAGAACTGTTGCCAGTTGTAAGGCAGAGGGATGCAAAACATGATGGAAGCAGGGGCACACACCTTACAATCTCTCAGGAAAACTTTTTGTGTTATTTTATCCTCCACGTGCAAGTAAGTCAGTCTGAAGCATCTGAAAGCACTCTGAACGAAAAAAAAAATACAAGTAACTGTTATGACTCCCATTTAACATATGGAGGGAAAGAAAGATTAAGTCATTTGCCAAGAGCAAGGAACTACAGAATTAGATACAGTCCATCAGAATTCAGCAATTCAAATAATAACACGGAAAGAAAATATACACACATTATCCAGAGAGAAAACTGCAAACTGAAGTAAAAAATGCTTTTTTCTTTTTGTGAAGAGAGCTCCGTTTTCCTTATTTCCTTAGAGAATTTTCCCATTTATTTTCAAATCAAACAGACTATACAGTGCCTGTTCTACCTTTTCTACCGTGTACCATAAAATCACAACTGTCACTACCTGGATTTTTTTTTTTGTCTTATGATGACTATGGTAGGGAGTACACTTCTTGAGAAGTTTACAATAGTCACCCCAGTTGGTACAGATGATTAAAACACACCCAAAATAATCAGAAAAATATTTCTCGATTGTTTTTGTTACTTTTTTCCATGGAAATACTATTTTCACTGGGTGTTTTTGTCTTTTAAAAACAGTGGCTTATGATCTTAGACCCCCCATTACAACAGGTGTTTAAAACACTAGAACTCCAGCAGCCAAAGTGCTTTATTTGTGAAGCCGTATATAGAGAGGTACTTCTCAGCCATCATACCAGCATTTTTCAAAGAAAGTATCCAATTCCATGATGTGATCTCATTGTTTCTATTAACTATTTTAAATGCCTGTATGAAGGCATATTTCTTCTGTAAACTGAAACTGTTTTATTTTCTGGCTTGTCATGGTAGATTGCAAAGAACATACTCCATGTTACATACAGTAATATTACTGCAACTTCAAACCAAATAAACCGCATATACGAAAGTATGATAACCAAACCAATACCCGTATAATTTAAAATCTTATCAACTGAAATACTGCAGTCTAATCATCCAAAAAATTAAAGGCATGCATAAATAATAGAAATACCTGAAAAGACAGAGAAAAAATTATTTATGTTAAGTTATCACTTTGCTAAGCCTTTACTTTCAGGTGTTAAAAAATCTTGAGAAGTCCATTCAAATAAGTTCAAATAACTTCAGGCTCATATTTTCAGATAAGGTCCTGAGATTCATTATCAAGACATAAACCAATCAACCCGTTATCATTTTACCTTGCAATTAAATCAACTGAGTTTGAGTTTATTATATCAGAAAGTATTCTACTTACAAGTGAGCCTTCCTTTGGAGGCTAGAAACATTTTGTGCCTTACGAGAAAAAGTAAAAGCCAGGAGTGATTCAGCTGCTTAGTTATAGCTGACTGGTACCATTTCGGTTTCCCTACAGTATTTATTTGATATATCTCTATGGGGCTGACAGATATGTCACAGGACAACTTCTGGACTGGCAGCTGGAACCCAGACAAGATATTCTACTGTACCTGTAATGGTACTAAACACTTAGGTTTAGGTAATTGCATTGCTCTATCACTTTGGCAAGCTCCAAATTTGCTGCTCTATCCCATACTCCACACTTTTGTTTACCTGAAGTACTTTGTCTCCCAGACGGTATATTGGGATTCTCAGTTCCCGCGGATTCATTTTGGCGGGCTTTGGCAAAGAAGCTGAAAGCGCACAGAAGCTTTTGTGGAACTGTTTGCGAGGTGCCACATCCATTTCCTATTCTTTTTTTAATTACAAAGCTGTGTTTGAGCTACCCATCCTTCCCCTCACCCCCTAGGCACATGCCACACAGAATCCTGCCTTCTGCTCAGTTTGCCTACAAACAGCCTCCCATATCGTACCCAGAACATTTAAGGCCCAACGGACAATCACCTTTTCACATCTCTGCAAGGTCTGAGAGTCACTTTTCCTACGTCTCCCCGACACGCACAGAGTCCTCACACTGCCGTTCCCACTATGCTGTCCTGCCCAGGGAAATTGCAGCGCTCCCCCCCTCACCGCTTCCCTCCCTCATCTCACAGGGCAGTAGCTCAGAGCATCTCCTGCTTGCCAAATACGAACGCTCGCAACCGGCTAGTGTCTCCCCTGAACTATCCCGACGTACTCACAGGGTCTGGGTGTCCTCCGGAAGGCTGGGAATGAAGTGGATGTCCCTGCAAGTGATTCTGTAGTCATCCTCGTCGGAACACTCGCAGAAGGCTGAAGGACACCGCTCTGTGCCCTGGCTGCACAGCACCAGCAGCAGCAGCAACAGGACGGCTACCGGCAGGCACAGCATCTTCCGCCGCCCGCTCCCGCTCTGCCCCTCGCTTCTCCCGAGGGAAAGGGAGGAGGCACCGGCGCTGCCCCGCCGGGAGCAGCTGCCCGGGAAAGGCGGCCCCTTTGCCGGCCGCCGCCGCCGCCGCCTCCTCCCTGCGCGGGGACAGGAGAGGTCTCAGCAACCCCCCCGCGCCCTCTCCTTCGGGCAGGCTCCCCCCCCTCGCCCCG
>NW_010973368.1:6664058-6673317 GCF_000737465.1 Haliaeetus leucocephalus | reverse complement strand
GGCAGACCCGCGCCGCGCCCGGCCGGGCGAGAGCTGCCAGGCGCGGAGCTGGGCTGCAGAGCCCGCCGAGCCGTTTTCAAAGGCGGCGGCGTGACGTCTTAGCCCGAACATTTCTTCTAGCGTCTTTGCGGAAGGGAGGAGGGAGGGGGCTGGGTAAGCGCAACACGCACTCACCCGTGAAAGCAGTGAGGGTGCCGCGGATCTTTACACCGAGTAAAAATTCACTGACTGCAAAGCAGATACGCACTAAATTGAAGCAGTTGAAAAAAGCACCGAAAATTCAAAAGAGTGATTTTGAAAATCACATGATAAAAGAGAGCAAAAGGAAGAGGAGAGAGTAACATTTTCCACATTACCAGAAAACATAAAATCCTTTCACCAGAGAAAAAATGGAGGGGGAAAAAAAAATCTAACCTTGAGAGAAGTGCTGTGAAATTATTGTCACTTGAAGTAGCACCCTACTCTGGTCACTGGTAGGGACACAGGTTTACAATGGACATGGCACAGAGATTCCCACACTGAAGCGGTCATCTCTGTGTCCAACAGACATACTAAAAGCAGAAAAAAAATCTGGTTAATACTGATTTAATTCTGAGCTTCTTCATAAGCAAGAGATTCTCTTGCTAAAAACAAGTATTTAAAAGTAGCGAGAGAAGAAAAGATATTAATTCAATGAGGCAGTAAAGAAAGTTCTTTAATACGTTGCCTCAATTCCTTCAACTTTTTTTTTTTTCAACTAAATGCCAGTGATTTCTCCTTCATGTAGATTTTGTGCATGTGTAGGTACACAACAAGAAAAATGTCAGCAAAAATGTTTGTAACCTTGGGAGGAGGAAACTTGAAAAAATAACCTACTCAGCAAAAAATCAGACCACACTCTTCTTGGATAAACAGTTCCCCTCCAGCTAAATCAGAGTTACCCAAAAGTTATGAGTACAACATATCGGATATTATTTTGATACAACTCTTTAAAAGTAATTTAAGTCAGTTCATTAGTATGTGTTTCCTAAATATAACTAATGCCCTCAACGTATTGTTTTAAGGTGAGCAAATAATACTATGCCCATAAAGAAATACAATATAAATCCTGATCTTACAGACATATGTTAGTGCTTAGATCTTGTGCAAGTGAGGAATCCCATCAGACACATTTGTGCTGTTAAGATAGGGATATCCTTAGGGGTGTCCCAGTGAAGGGACAAGCTGAAGCACCCACCACAGACTGTCCTAGACAAATTCACACTGCATTGTATGGAATTCCCTTGGGAATGCTGGCTGCCCCGTGCCCTACTCGGTCATGTCCTTCTGGCACACTGCTCATATCTGTGACTCACCCTGCAGCCCTAAGAGCCACCGCCACTTTTTGGTGTCCATACCAATCTGACTAAATAAAAATGAAGCCACAGGCAGATCACTGAATTTCAAGGCCAACGAACAAGGGAGCTGCACGCTCCACTGAGGCACAGGCAAGGGAAAAATTGTGACTCAATGTTGTCAAGTCAGACATGGAGCTCTGTAACTGTTCACCACTCTGGTCAGTGCTAAGGGAGACTCCAGTACAGTGTAAGCCAGACCAAGTTGCTGGAGGCTGCTAACACTGTGTTCAGGCTTGCTATCTCTCAGACGTGGGATCATGTTCTTTCCCAGCCAAGGGCTAATAACAAATTTCACAAAGAAAGTCACATGCTCGTACAGGTTCTGAGGGTGGAAGAACACCTATTTCTGGCTGCTAACCCATCCCATCCTGTCCAATCCCATCCTGTCCCCTGTGGAAGCTATCCACACTATTTCCTGTGTGAATAGTAATTCAGGGTCAGCAAGTGCTACTTCACCACAGTTGCTACAATCCGCAAAACAACCTACTGGTCAGTCTACTCGATTGTTGTCTAAGACATCCAGGGTAATATTGCCTGGCATTCATGAGGCATGGCCTGTCTTCCTGTTTGGGGGACCATAGACAAGACACACATTCTCATCCATCCATCCTATCAGCTGTGAGACACAACTGTATCATTTCACAGTGCTCCAAAGCCTTACTAATTTCTGAGGGCAACTCATAAGAATGGGGGCCAAGGTTGTGGTGCAAGCTTAGGGTTCCTTACTGTGTGCTTCATACAGTCCCACTGATCCTTCCCAGATCTGGAAACAACACCTCAGCCCACCCATCCTGCAGGGAGGCACTTGCTGGGACCTTCAGGACTTGCTGCCTTATTTCCTCTCATGGTGTTGTGGTTTCCATGATTTATACTGCAGTAGCCACATGGTCATAACTTTTTTAAAATGAAATGCAGATACATCAGAGACCAAACAAAACTAAAAGTTTAGTGGTGTTAGCCTTGCCTTGGGTCCTCTACCTAAACAGAGTAATCAGCCACTTAATGAACTTCACCTAATGTGCTACATGTTACAAAATTCAGACAGTGCTACATCTCCCTACAGGGTTTTTCCAGGATATCAAAATTCTCCGCTGGTTTTCTTGTTCTTACTGCTAAAGTATCCAGCTTGTCCTGGGGACACTCTATGGTGTATTAGCAATAGGACATTAAAATCTCAGTTCCTTTTGGCTTTGGCAAAGAAATATTTCGGTTGACACAGGCTGACACAGAGTTGTACAAAGCCATTTAGCAAAACAAATGTATCACCAAAGGAATCTCTGTCTTATTTTGGACCAAGTCTCTTAGCTGCCGTGAGTCTCATTGCCTGACACTGTCCAGAGGCAGCTTGTCAACTTTGAGCAGCAGCATTAAAATCCTCTTCCAGCTTAATCTATGTTTTCTCGCAACCAATCTTGATGACCTAATACAACTCAGAGCACAACAGAGGAGTCCGTGCTTTTCACGACATGGCCTGGTTAGCAGGAGGAGACTAGGGAAGTGTATCCCCTCTTTAATGACAATACTGCTGGGGTGATTTGTTGCAACCTCTTGGATGTACTTTTTTGCAACCCCCCTCTCCCCCACTTTTATTGCAACTTCAGTGTTACTTTCTGTGTATCACTGTGTGTGGACTAATCAAAGGAATAATAGTTTTAACAGTGGGCAGATAAGTAGTCCCAAGATTTGAGTCATTTCAGTGGGTTTTCATAAACCAAGTCATACTCATTCATTTGGTGTACTAAAGGTATCCTCATGCTACTTATCTTTACTAATAGGCTACCCTGCATTAGCTACTCCATAGTAATTGTGTTTCAGGCTCTTAAACTAGAAGAAGGGTAATTTGTTTCATTGCTCTTTCACTGAGGGCAAAGTATTTTGAATTACCTTTTATTTAGTAGGAAAAAGAACATGCAAGTACATATTGGCATTAGAAGCTTTGGCATGTCAGCTGCTCTGTGGCAGCAGTGGTAGTCCAGAAAATGTTATGGAAAGAATAAATATCTTAACAGCTATTTCTAAGGGATCAAAAATGGCAACTATAAAAGATTGCAGACCGAAGAAATGGCAAGGCTGATACTGAAGTTGTAGATGTTCTGAGCAGATTTCAAAATAAAAAAGAACTGCTTAATATATGGTTTCTGGGTTTGAACCCTGAATGAGAGAAGCAAGGGCCTCCTCTCATTCAAAGCCCGATAGCCTTGAGAGAAACAAGACAGGACATCTGACTTTGGTCTGGGAAGAGCTCTGGGTCTGGATGCACTGCTTCCTGGGCTTTGAGACTTGGCTTGCACCTTCTGAGCCAGGAACATCAACAGTAAGGGCTTGGGGAGAAAAAGGACTGTTGCTAATCACATGGTATTTCCACAGGCACTGGCTTGGCTCTGAAAAGTTATGCTCTAAGCAAAATGATGTTTTTTACATTGTAGCTTCTAGCATGTTTAAGGAATTCGCTGGCTAGAAGTCTGCAATCACGGTTTAGTTGTTTCACTCTATCAGGGCTCTGTCCTGGCCAACCTGTCCACCCCAGCACCACGTACCCTCTGCGACAGCTCTGGGGCTTCAGGTCAGCTCAGGCCTGGGCACCCAAACACGTCCAGAGCTATTTAAGAAGTTGAACCTGTTCCCAGCCCGATTCCTGCAGCCCTGTCTTGCTGACCAGTTTTCCTTCGTAGACTGTGGACCTATGTGGAAGGCAGCATTGTCTCTGGTCTTCTCTCTGGTTCTGTCTCCTTGATAGACCTTGGACCTACATTGTAGTCTTGTCTCCAGGTGTCTCTTGCTCTCCCTGTTTGGACCCTGGACCTGATTTGATTCCTTGCCTTGCTGGGACTGTCAATGTCACCAACCCAGGACTGCTGAGATGCTGCAGGACTGTGTCCTGTTGGCAAGGTCACCACCTGTGCTGTGGCCATGCTTGGCTTCCAGGCTGCTGTTCCTCCTAAAGCCGCCCATCATGGCTAATGGCACTGATGGGCCTGACTGCCCCTGCCTGGCCTCCTCTAGGACCTCCCCCCAGCCTGTCCACAGCCCAGGACCCCATGTCAGCCCCCAGGGCCATCAGCCCCTGCCCCAGCGCCACCACACTGGGGCTGATCTCCAGCTCCCCACAGCCCTACCCTGCCCGGCCATGGGCCTTGCTAAGCCAGGCCTGCCACCCAGGCTGACATCCTGGCCCAGCCTCTGCCCATCCCAATCCCCAGGGGTGCCCAGTGCCTGGGGCTGGGGCTGCCCCAGAGCCCCCCGTCTGCCTGGCTCCTGGCTGGGCCGGCAGGACAGAACTGGCTGCCAGGCCCTGCCTGCTGCCCCAGGGGCACCCCCTGTGGCTCCTGGTGCCTGGCGGTGCCATGCTCTGGCTTCTCCTAGACACCTTCTGGTCCTTCTGTTCAGCATTTTCCTGAACAGCCAGGCAGATGGTGGAACAAAAAGTACCTTTGTAAAGTTACAGAAAATGCCAGGCTAGGGAGTTCTGTGAACTCTAGATCAGAATTTAAATTCAGAAGAGAAAAACGCAAGTAGCTACATGCAATAAGACAAACCCTGCATGGCAGGAAAATGGGAATATTGTGCAGTTATTCCACTTTACTTTGCATTTATCAGTTTGTCTGGAATACTTTATCTGTCAAGAAAGAAGTAGGCAAACTGAGCATTATACACAGGATAGTAAGGAAAATAGGAGGTTTAGAAACGTGACCCATATTGAAGGGACAATGGAACGCAGTTGCTTAGCTTAGTCAAGACCACAAGTATTTTAGGCTGTAAAAAAGAACAATAATCGGTAGTTCTGACCACATCAGTTCTGAAAAGTGATGGCATCTAGCAGCTTAGAGTGACTGGCAACTTTCCAACCCATGTAGAACATTAATAAATATTACTTTTTATATATACTAAAAAATGTTAATGTATTAAAAGTATCACCAACTTGTGTACATCCACAATTAGAAACATAATCCCAAGAACAGACATTCAAAATCCTGTATGCCCTGAGGACAGAGAAATGAAGCAGTTTTAATCAATTAAATGGTTTCCCTGATCCTAATAAGCAAATAGGAAAGAAAAATCACTTGTAAATCTGCAGTATATTACAGATTTTTTTTTCCCAGTGCTTTTTCAAAGACTCCTCCATATTCCTATTAATTTAAACACTGCAAAAATTGACAAGCATATTTTTCCACTGTTACAGACACTCCCTCTAGTGACAGCCATAGTCGCTCATTTAGTATCTATCATCTCAAGTACTGCAAGGGTCAGAATTCCATTGGTTTTGGGTTTTGGTACTTTGAAAAAGTAATATTATTATCATCTGCCAGATTTGATATGGTATCTCGAATATCTTTGCACTGCTTACATGGTTTATACACAAATCAGATAAACCACAACAGGTTCTAAGAAAGAAGCAATTAACTCTAATTGGTGTTCCACATAAACTCCTCAAGAGATTACTAGATATCAACAGTTAAATCTTGTAATATCTGTATGAGGAAGCATTCAAACTGGGAAAATAATTCAGTAGAGTAGAATAAAGACTTCAGGGGTTTTTCTGATTAATCAACATGTTCAGCCATTCTAGACACTTGTAAGGTATGCCATTTCCTCCCTGTTTCTACTTCAGTATCTGAAATAATTCCTGGTCTGTCAGAAAAAATTACATTAGACATGCTGCTTTGACACAGCACCACTCATCGACCAAGTGTTTGAATAGCTACATGAAAGAATGTTATTCTGGGTTCTTGAAGATTCATGCCTATATAACCAATTTAACTTTGACTTCAAGAACAGGTTGTTACGGAGCCTTATGGTTTTGTGATCTTAAGGAACTCTTGTGCTTCTCCTTTTGCTTTATTTCACGAAAAAGCCATTAAAAAGCTGTGAAAATTGAAATACTCAGTTGGCTGAAGACTAAATAGGACGTACTGCTGTGTAAAGCCTTGTAAAGCCTGAGGTTGTCAATTCTAAGAGTGCTCAGAGAGAACAATAGGATGAAACTCTCCCTTGGATTTAAGCAGTTCGTTAAGGTAAGAACTATGAAAGCTGTTTTCACGCAGGTATGTTTGTATTCAGAAAGGATTACAGAATCACAGAGTCACAGAATCATTAAGATTGGAAGAGACCCCTGGAGGTCATCTGGCCCAAGCCCCTGATCAAGCAGGGTCACCTACAGCCAGTTGCCTAGGACTGTGTCCAGACGGCTTTTGACTATTTTCAAGGATGGAGACTCCACAACCTCATTGTGCAACCTACACCAGTGCTCGGTCACCCTCACAATGAAAAAGTGTTTCCTGATATTCAGAAAAAAGTTCCTGTTCAGTTTGTGCCCATTCCCTCTTGTCCTGTCACTGGAAACCATCTTCTTTACACCCTCCCTTCAGGTACTTATATACATTGACGAGATCCCCCAAGCCTTCTCTTCTCCAGGCCGACAGCCCCAGCTGTCTCAGCTTTTTCTCATGGGAGAGGTGAGCCAGTCCCTTAATCATCTTAGGGGCCCTCATCATGTTAATAGCTCCCTCAGAGTGCATGAGTGCATCCCACCAGGGCCCATGGACTTATGTATGTTCAGTTTATTTAAATATTCTCTAAACTGATCCTCTTCCACCAAGAGTAAGTCTTCCTTTCTTCAGACTTGCCCCCGGGGTTTTTTTTGCTCCAGACTCTCCCCCTGCTCTCTGAGGCCTTGGATTCCTAAAGGCCACTCTTGAAAACAAAGACTGAGGCAAAGAAGGCATTCAGTACCTCAGCCTTTTGCATGTCCTCTGTCACCAGACCCCCTGCTCCTATTAAGCAGTGGGCCCACATTTTCCCCAGTCTTCCTTTTGCTACTTATGTACTTAGAGGAGTCCTTCTTATTGCCATTGACATCCCTTGCCAGATTGGGGCACAGAACAGAAGATAGCTTCTATATTTACAATTACAAGACCTTTTCTTCCTGTCTGCATTTATGCTAAAAAAGGTTTGGTTTTTTTTCTCAGGCTTATATTGCCTGTGCCTCTTCATCTAAAGTCAGCTTTCTAGTCATCTTTGTCTGATTTAATTCTGCTCTGCCTGCATCTCTTGCATAGGCATCTAGTCTCAGAAATAACATCCATCAAAAACTCACCTGCCCTCATAATTCAGGCTTCAGACAGACCTTGCACTTTTCTTTGACTTGGGTCATGGCACATGCCTGCTTTGATATGGAGACCAGCATGCTTAATAGAGGAGCTTGACTATTTATTACAACAATCATAAATCAAAACTGGCTTTTAAGCTCATTGACTTAGGTGACAGTTCGTCTAGCCCACAGTGCTTCTCCTTCTTGTGCATCTATGATACCTGCTCATAAAATAACTCATTTTCTGAGCTCAGTAAAAGATGAATCTTTAAGCCAGTTATTTATTTAGGGTTGTCTTATCTTTTCTTTTTGATAGCCTTCTGAAAGAAATATCTAAACAATCTCCTGAAAGCCACAAGGACTTGTCATGGATGACAAGTAGTGTAGCATGAAAAGACACCATTAGTGACAAATCCAAGATTTTAAAAATTTCAATGTAAGCCTAAAAAAAAGAAATTTTTAAAAAAATATTATAGTCCTTCTGGATTTTCCACTCTTAAGGTGTGTGTCCTCAGGTTCCCTATACTTTTATTTATATAAATAGTAATGTAATGGCTCATAATAATATTTCCTTTTTTAAAAAAACAATTATCTTCCTTAAGTGTATGAGTCAAGGGGCATAATAGCACTAATCAAGCAGCAGTGGCCTTGAGTTGTAAGACCATGTTGGCCTCTCTAAATGTAAGCACTGTCAAGTGATTGTCTCAACACAGCACTTTAGATAATAGAATGCTGGGATATATATTTCTGATTTCATATAATAACATGAAAGTGTTCTGTGCTTGTAAATTTAAACAACTTCTTTAGAAGTATGTCTAGTATAGTAGTTTATTATGCATAGTTTAATCATTGATTTCTCATGCATACTCATTCCAAACTGAAGAGATGTTCTGTAGCAACCCTATGCACTTCCATTTAACATCCTTATGACAAAAGTAAACAAAAAAAAATTAATCACAGTACTATTCGGCTTCAAAAAAAGATAATTACAGAAATATGAGGATACTTATTAAAAATGCTAAAAGGGGCAGACAAGAGAGTTACCTTGCATGCCTCATGGTGAATCTTTAAGGACACCAAACTGCAAGTGCATACCCAGTAAATAAGGCTTCAGGAAGGGCATAAGAAAGCCAGCATTGTTAACACTAGGATAAGGTCAGTTATTAAAAGCAAGAAAACATCCTTCAATAAGTTAATGTAATGTTTTAGGGTAGAACACAAAGTTTTCTTTCAAATGCTAGCAGGCTAAATGTAAAATACAGTAAAACGAGCTTAAAAGCAGTTGAGGAACAACTTGTGAAAAACAAAAGCTAATAATCACTTTTTAAATGCAACAAAACAAAGAATGCTGCCAGAGTCTATAAGACTGGTAGATGAATTGGCATATAAAAGGAGCATGTAGAGGAGATAAAGCCATAACCCCAAAACTGAATGATGTTTTGTTTCTATGCTTACTGTAGAAGAGCTTGGAGAGATTCTCAGACTGATATTTCTTTGTAGACAGATAAACTCAACTTGAGAAAAATAACCAGTCAAAAGCTTATTTACTTGGTGATTGAAATAGCAGGACTAGTGACTGTGGTGTACTTCTCAATTAACAACCTTTTTGTACCAGAGGACAAATTAACATTATGCTAATATTTAACAGAGATTCTACGGAAAATAAAGGAATTTCAGATTCAGAGAATACAGACTACAGAATCCAGAACACAGAATGACAGAATCCAGAATCAAAGAATACAGTTTCAGCTCTGACAACTGTAGTGGGTACATTAGGAGAAACTATAATAAAGAA
>NW_010973368.1:6663796-6664048 GCF_000737465.1 Haliaeetus leucocephalus | reverse complement strand
GTGAAATGTGTTCATCTGATTCGTGTCAATATAAACAATGCTAGGGCCGCATAATAAGATGTGCCCCTCACGATATATGTAATCTTTAACCATTTTCTCGGTCCTCCTATAACCAAAGGCTGGAGGAGACAGATGATATGTATATAGTTCTTTTTTGCCAGCCCCAAACCGGTTTTGTTGTTAACTGCTCAGTGTTAAACAAGAGATCCTAGGGGAGAACTGAGGCATTTATCATAGTATTAAGCGAGGTTA
>NW_010973368.1:6660659-6663267 GCF_000737465.1 Haliaeetus leucocephalus | reverse complement strand
AAAGAATAAAATTAATGGATGCATGTACAAATAAGATCTTTGGAAGAAGAGTCAAAACAGCTTTTTTGACAGACATTCCTCATATATTTTGGAAGTCTTCTGAAGCTGTCAACAGAACTTTAGGCACAGTTTACTTAGATTTTCATTCAGCCGTTAGCACAGCCTTCAGCAAAGGCCCTTAAATCATGCAGCCATAGAGTAGAAAGAAATCACTTTTTCACACTTCCACAAGTAAACGTCCAGAAATCATTGCCAGGAGGTTGGGGAAGCAGACAGGATTATACAAATTTAGGGTCTAGAGGCCTGTAAACAGATACCAAAGGAGATAGTCCTCTTACAAATGTCCTCTAACATGACAAATGCGCGTGCTGGAGGAAAACTACAGAGAGGGTTAGATCACAGAAAGCAGCCAGGTTCATGTGCTCTCCCTAAATAGCATCACCTGCTGTCACTGTTGAATACAGTATGCTGGGCCAAATGGACCAGCAGGGCATTTTTTATGTTCCTATCTGGACACGGTGACAAATACATGCATGCAAATCTTAGCCCTCTCCCTACTCTAAAGAAAGGTGCAGTAAAAAACCCCTAATGCATCCATCTAGTCTGGAAATCAACATGCAGAGGTACCACAAACAGACTTTACTGAGCTGACAGTTCATCACACAGGTAAACTAGCAACCCTCATCAACAATCCTGTTATACTTAGCTGTTCCCTCTCTCATTCCTTGAATTTTGAAGGGAACAGAGGACATGAGAAGTTTGCACTAAATAAGTTGTGCAAAAAACACAGTGAGCTTCAAGCAGTTTGTTACCTTACACTGGTGTTCACTGAATCAACTGAGTCTGAAAACATCACTGGCCTGCTGGTTTCTTCTCTGTTGGGAGCGGTGGGATCTTGACAGTTTGGATCTTTTTCAGCAAAGATATATACACAGTCCAGGAGTCTTGGCATACATGCCTACTTACATGTTTTCTGTGACAGTCTTTAGTATTTCACTTTTTATACCAAGCAAGCCTCAGCTTGATGAGGATGAGAAAACTATGTATTAGTCAGTAGCATAAGCCTTATTTCATATGCATATGCAAAAGAGTTACAATGTTAGTGGTAGTGCTGCAGCTGACAATGTAGCTGTGTGCAAAACCAGCTGTCTGAAGCACTGGAAGCATCTGCTTCCTTCTCTTACAACATTAGACCAATATACACATAGATAGCAAGTGCTGTTTGCTGTTTAGCTACTTCACAATTGATATATGCATGGTTAGCATGATCTTTAGAACCAGTGTTTGTGCCTGGTTTGTCATTCTCAGGTGTTGGCATCAGCTTCCACAAGAACATTGTGTTGATAGCAAGCCGGATGGGCTCACACTCAGCATAGATGCAAATACACTTCTCATATGTGCACCAGCCACATCCAGGACGCACTCCTTACCCCTTCATCCCCGCTGTGATGGCCTGAGAGAAGCTACTAGGGCAGGAAAAGAAATCTGCTCATGGATGAATTCTGGGATTCTATGGGAGAGCAAGCCCACTGCTGGGTGCAGAACTGGGAGGAGAGGAAATCCCTCAGAGAGCGCAGAACGGTTCAGGGCCTGTCTCCCAGAGACCACCATAAGCAGCCTTGTGAGACGAGACTAAGCAGAAGCCCTGACCCTGCATTTAGACCTGCCAGCACAACCCGACCATGCTGCAGGTTGCAGAGGAAAGGCCAGAGCGATGGTCATGCATTGGAAGCCCGGGGAGACTTATTTCTTCACTAATTATTCACTAATGCTTCAGCTCACAGTGAGGTAAATTATATCGTCACATGCCTGTTCTGTGTCTCACCTGCCTTCAGCTCAGACACAGATAATGCCTCTTGAGCATGACCACAGATCAAAGACACAGCAGCAGCAGCCAACAGCCATTTCCTGGGCTGTTGGTGGATGCTGCCAGCGTGGGGGGCCTGGCTCGCTCCTGAAGTGTGTTGTAATCACTGGCATGCAAGCACCCCTGCTGCATTAGACTTGCGGGTGAGTAAATGAAACAGTCCTGCGGGATAGGAACGAAGGTAGGCAGTATGGATTGTCAGCCGTGCTTTATTACCGTGCTCAAAGGCCAACGGTCACTCCCTGGAATGGATTCCGGAGGCAATACAGACATATCCGTATTAAAAAAACAACCCACTGTGTTTAGCGTGGGCTTGAGCGCTCACCTACAGGTGATCTGCAGCCAAATATTCCGCAGCCAAATAGTCCAGTGATTTTAGGACTACTGCAAGTTCTGCCCACGTTTCAGAGGCCCAGGCGATGTTTCCTGTGATCACTCAACAAGTCAAGTGATAGGAATGGAGATGTCTCCCTTGCAAGAAACAACTGTTCGACATGGCTCACGCACTCCTTTTCCCAGCGGATCAGCCAGGTGCCCACTCTCCTCACGAGCAGAACATACACACCTGCCTTGCCAGGGCAACAGCTTCTGCTCTTTATGTTTATCTAGCTGTAGCGTTTGTACACGCCAACGTGTATTCTGTAAAGGTTCACCTTTTAATAACTTTTATAAACCCCAGCGTACGTGAGCGACTGCCGGCCGCCGCCTCCCCAGCCCCGCGGCCTCTGAAGCACCAACGGC
>NW_010973368.1:6651734-6660649 GCF_000737465.1 Haliaeetus leucocephalus | reverse complement strand
TGAGCGGCGGCGCGGAGGGACCGCGGCGGCGCTGAGGGACCGCGGAGGCAGCCCGCGGGCCTGGCGGAGGCCCGGCCGTCGGCGTGCCCGGCGCCCTTCTGGGGTTGTCCCGCTACCCCCGGGGCTTCCGCGATCCTGTCCGGGGCAGAAGATCCAGGAGGCCCGGAGGCCCTCAGAGATGAGGTCGGCCGTTGGTAAAGTTCGATACGTGCACGGCCGGAAGAGGATTTGCAGAGGGCGTTAGTCGAGCTTACTTGCTGCCAACAGTGTGAAGGAACCGTTTTCTGTGCCGTGGTGCTGAGCGCTGGGAACGTGGTGTCGCAAGTTGGCGGTAAAGTGTGGTACTGGTGCCTGAAAGCATGATGGTGAAATGTCACCGTGCTGGATCACCGTCCTGGCTTTTTGGAAACTTATCCTGGCTCAATTAGAAGCACTGCAGGAAGGGCCTTTCAGGTGTGATGTCCATTTCTGGAACAGCTATTGAATTTTTTGACATCCTCAGTCTTAACTATAGGGCTTCAAACAGGCCTTTAGAATTCTGTCGTGGTTTAACCCCAGCCAGCAACTAAGCACACCCAGCTGCTCACTCGCTACACCCCTGGTGGGATGGGGGAGAGAATCAGAAAAAAGAAAAAACTTGTGGGTTGAGATAAAGACAGTTTAATAGGACAGAAAGGAAGAAAATAATGATAACAATAATATGACAGTAATAATAAAATGATTGGGATATACAAAACAAGTGATGCACCGTGCAAGTACTCACCACTCACTGACCGATGCCCAGTTAGTCCCCAGCTCCCTCCAGTTGATACAATGGGTATGGCGACACATGGTATGGAATATTCCTTTGGCCAGTTTGGGCCAGCTGTCCTGGCTGTGTCCCCTCCCAACTTCTTGTGCCCCTCCAGCTTTCTTGCTGGCTGGGCATAAGAAGCTGAAAAATCCTTGACTCGATTGTTGCTAAATAGCGTTTATACTAAAAACATCAGTGTGTTATCAATATTGTTGTCATACTAAATCTAAACCATAACAGTATACTAGCTACTAGAAAGAAAATTAACTCTATCCCAGACAAAACCAGGACAAGCACTAAGTTAGTTACCTAGCAATAGAATAGTCCTCACAGAGCTAAACAAAAATACCTGAGAAGTAATCAGTTTGTGTATACTGAGTTTATCTTTTGTTTACTTGAGCTGGAGAACTTGTTGTTGAGACTGGCAGCTGTACTTTTATGTTTGCTTTATCCTGCAGATCTCTTAACAAGAGAGTCCTCAGTGTAACTGAAATGCCCTGCTTTCTACAGGGAAGGAAAATACTGAGTATGGATGTTTTTCCTCGGTGCAAGAAAGGTTATAATCTGTTTGGGTAGACTAAAAACCAGTAAAAGACAAATGATTCTCACTGTCAAGTAGGTTGTATGCTCATGTGCTGAAATCAGTCTAGGTTTTTGGAAAAAGTGATAACAGGCTTTTTTTGGTTTAAATTAATAGGCAAATGTACGTACAGAATATTTGTACAAATTTGTACTTTATGATTTTTTTTTTTTTTAATCTGAAATGAAACTTCTGTAATTCCTTTAAAAATGAGGATGTTGCTTTGTATGAAACAAAACTTCTTCAACTTAAAAGTACTTAAAGTTCCTCTTGGGTTGCTCATGAGAACAAAAAGGAATGCTACTTAACCATAAATAGAAAGTTTTCTTCAGACAAAATGTCCTCTTGTGTCTAGCATTTACTTTTCTATTTACCTTGTTTACTAGCCTTTCTTCAGTGCTTTGGACAGTAAGTATCTTAATGAGTTTATTTTTGGACAGCTGTAAACAAGCCCATTAATCTTTTCTGCTGTAAATCTTCATTTCCCTTTTGTTTTCTGCAGTGTCATAGCTTTTCAGTAGTTGGGGCTCTTATGCTTGAGATGCTTCTTAGAACGATGTTTTCAGCAGATAAGTCAACTGCTGTTTTTCATTTATTTCTATCAGTGCCTATTTCTTTTTCTGACATTACAAGTTGCCATACTTGTCTAACTAGAGGTACGTGTAGGCCCATATTCAGAGGCCCACTCTCAAAAGAGTCTGAGAAATTTTTAAGAATTTAGTTCCCATCAGCTGAGATGCAATAACTAACCTTTTGAATTATGCTGGCTTATGCCTTTTCATCAGGAAATGAGTTAAAACACTTTCTATCATTTGAATGTTCTTACATGTCTCATTGTTCTTAATTTCTCTGTCTACTCAGGTATGCTTAAAAAGTCCCCTTTCACCAATGTGAAACTCGTAATGTTGTAAGTGATGTTGTTATTTTGGGGCTTTTAGCTTCTAGAAAGAAATATGACATGGTGGAATTAAGAGTTAAGCTTAGTCTGTCACTAGGAGCTGTTTGACTCACAGACAAGCTATATGAATTGCATAATGTAAGGTTAGTTTTCTAGCTCTTATGGGATATTTCTGTGCGGTATTCTACATACAGAGTAAATCCACCATAGGCTTTTCTGCTCAGTTTGGGAGGAAAAGACAATTTTCTTCCTGTGAAACTGTGAATGGAGTTCTGAAGAGTCTAAATTGCCAAAACAATGTTTACTACGACTTTGTAGTTGAGGTAATACATGACAGATACAAACCATCAGCCATTTGCTATGATCATTAAAATTACATGTGTTGTGACTGTAAGAATGATTACAGTCAGACAAAATGTGCTGGCATGTAGCTCCATGAGTAGATGAGGGCTAGATTCCTGTGGATTAATGTCTCAGGGTTGAGTTTCTAATAAGGTTGATCTTGTACTTAATTCTTAGTCTGGCTATTAATAGGGTCTCCCCTTTACTTGGTGTCTTAAAGATATTTTCACAAAATGCTGAAACTGAAAACCTTTGTTAAGATTGGAGGAAATTGATCACTGAATCAGTTGCTTACTGGGTTTTGAGTCATTGTGCTGCTTGTCATGCTTGGTAAGATCAGAAAGAGACGTTTTATCCTAGAGAACTGACACTGCAGTTATAGAAGGAATTCAAAATTACTCTAGAACAGCTGATGCCAAACTTGCGTGAGAGGAGTCTCATTTCATGTCTATCAGTGTGCTGGAATATGGATCTTGCTGATGTCTATATGAGGTTCTAGTAAAGGTCAAGGGGAAAATACAGCTTGATGTAGTAATGTGCAGGACAGAGTAAGTTGTTTGGGGTTTTTTGTACTGAATTATGTTAAAAAAGAATATTATTCCGTGTTGTTACTTATACTGGTGTTTTGTTTTTTATTTTTCTCTGTCTTTGAAAATATCCCGTATTTCCTGTTTCCCAGTGCTCAGTGTTTATGCTTTCTCAGCCTCATTTAGACTTCACTTCAGCTGATCAGAGTGAGAGGCACTGGAATACTGAATTCTGATACTGGCAGTAAAAATGTGTTTCAGTGAGATAAGGGGAGGGGAAGGTGAGATAAATTCATCACTTCAGAAAATGTAAGGAATAGACTGAGTACGTTGATTTACTCTCCTTTCATGTTTGAAAGGTTTCTATCCAAGTCTGGGGGACACAAATTTACAACCTTTTTAAAATGAAATATAAGGCTCTGGAAAAACATCAAGTTGCCTCTATATAAAATACAATATAAGAATTGAATCTCATCTATGATTTCTTTGGGAAACTTCGGCTTTAATGAATAGAAGAATGACACTTTTACTGTGGCTTTTTTTGTGTTGACTACAGGACCAAAGGGAGTTCAAGAGTTTGCCAGTCTATTTCCTCTTCCCCAAAGTAGGCTCAGACTGCCTCTCCCAACAGATGCTGTTAACACAGATCTTATGATGGTGATTCTGTAACCTTTAGGCAAACTGCTGCAGTGTGTAATAGTTTAAGAAAAAATTTCTATCTAACCTACCTTTTGAAGGTTGTGATTTTAATCAGTTACTCTGCAACTTTATCATACTGGTCATAGCTGTCTGTAGCTTTTAATAGTTTCTTTTCCTATCTCTGATGATTGCTATCCTATTTACCCTCCTCTACCTCTCCATTCTTAAGCCTCAGCAATCCCCATTCTTTCCTCACAAGCTGTATTTCTTCTGCTTCAAGTAATTTTTGAATTTTAGTCAAGTGAATTGCCCCAGCATCAACATAGTAATCTGGGTTATTTCGGATTAACATTGGATAAAAGAAATATTTCCCAATTTACAAAATTACCCTTATTTTTACATCTTGTATGGTGTTAACTTTTTCTTTTCAGAACATGACATTGTTGATGCACATTCAACTTGAAATACTAAAGCTCTTGAATAGCCTTTTTTTTCTCTCTTTCACCTGCTAACTTCTGTTTTCCTTGCTGTATTTGTCCAGTTGGACAGCTAGTGTCAGCTGCAAACTTAATAAACAGATTATATTACATTATCAGGTCATTTAACGAAAATATATAGTGGATTCACTCCAGGTTCTCACTTGATGCCTCTCTCCAGTTTGCCACTTAATTTCTGTTAACTGCTCTATGTGTTCTGATAATCAACCTCTTCCATTTTAGGAAAGCTTAATTTAGTTCATGTTTATTTAGCTTACTTTTGTGAATGTCACGTGTGTCCAAGGTTTTTTTTTTTAAAAAAAAAAAAGTGACCTCTACTGCTTCTTCCCTGTTTAACAAATTTAGTTACTCATTACCAGATCGATTGATTTGATATCAATGGATACATTGCCTTTTTTTTCTTTTTGTGAGAACAGATCTTTTGTTGGAAACTTAAAATAGTCTATTTTAATTTTTTCCACATATTTAAATTAAGTTGATTCGTCTATAACTTCTTGGCCACAGTTTTCTTTCCTTCCCTTCTTTTTAAGACACTGCATTTGCTTTCTTCCATAATATCTCCAATTCTCCTTAAGTCATTAAGATATTGGTTCTTAGACTTGCTTCAGACAGTCAGTTACTTGGCGTTATTTGTCTTAATTGGCCCTGACCAATCTGAATATAGCTTAGCAAGTAGCATGAGGTAAAGGGGAATGGTTCTGCAGACCAGAACAATTGATAAAGCCTTGATGTCTCCACTGTATGTTTTTGGGGGGAGAATTTGCTTTGGGCTATGGTCTTATCCTGGGTACTGAACACTTAAAAGTAGTGAGAGTGCATCTTTTGATTTAGTTCTCTCCTAATGGGCTCTGCCTCTTGCATCTTGGCACTGCTTCATGGTGTGAACAAACATAACTGAGGAGCAGCTGGAAGTTCTGCTTCAAAAGTACATCCTGCTGACCTGAACCAGAAAGGCTAAAGTAAATTTAGTCTGAGACTATGAAATTGCTCTAGGAGTGTTGTGCAAGTCGGAGACTGTTTGGTCACAATCAGGATTTAACATTCATTACTTTTTCTGGTCTTCCTGCCTAGGTTTCAAGATACTAATGGCAGATTCATCCAGTGATTCAGACAACTTTCTTAGGGGTCGAATAGGAAGGCGGCCACCTGTGAGAGCATCCCACAACAAAGCTCGGAACTATGGTGCTGAAGAAGTCACAGAGAAGATCCATACTTTAGCAAGCACTTTACAGGTTGTTTACAAAATACGGTTTTAAAGTATTTATACAGTCTGTATTTCTGAAACATAGGGTCAAATTTTCATTTCTGAAGTTGTGGAAAATACTGTACTGATGGGAAATATTGCTTTCTATGCAAACCAAAAAGGTTTTAGGAAATTGATCATATTGCCTTGAGCTGAAAGTATGTGGCTTGTTACACTTTTATACAGCTGTTATTTCAGACAGTAATAGAATGTTGTTAGAAACAATTAAAGGTTTGGTAATACTGTTTATAAAGTTAGCAAACTGAATAATGCCAAATAAACTTTGTCAGATTCTCAGAAGAGATGTTAAATTTTGTAGCAGAAGGTTCCAGCCCCATCTTTGTTGTCTTGTACTGTGTAAAATTTCCCAATTCCTGATGAAGTAAAAATGTAGGCAGTCAATTCCCTCATGACAGAGCTTACAGTTCAAATATTTTCTAGATGTGGAACAGCACAGTGAGAAGCAGTATTTGTAAACTTGTAAGAGGTCCATACCTGAGCAGGGAAAGGTATTCATCTAATTCCTGCTGCTTCAGTGGAGGCAGCAGAGGAAATCTCTGAATCTGTTTTGCAAGTGGGAGGAGACATTTAGCTGTCTTGACACAATTTATTGCCATTCTTCTCTAGCTGACAGTTCTGAATACCTAGAGTGGGTGGGCTTATGTATTATCACTTGTGTTGAAGTATTGTTTGGCTGGCAATATTTTTTTTTTCTTTTTAATATGTGAGAAGAGAAAAGTCTATATAGAATGCTGATTTTAAACTTCAAAACTTACTTGCTGAAAAATAATCATCAAGTTAGAAAAGAGATGAGTTAATAAGAATGTAATCTGACTATTTTTTAAAAGGGACTCTTTCGTATTGTCCTGTTTCTGTCTAACCTCTTTCTAGCTGCTCTTTTGAAATTCTGATTTTAAGCTAATTGCTTTTTGTGGGCTGCTTTTCAGCAGATCTGCCATCTGATCCAGCTCTTCATCTGGTCAGAGAGTGCTCATGCAGAGACCTTGTGCAGAAACCTTATCTATTGTGTTGATCTTCAAAAATTTGTTATTTCTTAGTTAATTCTGTTTTACAGGCAGGTAATGTTAAGATCTTTGGATTAAAAAGGTTTTTCTACAGAGTGGCTGAAACTTACAAAACTTTTTATTTGAAGCCAAGGCCTTACTGTTGTACTGCAAATGATGGTGTGGTTTGAGGTTTTTTTATTATTTGTTGTTTTGGGGGTTTTTTGTTCCCTTTAGCTGCTCTGTACATCTTCAGGTTTTGGTTACTTGAATAGAATTTTGAATACTTAGACCCTTTAAAAAGCACTTGTGTTATCAATTTACTCTTACAAACCAAGAATAATAAAGAGAACAGTAATGTTTGATCAGAGGAGGTTTCTGTTTTGACTTTTCTTCCTCCAACTTTTTTTTTTTTTTAAGGATACCAACAGAAATCTAAGACATGTTGACCATTTGCTAGGACAATACAGAGAATACAACAAGGAACAAACCGAAGCAATAGCAACTGTGAGCAACTTTCAGTTTATCTTAACTTCTTGAATCTTTTCTGCTAATAGCATTCATAGCTGGAAACTTTGTAGTAATGGACAAACTATATCAAGAGTTAAGTAGATGTAAACAGAAACTTTTCATATTTACTTGAGCCATCTAAATCAAACTATAGTAATATGTTATATAATGAAGATTTTGTAGCTTCCTTACTTTTCTGGTTTACAAGCACCAAAGAGATTGTTGTTATGATACTATGCCAAGTATAAGGTGCATAGCTGAAATAGATAGAGTATTAGGGAACATATTTCGTTTGCATGAATAAGTGATAAGATAAAAGCTGAATTATAGCAGGGAATGAGATTGTGATCATACTGGTGTAGGTTTTTTTCCTGTCATTCTACAGCTTCCTGTCAGTCAACAGCTTCTGAATCTGTTGACCAGCTTTCTCTAAATTGTAGAAAGGGTGAAATACTCATAAATCTCAAGCTTCTACAAGTTTGAAAGCAGATGTCTAGACAG
Organism: Haliaeetus leucocephalus; assembly: GCF_000737465.1. Lineage (NCBI taxonomy): Eukaryota > Metazoa > Chordata > Aves > Accipitriformes > Accipitridae > Haliaeetus > Haliaeetus leucocephalus. The sequence goes on along the minus strand of NW_010973368.1, from coordinate 6,653,115 downwards.
AGAAAGTAAATTAGTGCTGGTAGGGCAAGAGAGGTTTCTAATGTGGTTACAAACAAACTGCAGCAGGTGCTGCCTTGAAACATACATATGAGATGCAGGAATATTTTGCATGTGAAAGTAGAGAGAAAAAGAAAAAGTAAATACGTAGAAAAGAAGGCTTGTTTTCTTCAGACAACTTGCTTTCTAAATCAGTATGCACAAGCTCTGCATGGAAGTAATTGGGAATATTATATGCCTCAATTTTTTTCTTCTGTTTGAATGCTGGTTGTGTCTTTATAAGCTTTACTTTGGTATTGAATTTGTGGAATTTCTGGTGGGCATTGGAACCATTTAAGATTGTCTGTTTTTAACAAATACTGATACTAAATATAGTTCAACATTGTTATTCTGGAAAAATTTTCTATTAGGAAACATCAAGGTGAGTGAGACATCACTTAAAGTTAGTTTTGACTTAATGTCCATTCTTCTTAGTCATGCTAGGTGGCTTTTGATTATGGCTCAAGTGGAGGAGAAATCTAGAGACTAACCATCTCTTGCTTGAGCTTTAAATAGTAGAGTAAAATCAGTCTTATTAGTAAAAATAGCATGTTTCTCTGAGTTCCTGTTCCCTTTCTGAAGCAGAAGTTTCCACTCGCATAGAATAGATGTATGTGTTTGGTATGTGGGAAGTAGCAGCTGGGATCAGGAAGTAGTGTATCTATTTTCCTTCTATAATAAATATTTAAGAAAAACTTGAATAAATTTCTCATTTGGATGGTGATGTGTTGGGTTTTTTTTCACAATGATAGTCAGTCAAGTGTTTCTACTGCATTAGACAAACTTGTTTATCTAAGAATATTTTCCTCCAAATGGAATATGTGTTTAGGGTCTGTCAGTTATGCCAAATATTGTACTGTCTGACTCTTAATTCTTTATGATCTTTTCCTTAAAAAATACTTCCTTCAGACCATTGTATAGCGTATTTGCATTTATGAATTGGTGACTGTTGGGCTGCTGAGGAGCTATTTTCCATTCTAATTTATAAATTAGTCTTGCAACCCCACTGTGAGGTGCCTGGTGTCTGCCTGTGAATCAATGCAAAACTTGCTATGTATCTTACAGGGTCAGGAAGGTTTGCTGCTCAGAACTTTATTTTGTTCTTGCTGTTGTTGATTCTCTAGTGGTGGGAACATTGTACTCTCCATGTGTGCTCTGTTCCAGAGCAATGTTATTCTCCTGCTGACTTCACTGTTGGTCTGTGATTTTGTTATGTCCATGGAGGACAGGAATAGGAAAGGTTCTGTTCTGCCCTTTGGGGTGGGGAGGTGGGGGAGAGGGAGGAGAGAATGTTTTGGAGTGTGTTTGGGGTTTTTTTGTTTGTTTGTTTGTTGTTCCCCCCCCC
>NW_010973368.1:6624131-6651724 GCF_000737465.1 Haliaeetus leucocephalus | reverse complement strand
CCCCCCGTGTGAGGCTTTGGAGAGGTTTAAAAGTAATTAGCCTTTGAGAGGGATCTGGTTGGGGTTTTTTGTTTTCTTTTTTCTGGTGGCACTGATGTTTGTCTCTTTAAATAAATTCAAAACAAAACAAAACAACAAAAGAAAGAAGAAATGGGAAAGGACCAAAACGTTAGGCACTGTTTTGATAGGATTTAAAGAGCTTATAGATGAGATGTCGAGGAATGGAATTCAGATTGGTGAATATTAAAGATATTCTATTCAAATTTGTGTATGTTAGTATCTCTGTTCTACTGTCACTAGCCTCTCTTCATTCTTTTAATAATTAAGTTGTTTTTTAAGAGAACACAAATACCTTAAAATATGACGATGTTGATAATGTAAATTATAACTCAAAATTTTTAAAAAATTTTTTGGCCATTGTTCTGTTCTAAAGAAACAGACTGAAGAACAAGGTTGTTAATTCTGGACATTGTCATGGTTCTTTGTTTAAAAAAAATAAAAAAAAATAAAAAAATCCAGCTGTCTGGTTTCAGGTAGAAAGGATGAAAATGAGTGCTGTAAAGCTAAAGCATGCAAATTGAGCACCTGTAGCTTAATTCAGAGTTTTTGTTGCCCTATTAAAGATGCAAGATAAGTCTTTGACAGAGTCAAGTTAGATTTGAAAATTGAGTTATTGCTGTTCTTTCTTTGATCCTCTGGCATATTCATGATTTTTTTTTTTTAAGTTTCAGCTTTTTGAATACAAAAGTGATCTTTTGTTACATACATGCATTGTTGTATCTTTTTCCCTCAAGTAGCCTCATTCTTTTTGAGAAAGCATTAGAAAATCCTTAAGGTTTTTGGTTTGAGAGTTTCTTAGTGATGATGAACTTGTTCTTATAGTACCATATAATGAAAACATAATACTTTAAAAAGAACCTAAGCAAGCATTGAAAGCTTCAGAAAAGATTTAACATAGTGTTTTATGCTTTGGGAAAAAAGTGTTGCCCAGAGAGAGATCCAACACAGTGTGTATAATTCTGCAAGAATAAAGAAGCAATTTAACCATTGTGTACAAGCCTCTGTTAGGGAGAGGAAAGGTGAACCTTTAGAAATGGATGTTTTGTGGATTGTCAGATAAAGGTGTGACAAATGCAAATGGCTAAGAACCAAAGTTAGTAAATGCAATCTTAGAAAATGTGGTGAGTTGACCCTGGCTGGATGCCAGGTGCCCACCAAAGCCTTTCTATCACTCCCCCCTTCTCAGCTGGACAGGGGAGAGAAAATATAACAAAGGGCTTGTGGGTCAAGATAAGGACAGGAGAGATCACTCACCAATTACTGTCATGGGCAAAACAGACTCAGCTTGGGGAAAATTAACTCAATTTATTACCAATCAACCAGAGCAGGGTAATGAGAAATAAAACCAAATCTCAAAACACCTTCCCTCCACCCCTCCCTTCTTCCTGGGCACAACTTCACTCCCGGATTCTCTACCTACCCCCCCACAGCGATGCAGGGGGACGGGGAATGGGGTTTACGGTCAGTTCATCACGTTATCTCTGCTGCTTCATCCTCCTCAGGGGCAGGACTCATCACATTCTTCCCCTGCTCCAGCATGGGGTCCCTCCCATGGGAGACAGTCCTCCACGAACTTCTCCAACGTGGGTCCTTCCCACGGGCTGCAGTTCTTCACGAACTGCTCCAGCATGGGTGCCTTCCATGGCGTGCAGTCCTTCAGGAGCTCACTGCTCCAGCGTGGGTCCCCCACAGGGTCACAAGTCCTACCAGAAAACCTGCTCCAGCATAGGCTCCTCTCTCCACGGATCTGCAGGTCCTGCCAGGAGCCTGCTCCAATGTGGGCTTCCCATGGGGTCACAACCTCCTTCGGGCACCCACCTGCTCTGGCGTGGGGTCCTTCCCGGGCTGCAGGTGGAGATCTGCTCCACCGTGGACCTCCCTGGGCTGCAGGGGGACAGCCTGCCTCACCATGGTCTTCCCCATGGGCTGCAGGGGAATCTCTGCTCTGGTGCCTGGAGCACCTCCACCCCCTCTTTCTTCACTGACCTTTGGGGCTGCAGGGTTGGTGCTTTTACGTGTTCTCACTCCTCTTGCCAGCTGCCATTTCTGTGTGTCCTGGAACTTTTTTTCCTTCTTAAATATGTTATCGCAGAGGCGCTACCACTATCGCTGATGGGCTTGGCCTTGGCCAGTGGTGGGTCCATCTTAGAGCCGGCTGGTATTGGCTCTGTTGGACACAGGGGAAGCTTCCAGAAGCTTCTCACAGAAGCCACCCCTGTAACCCCCCCCGCTACCAAAATCTTGCCACACAAACCCAATACAGAAGATAAGATGCAAGTTTGAAAAATGAAGAACTTGTTTAGTAATATAGTTCTGAACTTTAAGTTGGGAATGGCTGCCTTTTTCTGGAATTGTAACTACTAAAAGTTGGGCTTGATGTAAAGCTGCTTAGTGAAATTTGATAGCCATATGTCAAATTGATTCCAGGTAGGGCTGGTAGAAAAATTCCAATTAAAAAAATATTCTTTGGAGTTGTTTTCTGGATTTTGCAGGGCAGTTGTTGAGCATTGCTGGCAAATAGGTCTTATTTTGGTTGTAGGAAACATACTTTTCTTTTCAGTTTTCCTGGTGTGTTGCACCACTGTTTTAAGAAACTTGATATTTGAAGCTGCCAATGTTGGAAAGATGTTTTGTTTAGTTATAGGAATATGATATATGAGATATTGAAGAAAAGCTGTTATTAATTCATAGCTATACTTGGCTTAAAAATAGTTTTGATTCTTTTAATGAATTTTTTTGAAAATATTTTACATGCATGTCTTTTTTTTAATCAGTCTATGTTCATATTTCAGTAAATTGTAATTTTTCTGCAGTTAAAAGAAACACTGGAACAATCTATAGGTCAGTTAAGGAGCCAACGATTAACCCGAAACTCTGGAGTGAGAAGTGCTTCTCTCTCAAGCTTATACCCTAGTGATCTGGATGGAGGAGGAGTGTCAGGTAAAATACTTAAGGTGCTTGAGTATACTTAAATTGTGTCATATAGCTTTTCTATGGGAAGAGGAAATTAAGAAGAAAAATGTGTAAAGATAGTGGCATGAAGTCATCATTGATTATTTCAAAGAAATTCAGTTTAGAAATTTTGGAGACCTGCATTAAGTTATACAGTTGTTTATTTGGTAAATTCTTATAGCTTTCTGTTACATAGTCTTTTCTGCTGATATCCTGAGAGAGCTAAATGAAACATTGATTCTTTCAGTAGAGAAAATTCCTTGTCCACTTCATGAGTTGTAGGTACATACAAGTTAAAGCTAAATCCAAAAGATATTGCAGCTTCTGAAGCTTGCTTCACAGCAAAGAGGAAAGTTAAATTTTAAATGCATGAGATTATGGATGTGTGGATGAAATTATGTAAGGCTCAGTAGAAAAAGAAAACCTGGACCAATGTATAACCTACAGAAAAGTAGTTTCTTCTTGTATGTCTCTCTGCAAATTCATATTTTAGGAAAGTTGTATTTTCGAGGAGTATTCCTCCTGGAAGTACCATTTAATATATTTTAGTAGAAAGCTCTAAACTTTAATTTTTCTAATGTGAAAGCTGTGAAGTACTGTAGTTTGAAGCTATAATAGACCCAGGTGGAGGAAAAGCTGTTGCTTGGGCAAGTAAAACTTGAGTCAAAAACTACCTATTCCTTAGAGGAACAAAGGAAACCTCTTTCTTACCCATCACACATGTATTCCAGAAATATTTCAGTTGAAGAATAATCCTGGGAAGAGCTAAACAAGAAGTATGCCTGTGCATTTTATGTAACTTCAGTAGTTGTTTTGTCTGTAATGTGGCCTATAAGGATATTGGCAAGATGAAACACATGTTTTCCATGAAGCAAAATGAAAAATTTCCCATACAAAGTTTTGTCTTCCTACTTATTTTTTTATCTCTTATCTCATAAAGGGAACCGCCACTTCCTGCCTACTTCTCCTCTCAGGGATTATGGAGACTCACAGGGCAATAAACATCGAAGGTCTAGATCTGCAAGTGTTCGATTTGTCAATGAGGCAGATAATTTGGACCAGGTACAGAGCACTAATGGGAGTTGCTTCCCCAAATAGGCAATATTTGGTCACCAGGCTCTTTGCTTTTACATCAAATGAGACTATTCTGATGATACAGCTAAGAATGTTTCAGCTATGAAGTGTACTTTCAATGTTACATGCCATTCTTCATTAGGCAGTCACTTATTGTATTTATCAGTGTCATGAAATTTCATGCAAATCTATCATTATAGAGAAAAAGACAGTAGTGATATCAAAAGGAATGTATGGAAATTATCTCTGTACTTCTTAGGCCACGTATAAGAAAGAAAAATCATCTCTGAATATGTGATTAACATCCACCTACATGCTGAAATCCAGTGTGGCTATAAAGGGGATTGTTCTGCTTTAGTTAATGGCACAGGATCTTGGTGCTTTTGCTGTTTACTTCAGTGTAGCCTGGATTGATTTTGAGCCAGCTAGTTCTCCATCTTAATTCTAGGTCTGACCTGTGAGTGGGATAATTTGACTCTGTACTTCAGGCAGATGATGCGAGGAGGAGAGGATGTGTATGGTACTGGTAATTTTCATACCCCTCAACTTGTGTTTACTTGCAGACTCTTCAGAAAAAATGAATTAAGTACTTCAATGGATAAGATTATAGGCTTTCTATATCTTACATATAGAGAGGAGATTTCAGTACCTGTTTTTGCTCTTTCAGAGTGGCTAGAGCTGCTGGAGTGAATCCCTTTGTGTGGACTAATTTGTCCAGGAGAAATGTATTATGACTAATACTAAAGCACCTAATTGTAAGGTGTTCATGTTGACTTCATTAAATCAGTCTCAACTTCCAAATAATTAGTTTTAAACTTAACCACAATACATTCTCTCAGTTGACTTTTTGGGAAGTCTGAGTGCTACAGAAATTCCTAGGCTTCTATTTAACCCTCTTTCATTGTCCTTTCAGTCTACTTCTTCCCCCATTCCTTCCTCCCCCAAGGTTAGTGTGAAACATAATCCTTGGAAGGAAGTAATGTTACATGGACATCTTTCCTCCTAAGCTTCCAAAAAGCTTAGAACTATTTTAGACTACTAAATATTCTATAAATATCTTAGAAATTTTATTCAAGGGAGTTCCTCCAATGCATACAAAATTCCTAGTTTATATTAAGTATGTAAGCAAATTGCTTTTTTTCCTGTTTTGATGATAACTGCTCATTTATTCCTTATTCTTGTCTTTGAGTGAGTGAATATGGCTTTACTCAATCATTAACTATTTTGTAAGAAGAATATAGTGCTTTGAGGAATGATGAACTAGAAGTAGTTATTGATCATGACCATAGATAGACATTGGGGCAGAGAGAAGGCAGTACTGCTTAACTAAAGCTGTGGCTTTTTCTTCTTTCTGTAACCACAGTCCCTTTATTCCCATTATGACTGCTGCTAGCTAAGGTAATTTTCCAGCTGAACGGGTTTTTGGCACATTTGAGTCTCTCTCCTTCTTAGGCTGATATGTTCTGAAAATATGTTGTGTTTTTCAAAGTCTCTTGTGTCAGGTTGAAATTTCTGGTTAGTCGCACAGGTGAGATGGTAGTGCCTGTGTCTCAATGTTGAAGGCAGTCAGCTGGGCTATGGAAGATCCAGGTTTAAATCTTGGGCATAGAACAAGGCGTTATTATAAACCAGGGTTTTTCATAATGATGGTCCTGGCCACTGAGCTGTGGACAGCAGTAGGTTGGATTACGATGGATTAACTGTTACTTTTTATCCCATGAAGGATGGATAACCTATTACATTTTTTATTTGCTCCCTTAACAAATTTGACTATAAATTGGGGGCCTGCTGAATGGGGAAATGGGGGGTTTTACAGAGGAAAATAGATGTATGGTGTTTTGTTTTTTTTCCCCAAGCTCTGAAAATAGCATTCTAGTAGAGTATGTAAAGTCTTGGGCAAGGTAAAATACCTTTCCTTAGTGCTTTAGTAGTTCCTGAATACATCATAGTGTTCTGCTTGGTCACTTCCAATTTCATGTGCCATCTTTTTATAGTAATATATATAGCTGGGCAGAACTTTGTTTCACTTATACTGGCATTTATTAGCAGGAAATGTGTCTTTCCTGACTTCACCTGTTCAGACCTTTCAACTTGTTTGCATTAGGTTAAAATGATGGTGCACTGTCAGGTAACCAAAATGACGAAGCTCTGAACCATAGGAAAAAACCCCATAGTTGGGAAACTTGGTTTAATAAATAATGTACTGAGAATTAAACTTCCATGACCAAGTGTTGTGAAGGGCTGATTGAAATAGAAGCATGGAAGCCTCATCCACTCATCCAGGCTCATCTGCAATTCATGGAATTTTGTTACTTTGTAGGTTACTTTTATGTGCTTTATTTTATAAAGTGTGTATATATGTATTTTTGGAATATCACAGAAAAAAGGGTTCCTAAGCCTTGGCTTAATTTGTGTACTTTGATTTACAGCTGCATTCTTTCCACCAGTCTCTTCGAGATCTCAGCAGTGAACAAGTTCGCCTAGGAGACGACATCAGTCGGGAACTTTCAAGAAGAAATCGGTATAAACAGAATGTAACTCCATGTGAAGAATAGCATGGAAAATAATTGTTATGCTTTTAAATAATTCTTAAACTCCTTTGTTCTTTTGTATTTAAAAAAAATAATTTTGGGGAGAGTGGGGGATTGCACAATGTGTAGATGAAAGCAGTGTTATGAACTGCTTATTCCATGTCATTTTGTGCAGTATTTATAAATGTAAATAACACCCATCAGTTCTGATATGTGTAGTGTATGTGGCTCCCCCTCCCCCACTTTTTTTTTATATATGGACAAACCAACAAGAACTTAGGAACTTCTTTTATTACAACTTTGCTCCTTATTTGTTTTTGGTACTGGAGTCTCTTGAGGGCAAGATCTCATGCAGGCCATAATGTTTTTTTAAAGTACATACTGTCTCAACATATGGTGCTTTGTCTAATAGCAATAACAGGAATTAGTCTGCTAATTAGTTCCTAGTAGGAACTAGTACTGTTCAAAAGGACTGTGTAGAAGTGTTCATAATTTTGTACTTGTTGACCTGATACCTAGCCTTTCAAACTAGATGCTCTGTTATGTTCACTTGAGGAATGGAAATGCTTTTTCTCATGAATTTTCCACTTGAGGCTGGTCTCTAATTATGCTAGCAATTTAAAGGCTGTAGAACAAGTTGAAGTAGCATTAAAATCCAGAAGATTGCTGCTGTTTAAAATTATCACAGTTGATATCTAGTTTTCGTACTGTAGAATATTCTTACCTGTATTTTTCTATGAAGGACTGATGCTGAATTGAGAAAGACTCTAGAAGAGTTGTCTGAAAAGCTCACTGAGTCCCAAAGACAAGAAACGGTGAGTGTGAATAATGTGAAAAGATGATGTATATTTAGTATTCTAAGCAGAATATGGACTTCTAGTTTAATGTGTGTGTTGGTAATCAGTACCACATTTTAGTACGTATATCTGAACATGCTCTTATCTAGGCTACTATAGGTTGTTATAATGTTACCCTTCCATAATGAAATCAGCAAGACAAGTTTTATACTTCAGGTACTTGTTTAAAGTAAAAGTGACTCTTTTACAAGTGTGTATGTAGTGATTTTTTCTGTTTCAAAATTCATGGTCTTGGAGAAGGCTGCTTTTTAACTTTGAACATCAGTTTGAATGCTGTCATACTTGTTGAAGATACCTTTTGAAAGGTACAAGCTTTCCCATATTATGATGATGAATAATATTGTTTCCTCTTCCTCCCCCCTCCCTCCCTGTCCTTTTCAGTCCTTATCATCTGTGCAGCGTAATGGGAGAAATCTCTTTGGGCTGCACTCTTCTCTAAAGGCTTTGTGACAAATATAACAAAGGAGGCAGGACAGCCATGATAGTCTCTTCTTTTTTACTTCCTGTATCTGCTGAAAGTAGACTAACTGCAGTCTATATCTCTTAAATATAAAAGAGATCTGCTATTGAGGTGGAAGTCACAGTGTATTGCTGTAGGAACAAAAGAAGTTGAGAATCTCCCCAGTAGTTAGGAGGTGAAAATTCTGTAGGTAGTTCTTGACATATAAGGCTTGAGTGTATGCTTCATGTAAATATTAATATGGTATCAGTAGCAATGCTGACTTTTCCGAGCAAGTGTTGTGTGTCCTTATTTTCCCATAGGTGATTCATCTTGCCCTAAAATTGCATGAATTGATAGTAAATGCTCTGTCAAGAGCTTTAGCGATGTGTTTGTCACTGATAACAATATTGTTGGCACCGATCACCTGTTGGCACCAGCAGACTTAATAGTTGTACTTGTGTAAGTTCCTGACTCTACATGAAGTTGGACAGGGATTCAGTAGACTATAATCTATCAGTACCAGTTGTATGCTTGATATGATAGAATCTGTCAGTGGAGGAAGACTAGCGTTGTTGGCCTTCCTAGAAAAATGTAACAGGCTATCTGTGTTAGAATGTTAGCTCTGCTTTCTCCTAATAGCCTGGTAAGATCAAATAAGTTTATCTGATAAAGAATTCTTGATACTTGCAAAACTCTGTGTTTTTCTTGTTGTGTCCTTCTTATCAGTATACTTTTTCTCTTTCATGTACCAGAAGATGAGCAAACTCAGTAAGTTTTAACCAAGGTAATTCTCAAGAAAATAGCTGCTACAGCTGGCTACCCTACAACTGTTCAGTTGAATGAGACAAACCTTCTTCCTCAATCCTCTGGAATGCTGGCAGCCACTGTCTTTTCATTAATGAAAGAAATAACTAACTCTTTGTGACCTCCTATAGTAGAATTTCAAGATTTGAAATTGAATGTTACAACTTTTGACGTGAGAGAAGCGAAAAAAAGAGACATGTGAAGTGTAACAAGGAAGCTTTCTGTAGTTTGTTAATGGTAAGGGGAATACCAGAAGAGTCTCTTAGTTGAGAGAGAACATTATCATCCAATAAAGCTATGAAAGCTCAAGTGTTTAATGACATTCTTTTAGTGAAGACACAAATGCTCCAGTAAGCTGCAGTGAGGTGGTTTTCATGTGTAGGACTAGTAAGACTTCAGCTGGAATATTCTGCTCATTGCTGCTTATTATCTCAGGAAGAACATTGGCCAAATGGAGAGAAGACCAGAAAGAGTAGAGGGAAAAAAAGAAAAGGGGGGGAGGGGGATAAAAAAGGCCACTTATTCAAAGACTTCCTTGAAAGTTTAAAACAACTGCTGGGGTTCAATTTGCAGAAGAAATATGTAGTTAGGAAAGATCTAGCCATGTATGATGAATGGTCAGGCAGTGGATGTTTAGTGAATGATATTAGAATAGAAAGGCATCTAATGATAATTCTGTACAATACTAGTCTAATCACTTGTGGCTTGAGAGCTGCTTGGTCTGGAATTGATCTCTGTACTTTCTGTACTTAGTAATGCCTCTGTGGATTTCTTTTCTGGAACTTGTCCAGTCTTTGTTATGACTTGCATATCTTTATCATCTTACTTGTCCTATAGCAAGGAGTTCTCCAGATAGATTACGTATTGTGAGAGGAGCTGCCACTTTTGTGGTGGTTTGTTTTTATTGGTTATTTTGTGTATGTGCATGTGTTTGGTATGTTTTGGTTGGAGTGTTTGTTTTGTTTTTTTTGTTGTGGCTTTTTTGTTATTGTTGTAGGGTTTTTTTTTTAATCTAGCTGCTTTTTCATCCCTGATTTTCAGTGGAGGAGTTTGTTCAGTTTCTTCAGAGACCTTTCAGAGGATTCCCTTTCTCTTCAGGCTGAGGAATTCTGACATGCTTAATCACTCATTGTATTCAGGCAATTCCACACCACTGAAAAAGCCTAGCGGTAGCAACATTCTGCACTGCTTCTTTACCTGTGCTCTCATACTAGATGTGCATCCTTGCCCTTGTTCAAAACCTAATGATCTACTGTTACACTGATGCGGCTGGCAGAATGGGTGAGATGAGGTGTATGCAAAAGAGAGGAATTTAGTATGGACATTAAGAATAAAAATAACTCTAATGGTGGGCATAGCAAAGCATGAGATTAGAGTGCGTGTAGAAATTGTGGTCTGTTATTGCAGATTTTTGAGATCCTTTAGTACCTGTCTATGTTTAGGAATTCTTCTGAGATTATTTAATTCAGAATTGATTTCTCACTGGTGAAAGTGAGTTGGGTAGGGGGAAATACTTTTTCCTCACGATTTCATTATGCAAAGTTGTGCAGGAACTTTTTTATCACTTCTCTTTGGAGTGTTTGTTTATCATCTCCAGCAGTGTCATCCTTGTATTTGTATTCTACTGTATGGTTGTTGGTGATAAATTGTCAACTTGAAGTCTTGATAATTTGACAGGATGAGTTCATGGCAGAAACATTCTTTTCAGTTCAGTGTCCTTAAGTCTTTATTTCTGTAGGGACATACATCTAAATTCTTAAAGCTGTACTGTTCAGTATATTCAGTGCTGTTTGAAAATTGCCTGTATATAGATATGTGGTGATAAAGGTCTAGTCAATACAGTTGTTCTGAGTCACTAGTTCAGAATTTATTTTTATTAGAGGTTACAATTCTTAGAGCCTTTTTGATGCTGAGTCTGAATAATTTTTTAAGAGGCACACAGCACAATCAATGCACTTTTAATTTTACCTTTAAAGGGAGCCTTTTCCACCCCAGTATAAAAATCTGGAGGACATCTGAGGTGATGACACAGGCATAGTTGGATGGCTGTTTCAAATCAAGAACTCTCAATGGCCTTGTACTTGAAAATCTACGTGTGGTTTTGTATAAAGACTGCAGGTTCTACAACTCCCCATATCAAAATCTGTTATCTTATCTAGACATTTTGTGAGATTCCTTTTTTCTTGAAAAGAGTTTGGATATTTGCTAGAGGAGTGTCCATACAGACCTATAAACAATTAGAAAGAATGTTTACTTTACTTTACTCACTTTATGGTTATGTAAGATAGCCCTCTTGGATATTTTGTTGCAATCTCCTGGTATAGAAGCACATCCCAAATAGCACAAGAAGCTGATCTTTATGCATAAAAAGCAGCTGCACTGAAGCACAGATTTGTTCAAATTAAGTAGATGCTTAATTGAGATGGTGCCATTAGAATGTTAGTGTAGGCTGTGTCTGTGGAAAAAGACAGCAATGTCAGGTGAAAAAGGTCTCAGATGGAGTTAATGTGGTTATGATATCTCAGAGAGCCAGGATTATTGTCAGATAAGGAGCTGTCCTTCAGAAGATCTGATATAGGGATTTTTGGCTCTGCACAGGTGACTTGTAAAATGTATATTGCACATGATCATTTCCCATGAGGGAAAAGTTTAACAATATTTAAAGTGACATCTGTGAAACAAATTTGCTATTTTTGTGATTTTAATACTTCTGTTTCAAGTCTGCATTGATGATAAAATAGGTCATAACAAGAAAGGCAACAAAAATCTGTTGAAATAGATTTCAGTCAGCAGGACTTGTGCACTAGAAATAACAGTGGAAAGCTGAAAAACAGGAGAGAAATTCAAGAAGTAGGATGCTGCTTTTTGTAGATTAAGCACTCAGCATCTTCCACAAGGTTATATTTAGCTGCATGACTTAAATGTCACCCTGGTTTTAAACAGGACATTCTATTCTTTGTGTTTAATTGGTGGTGGAGGATCTTTTTGATAGCCTAATCTATTTTCATAGATTTTGCTGCTACCTGAAAGCATTATGCAGAGACACAGCTCTTAGTGTCACGATTGTTGTTCAGGTAGTCTGTGTTGCTAAAAATGCATCCTTGAAATCACATTCTAATATGTTGTCAATGCAATAATTTATTGCTAGCATTTCATGTCATTATGTAGAACTTCCATATTCTTTGTACTGTTCTTCAGTGAATCACTTGTCTACACTAAGGCTTCTGATAAGATCCAGAGGAGGAGATACATACTCTTATGGTAGAAATGTTGTCCTGAGTCAGGGTTATTTGGGATAAAGGAAGAGAAGTGAGTTTTAGAGTTTCTTCTGCATGTGCTAATTAATGAGTTAACGTTTAACTGCTTCTAATTTTTTTTTTTTTTTTTTGGTACCCCTATTGTCACAGGCTCTGTGACAAACCAAGGAAGGCCAGAGAGGCTACAAAAACAGGGACCGTAAATCTTGTGGGAGATAATGTCTACACTAGTGTAGATTGGGTAAATGTTATATTGGAGGAACTATGTTTTTAGGTGGTTCATTAACTGCTTTGTGGAGCAAATAAGCAGACGTGTTCCAGAAGAAAAAAAATCAGTTGTTCATTATAAACAAGTGTCCCGTGCATGGCTTTTAATGTGTGAAATACTCACCTTGTAACAATGACCAGAACAAACTTACATTTGGCATCCCTACTGGAGCAAAAATGTTAAACCTCTTAGAATAATGTTTTGTTTCGAAAAGAAAATTGCACAAAAATAATGACACCTCTTAGGAAAGTGTTGGGGAATGAAGACAGTAGAATATTTCCAGACAATGTGGAAGTGATGTGAATACACTACAGTAATGACTTCAAATAAATCCATTAAAAGGTACGAGGGAGGTCAAAAGATAGCTGATGTAATGACACAAAGTAAAAAGGAGTCCTTCCAAAAGTTATAGCCAAATGAGAGAAGTAGAAAGGTTGGATAAACTTCAACAGTTAAATATAAAAATGCAGTAAGGCAAGTTTTAAAAAAAAGTTGACAAAAGGTTGCAAAGTTATATGCACTGATAAACCCTGTTTAATGCCATAGTATCACTAGGTAAAAAGATGATCAAACTAGAAAGAATGGTCAGGGGAGGTAACATTTGTGGAGAGGATGGGAGAAAGAATGTATTAAGTTTTTTTGCATCTGTCTTGACCAAGGAGTCTGTTGGCAGGTTCCGACATAGAAATGCATCAGAAGATTGGCCTCAGATTTGGAGGGACCTGTGTTGGGACTTCAGCTATTCCATAGCATAAATGACAAATAATTTGGAAAATGTAGTGATAAGTGACAGAGGTTATGATAGTGTGATGATACTAAATTTTCCAAAATAGAGAAGGTAAGTTTACTGCACTCCAGGAAGTCTTATTGCTAAACATTGCTAGGACATGAACGTGACATAGCAGTTTTTCCAGAGGATGTAGAAGAAGCCACAAGTGATGGTATTTGGTTCTTTTGTGCTGTTGCAAGGTGCAACATAATAAAGCCTGATCTGCTATGGACTTGCATGCTCTCTGCCTTCTTTCCCAGTCTCCTCCCTTACCACTTGAACGCTTTTGTGTTTGTGTCACCCTACAAAAACTTCTATTGTATTCTGGTTATCTAAATCCTTGTACAAGAACTTTCATGTTCTTCCCATATTATGCCTCCTCACCATGATACACCTCCAAAGTCCCATGACATTTGGCATCATTCTGACTTCACTGCTAACTTTATTTTCTTATACTTCTGTCCTGGTTTCAGCTGGGACAGTTAACTGTCTTCCTAGTAGCTGATACAGTGCTGTGTTTTGAGTTCAGTATGTGAAGAATGTTGATAACACTGATGTTTTCAGTTGTTGCTCAGTAGTGTTTAGACTATAGTCAAGGATTTTTCAGCTTCTCATGCCCAGCCAGGGCACCTGACCCAAACTGGCCAACAGTGTATTCCATACCATGTGATGTCCCATCTAGTTTAGGAACTGGGAAGTGGGGGGCAGGGATTCGCTGCTTGGGGACTGGCTGGGTGTCGGTCGGCGGGTGGTGAGCAATTGCCCTGCACATCATTTGTACATTTCAATCCTTTTATTACTACTGCTGGCATTTTATTAGTGTTATCACTATCATTATTAGTTTCTTCTTTTCTGTTCTATTAAACAGTTCTTATCTCAACCCATGATTTTTACTTCTTTTCCTGATTTTCTCCCCCATCCGACTGGGTGGTGGGGGAAGTGAGTGAGCGGCTGCGTGGTGCTTAGTTGCTGGTTGGGGTTAAACCACAACAGAGTGTTAAATAAGCTAATACTTAATTTCAGACTAAATGCATGTACTTTGCTGACAGCCAAAACAAAGGAATAAAGGCTGAGTTCTCCTTGTTTCCCTAAATGGGGTATTTATGAGATCACCTCTGTCTAGAATCTTATTTTCTTGAAACCCCTCACAAAGCCTAAATATGTTTGACAGCTCTGTACCCCTGAACATTTGACTCTATTGGCCAATTTCAGCTGAGTTTTTGGGGATGCTAAGGAATGAGGACCACAAATGGGAGACCATAATCTCCTAAGTATTGTTCTTTATAAAGTAGGTTAAAAGTAGTGTTTATGAGGCTGCCTTTGTTTAATCTTCTTTTTCAGGATTAGTGCTAATTTATTGTTTCATAGAAAGCATTTGTCTACCAGAAAATACTTCTCCTTCTGAAGAAATGTTAACCAATGTGGTACCTATTCCTTTATCCTAAACCAACTTTCTTTAACTAATAGTCAACTGTTCTGTATGCCAAGCTCTATCTTACCAAAAAAAGTTGACAAAAATTTGATGGAAAAAACGATTGCTTTAATGAGTCAATTTGCTCATAGTCTAAGATTTGTTCTTTATTTACTATGTCTTTTGTTATTTCATACAAATTTGGAATAGATTGTGAGGTTGCAAATTTTTTATTTATGAAATGACATTACATGCAGAGATAACTTCAGTCTTTGGAGGAAGTGAGAGTTGGGCAAATATTCAAACATGTTCTGTGCAAATCCTCTTAAAAAAGGAAAAGTTGACAACAAAATGTAGGAAGTATGGCAATATATCTATTTGGCTGAATTAGAAGCTCTGCATTTACTTCAGACACAAAGAGAAAGAACACAGAAAGTAGAAGCTAAATTAGATTAATAAGAACAGTCATAAAAAAATAGTGCAAATATATGAGAGTGGAAAGGCCATGGTGGTACATGATAGTCTGCACCAACAGAGAGCCATCAAGAACAATGATGATTCACTTGTAAATACATCACCATTTCACAGGGAGACCAAAGCATTTGGACTGTTCCTTGCAAAAGAGGGGAAACTACTGACACAGTGTGTCAAGAAAGTTGATTCCTGTTTAACATCTTTTTAACATTGATATTTGCCAACAAGTTAAGCTGTAAGCCAGTGACCAGCAATGGGGTGTAAGACCTCAGCTTGAAATACTGGGGGGGAAAGGAAGGCATGTCAAATATTTTGAAATAACGTGGTGCAGATTAGCTAAGAAACTTTAATAACCGTCTGAAGTGATCTTAAAACCACTAAAGGCTGTTTTGGAGTATTCACGGACAACTGTGTGGGTGAGTTAGAAAAAATGTTCTTGGAATATTGAAAAAGGGCAAATCTTGAAAAAGGAGATAATAGACTGATTATTTTTCCAGAACTTGATTTGTAAACATCTAAGAACAAACAAGAAACTTAAGTAGCAGACAACACAGATTTGTCATGAAAAATTACACTTGTATATCATAGAAGGAATTTAAAAGGATGAAGCAGTAGTTTTCTATATCTTGATGCAATTTAAAAAAAAATTTTTTTAGACAGATTTTCATATACTTTTCTAAAGCTTTTCAGTAAAATATGGTAAAACTGAATGTAGTCTAGAATAAACACACAACTGTCCAGATACCTGTGTAGCTAGTAAACTGTTAAAATTAGAGGAGTTAGTGAAGTGAATTTTATGTGTTGGTATTCTTGATCTGGTTTTCTCTGAAGTTTTTTTAATAGTCTAGATGATGCAATATAGAGATGCTTGTTATGTTTGCAAATGGACTTCAGGTATGTTGGCAAACAGAACTGGAATCCAGTATCCAGTCTTGGATGTGGCTTAGAGTATAGAACACAGTTAACAGGTGTAAAATTCATTCAGCAAGGAAGACTAAAATTGTACTTTAGGAAAAACAGGTCATTTTAGAGGCAATGGAATCAGTTGTCTAGAGAGGCTGTAAAAGTTTAATGTGAATGTTTTTGAGCAGGTTAGATAGACTTGCAGAAAAATGACATAGATATAAAGGTCATGTGTTTAGCCGGGCAGTAAGTTTGCTAGCCCTTGAAGTCCCTTCTAGCCTCCTCTTTCTGTGCTCGGTGCACAGAGAATATGAGCTAATGATATGCTATATATACTAACCATAGTTTCTTGCTAGAAGTTTTTTTCCCAATGAGTAGCATCAAAATGTTTGGTGGTTTGTTTTGGTTCATTGTTTGTTTTTTTTTTTAAAGAGAATTATGTCTGTAACTCTGAAATTTCTGTGTACTTGACAAATACAATGAATGCATCTTTTTCAGTACCGTATTAGAAATAAAACAGTTTTATTCTGGAGGGAGCTGAAAGAGTTCAGAGGCAAGGCAAATCACTTGATATCTTGTAGTTACTAAGAAGTTACTTTCTTACTCATTCTCGTTTTCTCCTTGTCTTCTTTGAGGGTGATGTGACTTTTGGATCTTTTGTCAAGCCTAAATTAGACATCTTCTTTCTTAATAGCTTTAGTGTTCTCTTGCTTAACTTCACTTGAAAAGATGTGTGAGAGAGCTGAGAAAGCTTCTACCTTCAGAAACCTGTCGCCAAGATTTTTTTTAAATGTAAAAACATGACTTTGTTTCATTTGTGTACTGCAGATATATCTGGAGAAAAGGGTGACAGCTATTTCCCAGTTTTCAGCAAAGTTGTAACAAGTTAATGACAAAGTGTTATTCTCTGTTTCTGCTACATAGTATTGTTGTTTCTGTTAGCTGGAGTATTTTGTGAATTATTAGACCTAACACTAAGTAGTAGTTGTCAAAACAAATAGAAATGTTGTGGTGTGGTCCTTATTTTTTATACATTAGATTTTAGTAAGTAATTATTCTGGATTATGACTGCAGAGCTTTCATAACTTACACAAAAGAGTGTGGTTTGATGCAGTACATTTTTTTGAGCATATTCTGATGGTTTTAAGAGAAAATACAGAATTCCAAATTGTAAGCTGACTATTCATCTGGCTGTGCAAGCAAGAAATGTTTTCAAACTGATGGGTTCTGTTGTAAAAAAAAAAAAAAAAAGACTGTTTAATTCTTTAAACCTGATGTCCTCATGAAGGCCAGAATATAAATATAAACTTAATTACATTTTTGTTGCTACACAATTGTGTTGCTCATGTTAAAATTTTCTCTCCACGCATATGCCTAGAGCTGGTAGAAATGTGCTTAATGATGAAAGTACAGATGAAAACTTGTTCCTCTTCCCATGCATCAGAAACTAGTAGTTGAATGGTGTTTTAAGAGGTTCTCTTTTTATCTAAATACCATTCGGTAAGAGGTGTATTGCTTTCTAGTGATTGTTTAAAAAAATTAGTTTTAAGGTAGGGAGGAAATGATACATAAATATTTTCCTTGCTAATCTTCACTTTAACAGTATAAATTTAATTTGCTGTCCACAAGAGGGTGCTGTCTGCTAGCAGCTTGAAATGCAAAAATAAAGTAGTTCTGGTATCATAGTTTAAGGTTGAATTATTGTGTTTATAATCAAAATTGCTTTAACAAATACCTAGTGTTATTTGTATTGGTTTGTACATGGATCCACAAAATATTGGGAAAAAGGTCTTAAAGTGATGTAATTATTTTGTGCTATTACAGTCATTCTCATGTATTTAGCTCTTGTTTACTACTTTTCACTCACAGATTTTAGAGTATGAAAGAGGCAAACATTGGTCTGTTTTACAGGCTGGAGATGTGAAAGAAATGACTCTCCAGAGGTTAATCAGGCCTGTGGCAGAGAAGCTAAAATTTTTGTATTGCAGCTTCGGGTTAGGCTGCACCAAGCTTGATATTGAGATATTTAGCACTTGAGTAGAACCGCCACTGTAGAGAAAAATATGCATATACCTGAAGGAGGGTATTGCTAGCAAGATAGCAGTTCGGTTCCCTGCATGAGTACTTCCGGAGTACACGCTGCTATAACTCTAGTTATTTTCTATACCATTCTAAATCTTATTTAATAAAACAAAAGTTGTGTTCATTCGTCTTTCTGCCCCGTGCTCTATTTACCTTTTTTTGCCATTGTTATCTTAATATGTGGTAAAACATGTACTGATTTCATGCAGCATTTGTGGTTTGGTTTTTTTTTTTTTTTTCCTTTTGAAGGTATCAGAACGGGTAGAGAGAAGACTTCAGGAGATAGAACAAGAAATGCGTGCTGAAAGACAGCTTGTAGAAAGACACCAGGACCAGCTGGGACATATGTCTTTTCAATTACAAGAGGTATGCAAATGAAAACTTCCTGTGTATTCAGGATTAAGTTAGGAACATGTTGGTTTTGTGAGCCTGTACCTGTCAAACTGACAAAAGTGCTCATATCTTTGGCACGTTCTTTTAGCTGTATCAGTCCAGCTCCGCTTGTTTTGGTGACCAGATAATAACAAGTACAGTCTCTGTTCTTCATGATACTGTCTTGTCTATGTTTAAACCTTTTTGGTAATTGGCACAAACATTCTTTAAAAGAATCCATCCCCTGTGCCCTCCCTCAAACCCCAAACAAACAAAAGCAAGTCATTAACTGGGTTGTCTGAATTAAAACATTTTGTTTTCGAAAATGTAAACTTTGCTTGCAGTGAGCAGTTTATTTTTGATTTATTTCAACAAGCAATCAAATGCACTGTAGTGGCCAGACAGATTTTCATTGCTTTTCAAGCAGTTTCATTCAACAGTATCTGATGAAGTATAAAATGTTGTGTAGGAGACAAATACAAACGTTTCTATTATGAATTAAAATTCAAGACAGCCTGTAGCTTTTTTCCTGCTTGTTTTAGGAAATGTATGAAAAATACATCTCTGGTTGATTTTACTGCTATTTGGAAAATCTGTGTCTTAACATAGTGTAACTTTTTATTTCACTCCCCTTAAGATATGATTTGCAATGTTATCTCTAACTATGCAATAGAATATTATAGTTGAGAAGAAATGTGCAATTCCTTGTTTTTAACTTTTAATGTTAGTGACAGTATATGTGCCTTTTGGAAGGCAGTTGGTTTATACTGTGCAGTGATATTGAGGAACCTTAATTTAGATTGACGCTTTGTATTTCATGTAAGGCTAGAAACTCTTCAAAGAGGTCATATTTAAGAAGATAAGATGCTGTTTTGATATAGATAAAAATTAGTGTTTATCAAAATACTTGTAGTGCTTCTGCTAGTATTTCAGAAAGAGTTACTGGTTCATTTTCCCCCCCTATTGAGTCCTGGTGGGTGAAAAGAACTAGAGTGCTTTATTACAGTTTTCATTGCTCTTTAATATGCCTACGTCCATTTCTACATTCTTTGGTTGTGCCTTCAGTCTGGTAGAGGAATGCTTAATGAAATGAGATTGTGTCATCTGATAGTGCTATCTGCAGATTGGAACAATCTTTTTTTTATCCTTTTAAAGGGAAAATGACTTGTAAAGATACATTGATACTGCCATGGTTTCCTTAGAAGGAAAACTTGAATTCAAGTGAATGAATTCAAATGTATTTCAAAGACTTTCATATGATTGGCTATGTGATCATTAGCCCTCAAGCTGGATACCTTTTTTCCTAGTAGCTCATCTTTTGAATTTCATGCAAAATTACTATTAAATACTAAAGTACCTCCCCGACCTTCCATTCTCCTAAGCTGTTCAGCTGTAGATGAAGACATTTTAATCCTTTCTCCTGCAAATTCTGTCTTGCTCTGTGAATATTTTTGTAAATAATTTTTCTTGAGGAGACCCTTTCTATTTAAAAGATTTTTTTGACACCACTGTTCAAAACTTCAGTATGTAGTCCTCATTCTCAGTTTACGGGAAAGCTCAACACCTTTTAGTCTGCTTGGTAAACTTTTACTATGAGGAATTTGCCCAAGCTGAGATTCAGAGCCAATCCTGACTGGAACAGGCTTATTCCATATGCCATACATTCATAGATGTTGCTACTTGAAGCAACATCTTGATGATTATCTTCACTCTCTCAAGCAGGGGCTCATATCTCCAAATTGTCCTTCTGGGTGGCTGATCTCAATCATGACTCTGGATTTCCTGGACTGGACTCTTGTCACTGTATTTAGAAATCCCAATAAAACATAGATTACCCCTGTTGCATGAATTGTGGATTTTTCAGGGACTTTTGACCTCTAACATGCTAAATAGAACCTGGTGGTGTCAGATGAAAAGTGTAGAAGGGAGCTTCTTTCAACAGGTGTTAGGTAATCTTTCTTTGACAGATTACAGAGGAATATGGAGACAGTATCGCCCTTGAAACATAGACTTCCATTACGCTCCTGGTAGCAACAAACAGTACGTCCTCTTCCTGCTACTTCTTTTCTCATAGCTGTCTTAACAGCTTGGAGAACATTTTCGTGACAGAGTTGCAACTTCCTACATGCCAGGTATCTTTAGACTTCAGTATTGCTATGGTCCTTAGATCTCAGACCCTTATCACAAGCTTCCATCCAGCTGTCCCATCTTCCTTCCCCATTGAACATTCATGTTAATTTGTCCTTCTCTAGGTAGAAAATGGTCTCACTTCTGGATGGTGTTTGTATTTATCAGGGATGGTTCAACATCTCTTGATGCTCTCACATTGGCAGATTGGACCACCTTGCATCCTACTTTTTGAAAAATGCTTGGTTTTGAAAGCAAAATAATCTGGATCCTGTGCATGCTGCCTCTCTGTGTACTATTGTCCTGAGAGGTTGCTGTGTGGAAAAGCTTTGTGAAGAAAATTACTTTGTTATGGAGTATAAATTTTAAAAGAAATAGGAATATAAGAATATCTAAGGAGGCAAAAAGTTTAGAACTGATCTAATCTCAAATTAAAAACAAAAAGGAAAAAATGCCAGAGCCAAAACAGTCTGAGGATTCGGTGTAGCAGATTTGAGTTTTTGAGCTTCTGGTTTTTTGTTTTCAAATTTTTTTCTTTATATATGTGCTGTTACAGATGAATAGATTCACTATGGCAAACCAAATAGAATAAATAATGTAATTTATGATCATGAAGTATTTAAGATTTATGAATATGAATAGTTTAAAAAGGTTGTTATTTCAACAATATGTTTTCAAGCTGAGTAGTAGGTGGCTTCTTGTTGATTTGTTCATTACTTGCATCAGTGTAATTGTTTGATGTATTTTGCTAAGGTATTTTTTATTTTTCTATACTATAGACAAATTTGGCTTTAAAGATCTCTGAGCAAATTTGTTAGAAAAACTCAATCGTTTACACTATTTTTTATGATTTAAAAAAAAATATGCTATATTTTAAGTACGCAATTTCAGCAAAGCCTACAAGGTAATTATTTAGAAGAAGATAAATAAAATAATAAAATTCCTGCTAAGAATCATTGGATTTTGTGTAAAATATCTGATGTCATTTAACTTTTTTCTTACTGGTAATCCATCGCTTGGTGGTAGCATTTGCCATAAAGATTGCTTGATAGGTGAGAGAATTTTCAAGAACAGAGATTCTCAGAGACTCCAGTGTGGAAGCTTACTTTTCTTCACTGCCTTACAGTTGAAGTGTGACTATATTGTACCTTAAGAACAGCAACTTCTTAACACAATATATGACATCACTGGTTTTCTTCCTTATTGTGAAATATGTTCTTTCATGCTGCTTTGATACTCAGCTATTGCAGAGTCTCTGCAAGACTGCAAGAGTCTCATTAGTGCACTCCTTTGATCTCTCATGGGATATACAGAATGATGCTGAGGACTGGCTACTGAAAAAGGTAGATCTTTCATTCAGTACATACATACCAGTGTGTACTGACTCAAAGATTCTTAGGGGATGTTGTAGATGAAAATACTCTTAATGAACGCAGTCAACATAGGGACAGGCTAGTTGCCTTTTTCTGCAGCTTGGCTTTTTAATCAGCTTTTCCTCTTGTGGTGGCTTATATTTAGCCAGGAGTATCAGAAGAAGCAGGCAAGCTGCTTTCCAGTAAATGAGATGTCCTTCACTGGTGAATCATGAACACACTCAGGGGTAAACCTGAGCCAGTAAACTCTAATAAATATCTGTGCTGGTTCTCTGCAAGAAGGCTTGGAGATGACGGTAGCAATTTAGGTTTCATTTTTCTAATTTTCTTTTAATGACATTTGTCTACAATAATAATACTAACCTGGATAGTGATGGTCTTGGAATTTTTTGGTCCCTACTCCATTTGGAGTGGAGTGCTTGGATTCACCCATGTAAATGTGGATATGGACAGTCCCTTAAGAACAGAATGCTGGTTATCACTAACCTGAATTTCTTTGAGAAGTAATAGCCATTTGCCCAGTTGCCCGTCATCTTCTGTTGCCCGTCATCTTCTGTTGCCCCTTTCTTTTAATAACTCTGTGATTGAGGACTGTGAGGACATGGTCCTCCATTTATACAAATACAACATGTTGGAGAGAGAAGGGTAGACATGTTTCCTACAGATACTGATTAGGAGAAAGCTTTCCATCTGAGAGCTTGAAGTGCGTGTGGACAGTATGTACTGAGGGATGTATCCAGAAGTAGTCTTTGTAACATATAAATGTTCCTAGGGCATGGTGTGTATCTCTGTAGCTTAATTGCTGTATGTTAGAATGTATTTGAATTGCTTTGTGTACTTTTGCATACCCTAGTGAGAATAAAGGAAATAATTAAATATTTTACTGCAATTATTATTTGGATGAAGGGTGTTTCTACATAATTTTTAAGAGGAGCTTTTTACTTTGTTATTCTGTTTCTTCTCCTTTGTAATTTGAATTATGAGTGAGATGGACTCTTAGCTCTGTCAGTGGTCTCAGTCTTGTGGCGATCATTGTATGGATGTAATGTTCTATTAAAGTCCTTTTCTGTCCTCTTTTATTTCTCCAAGATGCTTCCCAAGTAACATTACTGGATGGGAGGGTACTAGGGTTTGGACTGAGTTCTGAAATCCTGTCATTTAATACGGTCTGAATGATTTACAAAGAAATACTATTTATAGTATTTGTGGCTATTTAATGAGACGATTGTTTCATTAGTTTGCCTGTTATACATTTCAAACCAAATAAAATCAAATTTGACTTGGATTTGATCAGTAGATGCGTTAATTAAGAAATTTTGTGAAGTTTAAATGTTAATAGTTATTAATTTTAAGGAAAGTGCAGTGCCTGTAACTGACCACTACTTGTCAGTATTTTACCATCTTAAGAGAATCATCTTCCTAAATCTCAGTTATTAAATTATATATTTTCAGGGCCTAATTGAACACGATGATACATTTGTTTCAGTCTTTCTCTTGTCTGTCTTGTCTTTCTGTCTGTCTTTTGTATGATGTGCAAACTTTTTATTTGTATTGCACTACTATTATAGACTGATTATTAACCAAGATGATATCTAGTTGTATACTGACTATAAAGAAAGCTTGTCATATAAAATTTTGCATCTTTAACATCTAAATTTGTGTTATTATTTTGAATCTGTATTCTGTATGTGCTGCGTGTGGGTGGATAAAAATTATTTTCTCTACGTTTTTATGTATCTTTTAACTTAGTGTGTATTGGTGTGTTTAAACACTATCTGTTTAAACAGCAATTACTGCAAATTAGAAAATTGCAATTAGCAAACAAATTCATGCAAATCATACATCTTCATGTTCTTCTATATTCTGATACAAACATGTTTCTGATTAGAAAGGAGAACAAATATACTCATCTTCCCAGTGCTACTGCCACGTATATATGGGTTGCTTTAATAAAATACATTTGTTGTGTAAACTAAAACTATCTTGAGATTCTTCAAGTGCTTTATTTTGAACATGAATATGCAAATACTTTGTACTGTTTGTTTGCATTTATGCATCCATTTTCTAAAAGAAGATCAAGTATCATTCTTAAAAATGGGCTTTAAACAGTTTTTATACACAGTGGATGTCCTGGATGGCTTTACTAATTCCTGTGCTTGGATTTTGGTGAAATGAGTCCGTGTGTTCATGCTTTGCACGCTTTAGATGAACAGAATCATCTTTATAGAACATTTTGAACCCACTGACTGTGGTAAGGCAATGACTATAGTTATGTCTTAAGCTAATAACTTGGATAGGCCAGGAAGCATTTTTTCCTTTTTCTTTGTGCAACTGGATACTTAGATTCTGTTTGCCTCCCACTGCACATACTGTGAAGTGCAAGAGTCTGGTGGTCTTTCAACAGAGAGTGGGGTAGACTGCTGGTTGAAAGCATTATTGAAAATTCTCTTTTTGCATGTCTTTATCTCTGATCTTTTTAGACAAACATAAACTCAGTCTGTGCTCTGAACCATCTGAATGTTTTAATGCATCGTTGATACTTACTCTTTGGCTCTGTGGTATGCCACCTGTGGATAATGGTTTCTGTTTTGATTGTAGTTTGAATCTGACTCTGTCTTGGAACATGAGCAAGTCTCATATATATCTGTCACTGAAATATCTAGGCAGTCTGTCTTAAATGCCTGGCTGGTGTGTCTAGGTAGCATACATGGACCCATGCTAGCTGCTAATGTAGCAAGTTAGGGAAAGAATTTTCATTCAGATTAGGATGTGGTACATTTTTGCCTTAAAGTACAGCATGAGGGTGGTCTGCTTGTGTATTTCTGCTAGTATGAATATAATTCACTGATCAGTCTCACCTTGAAAGAGCAAATTTCAGTTTGTGGTCTGTGCATTACTTTCAAATAAACTGGTTTTATTTAAAAAAACAAACACCAAGCCCTAAGGAAAGTTAGTGGGCTTAAATTGCTATTAGAAGATTTTCATAAGTTGGAAAGGTTGAGAACTGTTGGTACAGAGGCCTCCACATAGTTTTCCCCATATATAATAAAAAATATCTGTCTAGCAGTGAGTAAATTATTTTATCTATTTGAAGTTCTGGGGTTTGATATACTATATATGGATAAGGTATGTTGAGCTGGGGTGTACCAGGTATGTTAGTATTCTAATACTGTCTTATGCTAGTGAGCTCTTCAAAAAGACCTGTAAGAATTGCTCTACTGGGTCCAATCCAAAGTTCATCTAGCCTGTCAGGGACAAAAGCCTGTTTCTGACTGCCTAGGCAGGCAGTGTAACCTTTTGTTACCAGCTTGTCCATCCTGAAACCATTCTGTGAAGACATCTTTACATGGAAGTTCTCGGTTTCCTTTTGGCCTCCTCCATGCCTGCCCCCTCCAAGGCCTCATCAACCTCCTTGTCAGTCTCCTCATGGCCATCCTGGACATTAATGCTTTCATGAGGAGGATCTTAGTGGGGGAATCCTAATGACTGTAGGCCTGTTCCCATTCCTTGGTGCTTCAGCATTGCCAGGCAGAGCTCTCCTGGGCAGCATCTGCCTGCTGCTTGTGAGCCATCAGGGAGGAGCGTGTGTTGGAACTGTTGTTCTCAGCATCTGCTTCCTAGTTCCTATTTTTGACATTTTACTCCCCCAACCGCTTCTTTGGAGACAACAAATGAAATCAAAGAATCAGTTGAATCTTTATATGTTTTTTTTTTTCTTTAATTCTTCCTTTCTCAAGAGAAACCTTACATAGAAAAACCTTTAGTGGAGAAAAAACAAGAGTGGAACAAACCAGTGAGAAAGAATTATTTAAAAAGGAGTACAAGAAGGAGGAAAAACATAGAATTAACTTCTACCTATGCAGTTTCTGAATTGTCAGTAACAGCTGATGTTTATCTGGCTGTGGATGACCAGATGTTTCCATTTCTTAATGACATTTTGATTGGTTAACTGATTGCCTACAGCACTTACTGGAAAAATGCATGTTTCACAGTTGAAGCAGTGCACATGTTTAATTTATTGTAACATCACATTCTTTTTGTAGTAATTTAACTCTGAGATTAAATATATAGATGTGAACTGTTTTTTTTCTTAAAAATGAAATAGTTATGGGCTATTTTTACAATATACAGAAAAGAAAACTGAACGTAATAGTTGTAGTATCAGTGATAGGAAAGACTGCCTTTTTGTTTGAAGTTATTGCTATTTAATAGCCTAAATATCATTCAGTGACCCTGATAAGTTGAAATGGCATATTAATTTCTGTAGTTTCTTCTGGGAATTAGGATGTACTACTGATGCAGAGACATACTTTTTGCCTTTGGTAGGGAAATCTTTGAAAATTTTCCTAGTATTTCTAATTCCAGCCCAGCTTTAATATTTTCCTTATGATAATGGCATCTCTAGCAAAATCTGCACATGAAAACATGCATTTTTGGTCCTATATTAGTTATTAATTTACTGCCAAAAATAAGGTTGGCATACAGTTGACTGTATATAACAGAGCTTCTAATTTTGCTAGTAAAAATGAAGCTCAATTTCAGTTAGTACACATCATATATCCCTAGCAGACTGTTCTGAACTGGTACTTCCCGCTATTAAAAAAAATCCCAAACTTGTGCAATAATGGCATTAGCTGAAGTGATGATCTTCTTTGACTTTTGTTCAGATAGCTTTTTGGGAGTTCTCCCTAGAGTCTTTTTGAGTAAAACAGGAGTGAGTCAGATCTGTGTGCAGTGTTGAGTTTTATAGTTGACTGGAATGATAGATTTGAATCTGTACTGAATACTTAGAGAAATATCTTAAATGTGTTACAGTCTTACAGTAACCGATTATGAATCGGTAAGATTAAAAGTGTAATTCTTTATATAGCATAATATTTTCAGTGGCATAGTTATGATAAATATCTTCCACAATCTCAGTTTTCAGTGTAAACTGTTCACGCAGGAGAGTAGTCCAAACTATACTGAAACCTTATGTTTCCTCAGGTGAGGATATAAGACTGAGATAAGTAGATAAATCCATTTATTTTCTCCAGAAAGCTACTTTTAAAAGCAAAACTTCTAAAGCTGAATGCCTGGCTTCACTGAGGTTGATTAATATCTTGCCTTCTGTTTTCATACAGTGAAATCATTCCCCAGTATAGAGTGCAGAGCGAATGTTCAAAAACTGAATGAAATTGCAGTAATTATAGGGGCAAATTTCAGGGATATTTGTTTAAGGAGATATTCCTTTAAAATGTAACATAAAAATGCTGCTCAGGAAGAACAGACTGGGAAAAAGACATTTCTTTCTGGGCAGGCTATGTGTTTCTGTTGTTCTGTTGTAGTTTTAGCGAGTAATGGTGGAAGGAATAAGATGTACTTACGTTTCATGATATTGTATGAAAGTAAAAGGTGTATGTTAAGGTCTCTAATTGTTTTGTGGCTGGTGTGAAAACTGCTTGGTCATGTTGTGCAGCAAAGAAGCAAGATTTATTAACAGTTACTCAAATTCACAGCAAATTCTGTCAGTATGACTAGTGATCTCTCTCAGCTGGTGTTTCTAAGTGATATTTAAGATGAGCCAATGACATTGTTATGGCTTGAGATATCCAAACTTGGGTTGTGTATGTTGCAAATTGTACGTGTCATTAATGTCTGTGATGTCTAATGCATTCCTTTGCCAGTGATTGGCTGTGTTCTGCAAATAGTGTTGGTTTGCAGAGGGAAAATATTTTGAAAATGATATTCAAGGCAATTTTATTTTTGTAAGATGCTTTAGAAAATGTACACAAGTGTTTTTAGATACTTCAGTTTGGGGGGGGAGGGGACAGGAAAGGTCCCCATGGATCGCCCCA
>NW_010973368.1:6612728-6624121 GCF_000737465.1 Haliaeetus leucocephalus | reverse complement strand
CCCCCCCCCAAAGTAGGGCACATCAATGTCAGATACTTTTGATCAGGAGAGTTTCAGTTGATTCTGTCTTAATATTGCGATTCTAAGCATCTGTCCAGATTTAAATAAAAATAACCTTTTCCTTTTTGGCTTCCAACACAACCTTATGGTAGTGTTTTCCTTAGTACAGTGCATTGTATTTCATATCATGCATATTTCATATTAGAGAATATATTCTTTTCACCTGATATGTTCATAGCTTATCTATAGGAGATCTCTTGAGCCTTTTAGACCTTCATCTCAAAGTGTTTGGGGTCAGCCTTGAGCATGTGGAGCTCTATGCATCAGAAGGATGTTAGTGCTAGTTTTGACTTTGTATTTGGCCCTGTTCTGTGCATGGGTATGTTTATATATGCATGGACTTATATTTATTTTTTCATAACAATATACATTGGCTCCATATGGAAATATTAGACATAGACGGAAAGCATTTGTCTAGGTCTTCTTTCTTAAATATATCAGAGATTCTTTCATTATAACAGACTTACAAAGAAGACTTCTGTAACTTTTATAATGAAGTTCACAATATATTTTTCCCCTCTAAAGGCTTTAAGGAAGCAAGATGCTAAAGCAGATGAAACAGAAGAACTCATGAAAAATAAACTTGTGAGATATGAAAGTGAAAAGAACCAAGTAAGACTTAATTTTCTCCTTTGTTTGGTTTTAAGTAAGTTATAGTGTCATATATTACAGTATATGCTTCCTTTTTCAGAGAAACCAACAGGATAAAACTTTCTTTAGTCTTTAAGATAACAAGGGATTTTTTTGCATCAGAGGCACTGTGAATATAGCTATGCTGAACTTCTGTCTTTCCTTCAAAGCTCTTTAGTTATAGTGTGTTACTTCTAATGATTCTTCCATCCTGCCAGGCAGACAAGTTTATAACTTGCGGATTATCCTTGATTTCTTTCTCTGATTTGTCTCTGAATTTATACATAGTCTGCTGTTGCTTATTTGCAGCAGCTCAAAGATGCAGCTTTTCTTCATCCCTGCAGCTAACGCATGCTAGTTATTTTGCACCATGGTTATTACTAATTACTCTTACTGAACTATCTGTTGCCATATTGCTCTCTTTGTGTTCCTAGAAAACAAGATTTCTTATATTTCTGTTCTGGCTGGATGCTAGGGCCATCTTTTCTAGCTTTTTCCATCTTACATCGAGTTTAGCCTTTTTGTCAATACTTTCAAAGTTAGAACCCTTTACGCTAAACCATCTATGTAGTGGTTTATGTTATGTTACTGTCTCCATTCTGTTAATGCTGGTCCTGTTTACTATGCCCATTTGCTAGCCTCTCAACATCCTCTTTGAGATTGCTATCTCTGCAACAATTTCTGCTGTTGAAAACTATATTTATCTCCATGTGGATCTTTGTGATCTTTGAACTATTTATGGTAGAAGTCAGACAATATTTTGTAGCTTTTGTTTTCCGTTTTCTTCTCTAAATGGTCATCAGTGTGCTGACTATTTCTGATTAAACATTTTAAAATTCTGTTAATATAATATTTTTAGGAAAAACTCTAATTGTATGGAATTCTGGGCACTTCAGTTTTTCAGTCATCTTGTTTCTGGAATCATTCAAGTACATCTTGTACAACACAGAAAAAACACTGACTTTACCAATTACCAGTTCTACAAATTCATGTCATCTTTAACACTTCTATGAATAAACTGTGTAGCAAAGGTGACTTCAAATGTTAAGTCATTGTTAATTTTAATTGTTTCAAATCCAGGGACAATGTTTTTGAAACTTTTAAAAAAAGTTTATCTTCCTTTCTTTTACTTTTAACCCAGTAAAATTTTGCTTTTATGCTTTTTCATTTTGGATTATATATACCACTTTGTATCTTCATGTGATATAGAATATTGTACAAAAATTATAGACTGTAAGTTAAATTCTCTTTATGTAATTTAAACAAATATAGCAGGTATTTAGTACAAATGAAAGTTTGCTTCAAAATTTTGGACAAATAAAAACATTGTGTCTATTATACTTCATTTTAAAGAGATGCTTATATCTATTAATTTGTGCCAAAATTAAATAGTTAAAATACACTTTTGTACTATGATAGCTTTTCTTTTTTCATTATCTTCTGTAATGAAAGCTTGAGCAGGAGTTGGAGCAGTCCCAGAAAAAGCTGAATGAATCGGAAGGCAGTAGAGAAGCTCTTTTGCATCAGGTAACTGCTTTGATGTGGTAAAAATCCTAAAGTTTTCATATTAGGCTGTGTCTGAGTCTTTTTGCTTAATCTTGCTATCTTATACTCTGATGACATTGTTTTGGGAAGGGAAAAAGGAGTTGCAGAAAGACAGGTTTAAGAGTCTAAGATATGTGGACTGAGCTCTCATTATACTTTTTCTGCTTTCTGAAAATTTATGTATACATGTTAATATATAATGATTATAGTAGTCATAGTAGTTATGGTACTTTTTAAGTACATGAACACATTATTTGTAACTGCCCTTCATAGTATTCTTTAGAACAACTTCTGTATTGGTAATTATGTTATGCAAAGCACATGCTATAGTTGGTGAATTCAGATAAACCAGTGCTCTAGAAGTGTTTGCTGTATTGCATACTAACATGTGATAAAAATATATAAAAACCAAACACCTGAAAAAAGTGTGCTCTAAACAATACCTATTGATGCACATATGATTAAATCTAGAAGTTGCAGGAACCTGGATTATAGCTTTAGAAAAGTGTCGTTTTTCCTAAATATTTTTAATCCGTCCTTCTTTCAGAGGAGCTGGGGAAAAAGATTGAAATAAATAGGGAGGGGGCAATTGGCATACTTATCTGTTAGCTTTAGTTGTTTGACTTGTGTATCTAGCAGAAGTTTGAGTTGGCTTTATTACTGTTTTGAATTTAACTCACTGTGCATAGAATATAGTGCTATATCACATATGGGTAATATGAGTTTGAGCTATATTCCTTCAATTCAATTTTAGCATGTCATATCTTCTTTATTTTCCTGTACACAATGTCATCTTTGTAAGTGCTAGACTGTATATGATAGAAAGGAAAAACGTAAAAAGCCCCTATGTTTCTTAAGAATAAACACATTGTATTTTTAATGAGTAGAATTTAAATAAAATATATTGCCTATTTAATTTGTATAGATGTTTTCACTAGCAATGTAAAAAGACAATTGCAACATATAAAATGGTAGCATTTTGTTTGGTCTAGAGAAATTAATCCTCATCTGTGGTCAACATAAATGTTTGCTTTAATTTTGAATAATCAGTTTGTGGCCTATAATTAGGAAGTAATCTGTCTTTTTGTTTACAATCTGCATTACTCTTGAGATTTATTTATAAATGTTAATTATGTATAGTCTTTTTTGGTTTTTGTAGTGTTTAATAAAAGTATGCTATTTACTCTTTTATTCTGTTTTTCATTAAACATTTGATACTTGTACATGCATTTTAGATTGAGGATCTTCGTTCCCAACTTTTGAGAGCAGAAGAAGACCGTGTAGAGTTGCAACATCAAATTTCACATGTTGCTATGCACCACCAGAGCTACCAGGATGTACAAGATGACGACAGGAGAATTAGAACAGGTAGAACTCATATTTTGCACTAGAGGCCTGCAAATTAGTTAGGTAGCCTGGACATTAATTCTTTCTTTGAGTTGCATTCTAATTCTTCTACTGTTTCAACAAAACCAGCCATTTAACTTGTCAGCTTTAAGTTGATAAGTACTGGCACCTGAATATTAACAAATAAATAGCAATGAGAGTTAAAATTTAGGATAAAATACCATAATTTGCATAGTTAAAACAAATGAAGATTATTGGAGAGAATTCAGTGAAGTGGATAGTGTTTTTACAGAAGAAAAACATTTGAAGTATTTTTAAGTAATAATTTTTCTGAAATGTTACATTTCAGTCCATTTTCAGTTTAAATCCTGCCATCTTGAAAATCATAGCAAAAGTCATTTACATAGCTGGTAAATAAGACTGATGAATTTCTGGTAGATTTTCTAAGGAGTAACAACATGTTCAGAGAGGTTAAGAAAATTTTCCAGTATGATGCAGTCAGGGCTTCTTTTTGCAGTATGTTAGAATTTTAGAGATGGAACAATGATATTTAGAAGAAAAATACTTTAAACAATTTCAAGATAATAATTGCATAGTAAATTATCACTTTAGCAAGGTCTTCACTACATTGTTAGTTATCTATCTGTATTTAAACTTTTCAAACATAATCAAAAAGGCATTAGAGAAAGTCTTTATCT
The DNA here is from genome assembly GCF_000737465.1 of Haliaeetus leucocephalus. Taxonomy (NCBI): domain Eukaryota; kingdom Metazoa; phylum Chordata; class Aves; order Accipitriformes; family Accipitridae; genus Haliaeetus; species Haliaeetus leucocephalus. The sequence goes on along the minus strand of NW_010973368.1, from coordinate 6,619,841 downwards.
TTCTCCGTATTAACATAGAAATGTATTACTCAAGATAATAGAGGAATAGTGACTCCAAGTCCATTATCTCTGTGAATGACTTAATTTTATATTTTCATACTTCAGCTACTGAATTATCTTAGTTATTAAAATAAGACTCTGACTCCCTGTTTTACAAATCTTATACAGAGCACTGGAAAATGGCTAGATTTTGTACATGGCTTAGCTTCAGAAATGTAACACAAAATAGAAATTTTAGTAGTTTTTCTCCAGTCATGTTAATGCATCTGCTTAAAAGTGAATTTATTTGAAACAATATACCTTTCATGTTACTGAAAGCATATTTTAATTTTTCCATTTGTTTTATAATTGTAAATGAAAAACTGTTGTAAAAATATGAAGAAAATAAAAAAATGTACTGGAAGATTAAGATATACACATATATTTATATAATTTATGCAGTTGTGTTTCTCCGTACTGTGTTATTTCTGTTTCCTCAAAGATGCATGGGAAGAATACAAATGGAGATTTTCTTTGCCCCTAGTAGTTGTTTATGACTAAAGACCTTTGAATTTCTTATTGAGGAAATTTGCAGTTTACGCTTATCAAGAAATTCTATTGTGGTTGTAGGATTCAGACATAAAATTCACAGATAGACTGACTTCCAAATCAGGAGATATTACTCTGGCGGGATTAAATCTTGGCCTTGGAGTTGTGGCCAAGTTTCATTTACACCAGAATTTCTCCATTGTTTCTTCCATCCTCTTTTATTTTATTGGGTTCTGTTGTTTGGGTTTGTTTTTTGGTTTTTTTTAGGGGGTAGGAAAACCCCTATAAAATGACTGGCTAAACAGAAATACTGTCTCATTCAGTAAAAGGTTATGATATAGGTATAGCCATTTTTCACAGCTACACTGATCAAAATCAATAGTTGTAGAATAGTCTCAAGTAGAGAAGAATATTGCCAAAAGAGAAATAAGAAAAAAATAATTTACCACAAGTCGGTATTTCTAGTGGGCCTATTATTCTGTTCTCACCATTTTATAGTAGCTGAAAGATATGAGAGAGAGAAGCAAGAACTGGAGAAACATATTTTGGAGCTTAAAGCAAAGCTGAATCATAATGCTGTAATGTCAGAGGTAGAAGATCTAAAGAGATGCATAGAGCATAAGGACAAGGAGAAAGCACAGCTTGTAATGCACATACAGGTAAGTTGGGGGTTTTTGTTGTTTTGGTTGTTTGGGTTTTTTTTAAAATAATTTCCCATACGTTCAAGGTAGGTGATATGCCAGATCAGAGAGTAACCTTTAAAACTAAGAGTAACTGACATGCTCTTCTCAGTTTATTCTATAAATAATTTTGAAAGGTGATATGAGTTTGTAGAGGTTTTTCTCTCCCATCTTGTTAATAAACCAAAAAAGGTGTTTGTTATTACCCATGAATTCATATTTTGGATTACTTTTCTTTCCCATGTGCAAAGAAAAGGTGATCTGATTTTATCAGCAGTTGCCATTAATAATGGTTTCTGGAATTACTTTTATAAATTAATATTTACTTCCTTATTCCCCATTCCATTATACTTCAGAACTAAAGTTTAACTTTAAACAAACTGGGATACCTTGTTCTATGAGATAGTGCAGTAGAGTAATAAAAATAGATCATAACTGCTCTTTTTTTAGCAATTAGATGCAATATAATAATTATATTAATAAGTGTTAGTATTCTTATTTATGGTAAACACAAACTATTTAAAGAGTTTCTCTGAAAAGAATAATAGCAGTCTCTGACACTGGAATTTTAGTTAGAAGACTTTTACCTTGAACATGAAATGAGCTATGAGGCAGTAGCCTTTTTATTTAAGACAGGACATTTCTATATTTTTGGATCTCATCTAGATTCGTCATTGGTAGTAAGATCCCTGAACAGTGACTGTTTTCTACTATCTTTCATGACTGTCAGGAGAAATGAGGATGTTTGCAAAACCCTATGTAGGATTTCAGTAGACAAGTACTTAACATTTGTTGTATTGGGGCATTCAGTAAACCAGGGGGTTTGTATTTTGTATTTATTTTTCTAATGAAGGTATTTTTGTTTGGAAATTCAAAAGTAGGAATTTTTTTTTTGTCTTTTCATAGATTTAGAGGACTGCCCTGTTCGGTTTGCTTCTGCTGCTCTTTTCCCTTGTCAACTTCTGTGCTCATTTAAATTAAACTAATACATCAAATTACATTTGGAAAAAATTGAAGTCTCAAAATAAGTTCCTACATGCTTTATGAAAATTGGTCATTAAACAGCTTTAAAAAGCCCTAGAGTGCTTCTATAGAGGGTAAGGCAAGCAGAAATCTTTTCCTGATGCCCATCAGCATTTGTGTTCTAGCTGGCCAGTACAACTCCAGACTAACCCAAACATGCTATTTTTTTTGTTTTGTGGGGCCTGAGAAATTCCAATTACTTTGGTGGCAGGAGTTAATGGGATAAAAACCCATAGAAAACCAATTTTTTTTAAACTTCTGCTTGTAGTACATGCTTTTCTGAGGGTCAGAATGATGTTCTCATACTAATTTCCTGCTCTGTGAAAATACTGATGGCAGAGTGCTCAGTCAGGGTCATTGTCATTGCTCTGAATTAGAAATATTTGACTTCCCTGATTATCTCAACAGAAAATACTTTGTACTTCTTATCTGCTTCCCACTGCCATTCTCCTACAGAGGCAGTAACAGGAAAATAGCTAGTGTGTTTTTCTTTTAATGAGACATCAAGCAATGCAAGGATGTGAATTTCTAAACTTAGGTACTAACAAAGCATTTTGTCAAGCCTGTTCTAACAGCTGCTCCTATCAGATAGTCTGATTCCCAGTTGGAAGTGACCAGTCATGTTTGGGGGAGGATGTAACTGCACTTGCCTCTGTTGTACATGTGATATTAGAAATTTCTTTTGACTGATTTAAATGTCATTGTTTTCAACAATTTGAGTTGCGTGTTGTACTTTTAGTCCCTGATAATTGCCATAAACTCACAATATGACGTAAAATGGAGAGGATGGAAAAAATTATAATCATATTCTTAAACTCATGTTTAGAAGTGAGTTCAATCTTAAATTCATTTTTAAATTTAATAGAGAAAATTTTGATTTCAGTAGTTGTAGTTTACCTGAGGATGCTTCTGTAAGATCTTGCAAATGTATGCAACTATCTTAAATATATTTTTTTCTGCATGGAACTATATAGATATGGGGCTGTTACAGCTGACTATTATGACCTGACTCTTACAGCTAAGAAATAAACAAAGTACACAAATTACAAAGATGCAATACCCTAGTTTCTCCATAAGTGTTTTTAGACTCATGCTTGTAAAATTGTTTGATTTACTAATTCTTTCTCATTCTAATTAGGTCAAAGTAGTCTTATGGTATTGTCCAGTACAGCGTAACAACAGACAGTCAGTTTGTTAAAATATTTCAAATTTTCTGCGGGAAAGTTATTGATTTGTTTATTTAAGATTAGAATTCTTCAGTAATACAAGTCTTTCAGTCTTATGAAGACAATCTTATCCTCATTAAAATTCATTTTATGGCTGCTTTCATCCTCTAAAGATGAAACTGTTAGCAAATTATTTTCATTATATGAGCCAATTAAGATATCTGAAAACGAGTAAGTAACACTTTTCTGAATTTAAAGAGAGATCATTGCAAAGTAAGAGAAATCAATACCTTTGCAGACCAGCCTGTATTGCCATGCCCATGGAGTTCAAGTGCTGAAATAGTGCTACAGATAGATTTAAAATGTACAGGTGCTATTCACTTTGATCAAGTTTCTATCTAAAATCACGTATCAACCTGGGGAAAAAAAAAAGGTATTTTATCTGTATCTTATATTTACATAAACCTTTACCTGTCAGAATGAGTAGCAGTTCAGGCTTTGGAAAAATATGGAGGAGGCATCACTTTAAGAAACCGGTTTTGTGTATTATACCTTTTACTGAATTGAATACACTTCTTGACTGATTGAATGTATGCATCTTTGATTATTCAATTCACAGAATTTATGCTTCCATGAAAAATCTAAGCCTTCTGGATTAATGTTTCTTGATGGTTAGATACAATATGATTGGCAAGAGATGCAGATCAGATTGTGATGAATAAATTAATATTATTTGAGGTCTGCATTCAGGAAAAATTAGAGAATTAATTAGGTGCATGATTTGGATAGCATTGTTGAAAACAATATCAATGACAAACAGTGTAATTACATAGCATAAGAATCTGGTGACTGTGCCACTGAGATACAGGGCAGAAAAAAGAGAGGAAGGAGAAAAATACAGGTGAAACTACTATGGTGGGGTGAAATGTGGCTTTCTGTATTCTGATCAGTGTAGAATGTTTGCCCATAACTGTGAAATAAGGCATTAGTTCTGTAAATTGTAGCAAATGAGTGATCCTCAGTTACATTTTAAATATTCATAAAATTTTAAGGAATGTTGCACTGGATACACTATGTGTTGTTTTCTATACCTAGAATGAATTTTGTTTTGCAGTGTGTGGTGATTTAATTTTTAAATTGGGTGTTGAAAATGCAGGTCAAAAGTATGGTATGTGTAGTCAAGCTAATGTGAGTTACTATAACGGTGGCTGATTCACATGTTTAGTGCCTGTGGTAATTAGTTTATACTTCAGATAAACAACTAGGCTCTAACTGGAAAATGTCGGCCTCTTTCTCTGCTTCCAGTTTCTTATGAAAGTTGAAAGCTAGATTACATATTGAGATGTTGGATATGTAGAAAACTAGATGAGCAACTGTTTTACTTCGGGCAAATGTTGCATCTGTTTTTGAGTTTGTTAATCACTTCTGTTCTGTGTCATCTCTAGCCAGAGCCTGTCAATTGAAATGTCTGTGGTGCTGTTGCAGTCTGAGGGTTGATAAACTTTAATCAATTTTGAAAATAAGACTTGCATTCAGATCTCTAGAGCATTAATATGCTGTACCCCAGGATTTAGTAACTAATCTTAATGAGTTTTTTTAATTGCTCCACAAACATAATTCTGTTTTATAAAAATCTTCAGATATTAAAACCAGGAGGAGCGTATTTGATGTTATGTTGGTGGTGAATCAGTTGACATAAGTATTCTAACACCTTTCCCTTGATTCTATTAGCAGTGGAACTATGAAAATGCAGCAATAAAATTAATCAGGTTAGAAAAACTGAGACCCAGAATTGTCTTGTGTAAAGACTAAGAAGAGACAACATACCAGAATCAGGATTTTCTATTGTAACTGCAATGCAAAACATGCTAACAATTGCTGTACATATATGTACAATACATTTTAACAATAAACTGTTCTGAATATCCTGGGTTGCTTCTGTCAGGAGAACCTCCACCTCACACAATATTGTCATAGAATCATAGAATGGTTTGGGCTGGAATGGACCTTAAAGATCACCTAGTTCCAATCCCCCTGCCATGGGCAGAAACACCTTCTGCTAGACCAGGTTGCTCAAAGCCCCATACAACCTGGCCCTCAAACACTTCCAGGGATGGGGCATTCACAGCCTCTCTGGGCAACCTGTTCCAGTGCTTCACCACCCTCACAGTGAAGAACTTCTTCCTTGCATCTAATCTAAATCTACCCTCTTTCACTGTAAAGCCATTACCCCTTGTCCTATCACTACGTGCCCGTGTAAAAAGTCCCTCTCCAGCTTTCTTGTAGGCCCCGTTTAGGTACTGGAAGGCTGCTGTAACATCTCCCCGGAGCCTTCTCTTCTCCAGGTTGAACAATCCCAACTTTCTCAGCCTGTCTTCATAGCAGATGCTCACCAGCGCTCTGATCATCTTCGTAGCCTTCTGCTGAACTCACACCAACAGGTCTGTGACCTTCTTATGTTGGGGCCCCAGAGCTGAACACAGTACTTTGGGTGGGGTCTCATGAGAGTGGAGCAGAGGGGGAGAATCTCCTCCCTTGACCTGCTGGTTATATTTCTTTTGATGCAGCCCAGGATATGGTTGGCTTTCTGGGCTGCAAATGCACATTGCTGGGTCATGTTGAGCTTCTCATCAACCAACAACCCCAAGTCCTTCTCCGCAGGGCTGCTCTCAATCCACTCATCACCCAGCTTGTGTTTGTGCTTGGGATTGCCCCAATCCATGTGCAGGACCTTGCACTTGGCCATGTTGAACTTCATGAGGTTTGCACGGGCCCACCTCTCAAGCCTGTCAAGGTCCCTCTGGATGGCATCCCTTCCCTCCAGCATGTCGACTGCACCACACAGCTTGGTGTCGTCAGCAAACTTGGTGAGCGTGCATTCAATCCCACTGTCCATGTTGCCGACAAAGATGTTAAACAGCACCGGTCCCAATACTGACCCCTGAGGGATGCCACTCGTCACTGGTCTCTACTCAGACATCGAGCCGTTGACCACAGCTCTTTGAGGATGATCATCCAACCAATTCTTTATCCAAAGAGTTGTCCATCTGTCAAATCTACGTCTCTTCAATGTAGAGGCAGGGATGTCATGTGGGACAGCATCAAATGCTTTGCACAAGTCCAGGTAGATGGTGTCAGTTGCTCTTTCCTTATCCACCAACACTGTAACCCTGTTGTAGAAGGCCACCAAATTTGTCAGGCACGATTTGCCCTTAGTGAAGCCATGTTGGCTGTCACTAATCACCTCCTTATTTTCCATGTGCCTTAGCATAGTTTCCAGGAGAATCTGCTCCATGATCTTGCCAGGCACAGAGGTGAGACTGACTGGCCTGTAGTTCTCCAGGTCTTCCTTTTTTCCCTTTTTGAAAGTGGGGGTTATATTTCCCCTTTTCCAGTCAGTGGGAACTTCCCCAGGCTGCCACGACTTCTCAAATATGATGGATAGCAGCTTAGTAACTTCATCTGCCAGTTCCCTCAGGACCCATGGATGCATCTCTTCAAGTACCATGGACCTGTGCACCTTCAGGTTCCTTAGATGGTCTCAAACCTTATCTCCTACTGTGGGCAGTTCTTCATTCTCCCAGTCCCTGCCTTTGCCTTCTGTGACTAGGGCAGTGTGGCTGGAACACTTGATGGTGAAGGCAAAAAAGTTGTTGAGTACCTCAACCTTCTCCATGTCCCAGGTAACCAGGGACAGAGATTACCTTCCAGAGAGG
>NW_010973368.1:6383079-6612143 GCF_000737465.1 Haliaeetus leucocephalus | reverse complement strand
TTGGGTCCTCCATCACTTGGAGAAGGAAGTTGTCATCCACGCATTCCAGGAGCCTCCTGGATTGCTTATGCCCTGCCATGTTGTCCCTCCCACAGATATCGGGGTGGTTGAAGTCCCCCATGATGACCAGGGCTTGTGAATGCGAGGCTGTTCCTATCTGTCTGTAGAGGGTCTCATCTGCTCAGTCTTCCTGGTCGGGTGGCCTGTAGCAGACCCCACTATAATGTCACATGTCCCTGCCCTCCCTTTAATCCTGACCCATAAGCTCTCAGTCGGCTCCTCATCCATCCCCAGGCAGAGCTCCATGCACTCCAGCTGGTCATTGACATAGACCGGCTCCTCATCTCCCCTGCCTGTCCTTCCTAATGAGCCTATATCTTTCCATTCCAACACTCCAGTCATAGGAGCCATCCCACCACGTCTCCATGATGCCAATAAAATCATAGCCCTGCAGGCGTGTGCACTTCTCTAACTCCGCTGGTACATTCTTCATGTTACATCTACTTGCATAGAGGCATTTAAGTTGGGTCCCTGATGAAGCTGACTTACTGGTTGGAGTGGCTGGAATTCCTTCGTGCTGCTCTTCAGGTGCTCTCTTGCTGACCTGGGATCCTTCTCCAGGCTCTGGGCATCTATTGCTGGCACCGGCATCAAACTGGTAGGAGTGGGATGGACTGAGGTTCCCCTCCCCTGTCAACTTTAGTTTAAAGCCCTCTTCACCAGCTTAGCAAGCCTATGGCTGAAGATGCTCTTCCCCTTTCTGACAGATGGACCCCATCGGCTCCCAGTAGACCAGGCTTCTCAAAGCAAGTCCCATCGTCTAAGTAGCCAAACCCCTGGCTGTGGCACCAGTCACGTAACCATTTGTTGATTCACTAGATTCGACTGGCCCTTTCAAACCCCTTCCCCTTTGACTAGGAGGATTGATGAAAAAACTACCTGTGCTCCAGAGTCTCTTACTGCCACTGCCACAGCTCTGTAATCCTTCTTGATACTCCTCAGACTGCTCCTGGCTGTGTCACTGGTGCCCATGTGAAACAACCGCAGCGGATAATAGTCAGCGGACTGTATGAGGCTTGGTAGTCTCTTGGTGACATCCCTGATATAAGCCCCTGGTAAGCAGCACACCTCTCTAGAGAGTGTGTCAGGTCATGCTTCTATTGCATCCAGAGCAGCTCACTGAGTTCTCTGGGTGACTGACCTTCAGCCACCAAAGACATGAGATACTCCTTGGAATCTGGAGTCTTAATCTATAAAGCAGTATTTCTCATCTGCTTAGAAATTTTTTTGCAAGCACAGGTGCTTAGTAATTTGCTACTTGAAGGAGAAACTCAGATGTCCAAGGTATGTGATTTTTTCTTTTTTTTTCCAATAAGTGCAGTCTCCTGATGTTGCTTGTCCTTTCTCTTAGATTATCTCACTCTTATTTACTACAGTCACAACTGAGGAGAAAATTGGGTGAATATTTAAAAAAACCCAACAAAACAAACATGTCTTTATATTCCTGTCTCATAGAAATCCTTAAAATATTTACATTCTGAATTACCTAGAGGAGTAATTCCAAGATAGGAGTGTGAAAATTGGGGTATGTTCTGCAAGGTAAGTAAGCATCACTCTGCCAAATTCTTCTGCTATAGTAAAAGGGCAGCCTGAAAGGCTCAGGAGACAGCAGTTCTGGTGGAACCCCTGTTAATGTACACCGACGTGGTTGTGAAATTGAGCTCGTTGTCCAGGCTTCAGTAATACAGAATTGAAGAGGATATTTTCAGACATGTTCCATTGGACATGGGCCTGCTGACAACTTTAAGCACTAATTTTAAACGTGTTCCCAAAACAAAGATGGAGACTGAGATCTATGATAATTCCAACTTCTCTACCACTAACTGGGCACTGTAAATCTAAACAGACCTGGAAGCTGATTAAGGTGTAGTCTGTGGTAAGGACTGATGTTCCTCTTTGACCAGTTCCTTCAAATCCCACAACTCTGGAGGCTGAAAGTGAACTTAGGTTTGTTGTGTTAGGTTTTTCATTTATTTTTCTTTTAGTGGCACTTTCTTTATCTTCTGTATGCTATGGCATCCTAATGAGGGCAACTCCTTTCCCACAAGTAACACAGCATTTCACCCTCAATGCTAATGAAAAAAAAACCCCCAACCTCCCAAATAAACCAACAAAAAAAATCATGAAAACCCTGTGGTACAACACTTGATTATAATACCAGAATAGGTTCTCACAGTGTCTGACCCAGCCCCTATTCGAGTTTCAGCCTGTGCTGAACTTGTATTCAGTAGTGCTCTGGCCGCAGCTACAGCAGAATGTGCATACAAACAGCTTTACAAAGGAAACAGTCAAGCTATGTGCCTTACATTAATGATAACATTTTATGATGTATTTTCTGCATGCATATTTAATGCCCTTTGCAACTGAGATTCTGTGGTTGAGAGGAAGATGAGGACTAAAAGGCTGAAGGGAAACTGAGGATTGAGACTCCTACAGCTGTCTGTATACAAATGATATAAAACATGATGGGGAAATAGGGGTACCCACTTATTCCAGGTGTTGTTATTTTAATATTAAAGACTGATCATATATGCATCCATAGTAGGATGCAGGTATAAACTTTCTATGCAAGATACTTTGTTATTTTAAGAGAAAATAGGTGGCTTTCAAGACTGAGGGTCTTCACACACTTATGAACAATAGGCACGTGAGATATACTGTATTAAAATTTTATGTATTAAATCTAGTGTTTTTTGAAAATACGCTAAGATTGAAAAATGTGATGCTATGCATCTAGCTCAATTATCAGTTACTTTTAGTTTTAAATACTGTTTAGAAAGAAATTAAAAGCTTAAGTTTATAAGATCATAATTATGAAATGAAACCACAAGGTTATACTTTCACAGCCCACCACTGCCAAGTACAATGTTCTTCCAATGAGAACAATAATTTGCATAATTATTTCTTACTATCATAAAAATCTTAATTCTCATAAAATCAAAATTAGGCATTAAAAATATATAGTAGTGTAACTTGCTTAACGGAGCTTTGTGTTGTATTAACTATTTACTATCTGCTGATAGTACAGTTCCACAAAAGCTAGTAATCAGTCATTTTCTGAGCAGTGTTTGTCTGAAAGGGATATCGTGTTTAGCAAGGTATGTTCTACTAACCCTGTTGATTGTTATTTCCAATCATTAAGTGAAAACTGTGTCCTTTAAGATGGCTCTGATGATCTCTAGATGTTCATTATTGTAAAGGGTTGAATTCAACCACAATGTTGACATGTGTGTAGGCAGGTAATGACAAATGGCAATGAGATTACTTGCCAGTAACTGTTCTGTTAGAAATGTTATTTTAAAAATTGTAAACAGTCATCCTACTTTTTTTACAGAAGGCTTAGAAATTGGGATTGTGTGTTGTGATTTTCCAAGGAACTAAAAGGCAGGACCATAATCTTTGTTTTTTTTATAAACACTTAAGCTCTGTACATGGACAGTGAGGTTTGAGGTGTGCTCTTACAGATACTGAAGCAAAAAACCCCTCTAACAAACAGTGCTTCTGTATGTCTGTTCCCCTCGTGTGAATGTATGTGTATGCCATACCTGTAAAGATGCTTTCTTCTTTCTGGGAAATCTGTATCTCTATGTGTATAGATGATAAATGTGATTTCATATCAGACTTTTTACTTTCTTATTTTTGTGACAGCCCATGTCTGAAAAGTTGCCTATTCAATGTTTTAAATACCAGTAGGGCAAGCCCTTATAGATCAGACAGAACTTTGACAACTGCATACATGTTAACGTACAGATACACATATGTTTATTGCATGTCAAATAAGAGTTCAAAAGTACAGGTCAGTACATTTGGACCCCTGTTGTAATATTATAAAAACAAAGTGTGGAGACCCACTGTTTCTCTATCCCCTTGCTTTACAGGGAAGGCTGCATGAAATGTTGATATGCTATGCTGCTGTTTTGCAGCTGACTTCAACTGTTTTGAGGCTGTGCTCACTTAACTCTTCTAAGAAAAGTGCAAACTATTTGCAGAGATCTATTTTCACAAATTATAAAAATAAAACATTAAAATTTATATTTATATTGGTACATGCATGTCAAAGTTCATTTTTCCTCCTCATGCAAATAGCTCATGTTGATAAATTAGTTGTGCTTCAAGGTAAACATCTAAACCAAATGTTCCCATTTTTTTCATTTTACTGTAAATCAATAAATCGGAGATTAAGATTTGCTTCTACACAGTGAAATGAATGTTTACAATTAATTGAACATTGTTTTCTGTGTTTAAGCTTAGACTCATATTTCATTAAAAAGTCTGTGTGAACTGTAGTTGTATTAATGAAGTGTGTTCTCTGGGGGAATTATGCATAAATAACTATTTTTTAATGATGCCGAGTTGAATAGTACATCAGTTTAGGCTGACATCCTCTATGGTGTCTCCAGAAAGACATGAAATGGGAAGTGATAATAGCGTGTATAATCACGTTACTTTGAAGAAATGATGACCCATTTTAGAAAATCTGTGGAAAGGTAAATGTAACATCTGACTATATTTTATCAGGCTATTTTTAACTTCTGCTACATTCAGAATTTAAATCTTTACCTTTAAAGAAGTATTGTAATATCAGTTTTCATTTGACATAAAGCTCATTTTGATAAGATTTTGCTAGTTGTAGCTTGTCAGGTTTTTTTGTTTGGTTGTTTTGTCTTATGAATCAAGACTTTTTACAAGGTTAGGCCTGGTCGTTTTGCCTGATGAGCTCGAAAATGCAGGTTTTTTCTAACTTATAGAACTGTAAATCTAGAAGGACTTTCCTGTTTTCATTTTGCCACCCATGTAAGATTTACTCCCAACTATTCCGTAATGTGTTTACCTATTGTTTTATTAACTGTATCTCAGTTGTGTCTAGACCAGGAATATTCATCCTACAGGTGAGCAACTGATTGTTCAGTGGATAATACTACTTCTGTTTTGCATCATGGGTATGAGTAGTAAGTTGGACTGATTGTTCTTGTCTGTAGCATCAGTCGTTTCTTGTCCGTGTTTTCTGGCAGTACCACAGTCTGTCACATGCAAGAGTGCACATGCAGTCTTCTTTCCAGGACAGCGAATGCTATCCTGAAAAGACTAGTACAATTTATTGTCTCCCAGGAGGTAATGGCCAGATTTGGAGGGGAAAAAAATCCCACCAAAACCCCCACAAAATAAAACCCAACAAACCCCAAACCCAAGCCACACCCGTCCCCTTTGTGGACGGCCCCCCCCCCCCCCCCGCCCCGAGCCCTTGTGGAAGGACCTTTGTTTAAATAGTCATTCTATGTGCATCTGCACCACTTACTCTTTCCTAGGCAAAGTATTTTTCCCTTCTGAATTGCACCCTGTTTGTTTCAGACTACATGTCCAATTTGTTTCAGTTGTTCTAAAATCTAATTCTCTTCTCTAAAGTATTTCCATCCCTTGAAGCTTGATAATGTCTTTGACTATAGAACAGGCCTACTGGATTAATCTAAGTCATTAATGAAAATACTGAATGATATGAAATCAGTCTAAATAGGCCTGAAATACAGAATACTAATGTGAAATTCTACGTGATGATCTTAATAAAATGCAGTTGTGCTCGTGAAGCTTCAATAACTGGTTTCTGAATATGCCCTTGCAGAAGGTATATGGAGAACATTTTTCCTGACTTGCTTCTGAAACTTCTGAGAAATATCATCAGATTTGAAATAGGCGATGCTTGTTGTTCTTAAAATGTGCGGTTTCAATTTCATTCAGTGTTGAAAGGCCAGCTAATGTTGGCTCTAATATGCTTGCTAAATTTTCAAGCATCTTTGCACTTTGTTCTAGAGACATCTATCAAGCTGCTGTATTCTCCTTTTATTCATCAGTGCTTTCCAAAATACCCTTATTCAGCATGTTGCTTCTGTAAAAGCAACCAGCATAAAACTGAGTAACAATTAGCTCATATACTATAGATTACTTTTGTTGTGGTAAATGCTCTTCTTTCCTTGCCAATTTTCTTTTTCACCTCATCTGTTTGTATTAATCTCATTACATCTTACTATTTGCTTTATTCTGTATTTGACTAGTGTGTAACATATGAGGATCCTGGTCAATGATTCCTTATCAAACTTAAAATATAAAAATAACAAGAACAACCAGAAGAGGAGCAAATGCAGAAAGTAGAATACGGGATAGAGTAACCATGTATTTTACATCTTGTGTTGAAATTCTTTACCATTGCAGAGGGGGAGATTCTGTGGGCTAATAGGGCTTTCCCTGCTAGTCAAGGAGATCTTTTATGCATTCCTATTTTAGATAGAAATGTGATTTAATAGCACTGTAAGTTGTTTGATAAGGTTTCATGTTGTGTATCTTTAGAGTTGGAATTTTCATATTTTGCTATGATGATTTCAGGTGCTAACATCTGACCTGGAAAACAGGGAGAAGCAGCAGGAAAAAATGCTGGACCAGCTAAAGGAGATACAGAATTGCTACAAGGCTTGTGAGAATGAACGTAGACAAACTGAACTCCAGTCTGCTGAGTTAGCTCAACAGGTTGAAGAGAGTACCAAGGAAGCAGAACGGTACCTCACTGAATTCAAGCATTCAGAGGCACTCAGGCTGGAGATTGAGAAAAAAAGAGAAGATTTGAAGGTGAGAGCACAGGAGACCATCCGCCAATGGAAGTTGAAATGTAAGAAACTAGGTCGTGAGGTGGAAAAACAAAATGAAACTATAAACCAACTGATGGACAAGAATAGTCAGGTAAGATTGACTGGGGGGACAGTTTGTACCCTTTCCATTTTTTTTTTAGAAATGAAGGTAAGGAGTTTGTTTATGCAAGCTGTGACTTAAACCACTTTCCACCTTAAGTTCTGGACCAAGTTTTTGTGGTGAACTACAAAACAGCTAATAGATGGCAATATTTTTTAGCTATTGCCCAGTTCCACATTGCCTTCTTTATCCAGTATTTATTCCAGTCTCTTCACTTAATCAAAGTTTTCTTCTTGTAGAGAAGAAAGTTTCTCTATTAATGTAGCTTTTACTTTATCTTTTCAGTTAACAATGAACTTAATTTAGCTTATTTTTAGTTACTTTTTAAAGAATTAATGTGATGTTATTTTTTGTAAAAATTTTATCACATTAAGTAATAACCCATGTTCAGGTTATGCATTGTCTCATGTAGTGGACAGTGGTCACATCTTTGAAAGTGGGTGTTTACTTTCACCATGTATCTCAGATTGCTAGCAGACCATAATGCTATATGGACTTTGGCACAACTAGTGTATTTTTAATTCCATTCTGTATTTAAGCTTTTCTCAGACTCTAGGTTATGTAATGACATCTTTTATTGCCAATAAAGACTACAGGTTCTGAAATATCATAAGGACTGCAGTTCAGTTTGGATTTGATGTTTGGAGGCAGAAAAGTAGATTTTTTTTTTTTTCTTTGTTTGTTTAAGAATGCACAGAGATTTTGGCAAAATCTGGAGATTTTAGCAAAAAAGGCACTCTTACCTGCATTTGGGATGAACATGCTGCTAACACCTACCATGCAGGTCCTAGGTTTTTCCATTGATCTGGATAGAGAGTCTGTGTTCCTTGTATTTTTGTAACTTCTTTTTTTCTTAATGCTTTTCATGTATGTTTTGTTTCAGCCTCTTTCTTATACTTTTCAGAACTTTTTATTTGAAAAAATCAAATTGAAAATTGATCATGTAACATTTCTGGGCTTTTCATTTGTCTTTGTTCAGTATGGTAAAGCACTTAGTCCTCTCTTCTTCCTCCTGTATAGTTTCTCAGGAAAAAACATTGGGGGTTTGGGGGGTTTTTTTGGTTGGTTTTTTTTGACTTAGCAGAATTCCTTGACTTTTTCTAGTCCTGACACTGCTTTAAAGACAAGCACTCACATCAATGCTAATGCTGATTATCCTGTCTTAGAATAGTAGTAAAAACCATCATTCTATTTGTAATGAGTCTGTGGGTCTTTGTATTTTCCAGTGGCTGGGTCAAAAGGTGCCTGCTCCTATGGTGGCTGGTATAGTGCTAAGCTTCATGCTCTGAGCTTTTATCTTAGCTTACATGCTCCGCTGGTACAGACTATCATATTGTATGGACTACTTTTGTTTTTATAGAGCTTCCCACACCTCTTTTCACTTATTTTCTAGTGACATGCATCCAGTTTAAGTTACTAAATCTGATGGGCTTGGGATGGCTCCATGCCATCCTCTGCTCTGTCCTGCTCAAAGACTGTAGTTTTCAAGGGGTATATGATGTGAAGTATGGGCTGTCTGTATTCATCCTGTGTTGTTCCTGATCCAATAACCTGCTCTGAGACTGGTACATGAATGTATAAGCACGGTCAAAGCACAGGAGAAGCCACAATTGGGGTAATACTGAGTTGAAATTAATAAACTCCAGCAGATCTAAGGTGTGATTCCTGGGGTTGCTGTTTCTCTCTTGAACTCCTTAGTATATTCCTTGTTTTTTATTATTATTTGCTGTATCCATGCTCCAACAATTCATTCCATAGTAATCTTGTTGTATTGGTTAACCCTAGCAGTTGTCTGGGGAAATAAGGTTCACAAACATTTTAAGAAGTTGGTCATCTCTTGCCTAGGTAAATGGAGGTGTAAAGAAAGGAAGAAAAACCTGAATCATTTAGAAATCATATGTGTCTCTCATAATAGACAAATGAGAAGCAAAAAGTAGAGGAGAGAACGTTGTGAGTAACAAGCAGGAGGAGCCCTAAAAGGCTCTGAAATCACTGTTCATTTAAAGGCGTGGACACGTCTTTGTAATGGCAATTGATAGTGCTGTCCACATTGACGTTTTCTTTGTTACATAAGACTCCTTGACAAGGATTTTACCTTTTTCTGTGTGACAAATGCATAAAAATGCTAAATGCAGTCATTTTGGTTTAAGCTCCATTTAAGAAATGCTGTCAATATTCATTCTTATTTTTAAAATAGTCAGCATCTTGCCAACAAGTTTAGAGGTGTCACTGAAGAAAATCTCTCTATTGGATGATATGTAATATCAAATAAACTGTGTGTCGTTGTGGAGGAGAAAAAAATACAATGTTTCATGTTCTCAATACAAAGTTGTAGACGGTTTCCATATGAGGATATAATCAGTCGAGATGCAGCATTTCTGATAAGCTTCAGGGAACTAGATGAACATAATTTAATCAGCTTTGAAATATGCAGACAATTAACATCTGTGACAAAACTCTATAAAAATAAATAATAAAGAAAAAGGAGAAATGGTAGTCTGTTATCTTTGCTTTCTGTTATAGGACTTCAAAGGGTTGATGGCAAACTTTCAAAATTGGATTATAATCATAGCTTGCAATTTTATGAGATGTTCCAAATATTTGCAGACAATGGGTGTGCTATAGAAAGATTGTTTAGGTTTCATTCTTTTGGAGTTACTGGGATAATTTGGTTAAAGTCTTGCCTATCCTTGATATTGGTTGACAGTGGAATCTCTAACTTCCTGTGACTTTTGAAATGTGTTTTCTTCTAAGTACGGAATGTAGAAAACATGCTTACACTCAAAGCAAATTCCTTTGTTTTGTTTGGGGTTTTTGTTTGTTTGTTGGTTTGTTTTAATTTTACTGGGTTTTTTTACCCAAATTATACAACTAGAATTGCAAGACAGTTTTAGGAAGGTTGAAATACTGATATTTTTTGGAAAAAAACTATAATGGCCATTACCACATATTCTTGATTTTTTAATTTTTCTAGTTCGTTTTGCATTGCTTATTTTTGATGTAATTATGAATTGTTTTATTATTTTTAATCTGCATGCTGTTTACCTTAATTGTCTTTTTTGTTCTGGTTTATTTCAAGTAATTTTGTCATATCTATAAGAAATGTCTATTGTTTGTGGAATTAGTGGAAATATCAGTAAGATGCAGGGTAAAATTTATTTAAGCCAGTTTAAAGAATCAGTAGTTTATCTGATACATCAGGAAAATCTTGTGTTGTCCCTTTATCATTCTTTTTTTTCCTGTAGTAGGTGTTGTGTGTGATTTATGATAGATGTACTGTAAATTCCTTCTTATTTTAAACAGAATGTTAAAAAAATTAACTTATATCTTGAGATAAGTAAGAATTGAGAATGGTGTGTGTAACATGAGTTTAATGAAATGTAGTATTTAGTAACACACATGTACTTGCAGTGCAAATTTTTCCTGTCATTTAGTGCATTTTCTAGGATTTTTTTAACCTGAAATATATCAATGTTGGAAAAAAACCCCCAAACAAACAGCCCTTGAGCTTCTTAGGAAAACAGTGGATTTTTTATTAAATGTGGCTGATTTTTATTTTGAAGATGAAGTCTTCATTTCTTGGCTTTGATGCATGAGTGAACCAGGCTTTTAACTGCTATTCATTAGTCTACTGTGTGCAGTTTCAAAAATAATTTAAAGTTGATATACTTCCTATGTAATATTTTAGAAAATAAGCAAAACAGCTCAGCCTCTGAAATGGACCTGTAGGTAAGGTGTGTGCGACCAATAGTACTCCCTGTATTCTGCTGTGTTACTGTATTGCCTTATTTCTTCCATCTTGCTATTTGGAGGAGCCAGCAAAGAAACCCATCTTAATCTGCAAAGAGGCTGAGAAAAGCAGGGGATTAACCAAAACTATCCCTGCTTAGGAGGCTAGATCACTTAAGGACAAGTATACATTTGAGATCACAAATGTTCCCTGTCTAAATTTAAAGAAACACTGAATACATTTGAACTGAGTTCATAACAAGCAAAAATTTTGTATTTTCACAGAACAAAGTGTGCTAATTGTTCATTAGACATTAGGAATGTCTAAGGACATCTTTCCAACTATTTTGTTTAATTACTTTAGGTCACACTGGATTTCTTTTTCTTCTTTCCTAGGCCCTCAAAGAAAAGGATGACCTCAGAAGTCAACTTCTCTCTGCTATACACCAAATAGAAAACCTTCGGAAAGAGCTGAATGATGTGCTTACAAAGAGAGCCCAGCAGGAAGAACTCCTCCACTGCAAAGAGGTAAAACTGAATGAAATGAAGTCTCACCAGGTATCGCTTGAAGAAGAGATCAAAGAATTTCAAGTTACTGTAAATAAATTGGAGAATGAGTTGAAAAAGCAAGTCTTTCTACAAAATCAAGTGCAAGCTGAAAAGGAAAACTTGGAGACAGAACTTGCAACTAGTAAATTGATCCATAATAAAGACCAGGAAAGACTCTTAGAAATGCAAGCAGATGTAAAAAACTTAAGCTCTGTACGTGTGGAACTAACAAACAGAATAGCAGAAGAGGAGAAAATCAAAAAGGAATTACATAAGAGCCTCTCGGCTCTCCAGAAACAGCAGGAATCTAAACATGAAGAGATGACTTCAGCTAACAGGCAGCTGAAGATGGAAAGAGAAGTTCACCAACAGGAGGTGGCAGATCTTAGATCAGAGTTACAAAATGTTAAAATCAAACATGAACGAAACGTCCAAGAGCTCATGAAACTCCTTAAACAAGAAAAGGATGATGCAGAGGCTCAGATTAGAATGCTAAAGGTACTTATGCTGAAGAATTCTAATGTCAGACTTTTTTTTTTTTTCTTCCCTATTGAGTGATGAAGGTAATAAAGCACGGGCTTTAAAACGTTTAACACACATTTTATTGCAGGTCATCATGAAAGTTTAAAGTTCAGGGTAAAAAATGTAACAGTTAGAGTTTTAATATGATTTGATCCTTTCTTCTTCAACTGTTGTTTTTACAATTATTGTCAAGGCCCTATTAAAGAACTTGCAGTATTTCAGGGATGATGCATTTTTGTAAACGTTTAAATTGCATGATGCAGAAATACTGTCATTGTGTTTGGAAACACTTTCAGAATGTGAATAGGGATAATGTGTAACACTTGTTAAGATTAACTTTGACAGTTTTTTCTATTTCAAAGAGTTTTTAGACTTCGTATTTTCTGTACAATTTCTCAGAAAAGTGCTATGTTCATATAGTAAATGATGAAATATGGCATTTTATTAATGAAGAAACAAGTTAATGTCTTTAGTTTACATCATTTGCTCCTGATTCAAGGCTATTGCATTGGAAAGAAAATGAGCATTTTAGTGGCTTTAAGTGGTCTGAATAAAATTAAAAAGTTAAGTTGAAGTGGTCTAAACTGCACAATTAACTGTCAACAGTTGTATAAGCTATACATTGGACTTTTACTGAAGCAGTTTTGATTACATGGTTAAATATGTAAGATAGTAATTTCTATGTCCTAATAATAGTAATAGTTTATATATTCATATTAACGGAGGCAGTAGTTTTCCAGATAGGTTGTAATTTACAACCTATTTTGAGTGCACTTCTGAAGCACTATAAATATGCTTTCCACCTCAGTCCCATCAAATTAAAAATTTGCTCATGTCAAAATTCTACCAATTTAACCATAAAAAGCTATAAAATCCTTAATCAAAGCTTAAGTGATACATGTTCTACTTCATCATAAGTAATATACGCACGTTTATTTCCTTTCTCTTCTCACAAATATGCAACTAGTTAAAAAAGCATATTTTCCATATTTTTGCAGTTATGAGTGGACGTTACTTAGAAAAAGATGGTTAGTTATTTAATATATCATTCATGATATAATAATTGACAATAATTCTTAAGCACTTGTTAACACAGCATTTAATGAAGATAGCAATAAAAAAATCTTGATGGTTGTTAGTGGAAGGATCATTAAAATCAAAATATTTTGCAGTGCTTAACATTGGGGACTTAATTTGTAATGTGTCTAGCATTATTTAAATGATCTGAGCTGATTGTGACTAAGTGTTCCTCTTCTATGGAAAGGTCTGTCTTACAGTAAGGGCCTTGATATTGGTACTGATTCTTGTACATAAACAGAATATTTTAAAAATTCACTTCCTTCTTTCATTTACAGTGCCATGACTTTCCCAGAATCCTTAATATAGGTACATTTATTTTTATTTTTTTTTACAGCTTTGTGTCTCTGAAACAGAGAAGAGCAGAGGGCTTGAGGGAGATGAACTTTGTAAGATATTAGGGTAGGCAACTTTTTTTAGAAGTACAGGAAATTATAATGCACAACAGTCTCTTGATTCAAGGACTGTTAAGTGCAACAAAACAGATAATCATATCCATCTGTAGGAAGATCTGATGAGAACACGTCATCATGCGGGTGATTTGGCTACTTTTTGTCTGAACTCATCATTATATTGCAATTGGGTTTCACTTTTACAGACATACTTCCAAATTAAGGTAAACTTAGCATGCATTTTATCAAATTGTTTTTAAATATTGTGGGTTTAGGGTAGAATTTAAGGAAATCCAACAGAAAGGGTTTTTTTACGTATTATCCTTTTTTTTCGTATTATCCTTTTTTTTTTTTTTTCTCTCTCCACGCTGGTAAGTTTTTGTGCCCGGTAATCAATTGTCTTTTACAGTAATAATCTTGACCTTATTATTCCTCAGCCTTGTCCAACCTTTGTAACTTTTGGGAAAGAATATACATAACCCTGTCCAAAGGTTGTTAATGTTAAAGTCTTAAAAATAAAGGTCATTTGGGAGAGACATGGGGAATAAAAGGAGACATAACACCTTTATTAAGACCCAAAGCCTTAAACTTAACTAAAGGAGGAAATTTGATGAGTTACCTTCTGGAAATCAAGGATGCAGAGCCCTGCCCTGTGTTTACAGGACCAGCTGCTGCTTATTGTGTAAATAGAAATGACTTTTGATACTTGTTGTTCTTCCCTCTCTTGCCTCCTCTGTATGGTACTTTCTGCTTCACTCTGGTCTGGCTTTCTGTAGTGCTGTACTGGATTGAAAAATTATGAGGCAGTTAAGGATTTTTTTGGGACAGTAGGGGAGGTAGCACAGGAATATTGTATGTTGCAGTAGAACTGGAGAAGAACATAGAATTTTGTATGAGATATCAGTGTTGAGAAGGATCTCACTGTCTCAGTACTGAGATTCTGGTGCTTAAGCTTCTAATGCTGTTTCTGCTAAAACATCCTAAAGGTTTCCCAACCAATGTCTCTATAAAGTCTTTTTTTTATTATTTAAAATAATAAACTAGGCATAGGAAATTAGGTGGTTTGCTTAGTGGTCCCCTATCAGCTGTGTTCAGAAGCTCTGAATCTGTCCCCTAATTTTACTACATGCCCTCATTTGCTTTAAAAACATCCTTGTTCTCTTAGAATAATGAAATACAAAATGTCCTCATCTGCCTGACAGCACTCTCAAGTATTAATCTTAATGTAAGATTATATAAAGATATGTATCTATATGTATAAAATCATGTATATGTGTGTACTTCTTTTTGAATTGTTTTCTATACATATACCAAATGGGTGTAGTTCTTACTTTCCTGAAGATTAACAGATGTGGAGGATGGGTTCAGTCCAGATCAATTAAATTATGGTCACATCTGCCTTGTCCATACTGGAAATTAATAAAAATTAACTTTCTCCATTGTGTCTCAAAGGTAATATAAGTGAGGAATTTGGTTCTTGGATTGTCTCCATCTGCATAAACGTTATAATACAGTTACCTTTAGTAGGAACTGAAAAGTTGATTTTATAAGCATATTCACAGAAAATGTTTTGGGCATTGCAGGCTTGTCTTTGCATCCATAGGTGTTTGTGGACTTACGACACCAAAGTTCTTATTTTGTACTCTGTTAGCTCTGGTGTCTAAATTAACTTGTAAAACTTCTCTTCTTACCTTTCTTCCCCATAAAAGTTTAATTTATAGTGTAACTGGGAGAATAGAATTTTTGCTTTTCCTCAGGAAGTAATTTACTCTGCAGGTTTATTTTTGTGTGTAACTGCATCCCACAGTTTGTCTAATATGAAGCTGGTTTTGAGTCATATGTGTGTAATTTCCTTCATTTGTGTATTTTTTTGCATTTTCTAGATATTCCAGAGAATTTCTCAAATCTGTCAGTTTCAGTCAGTTATCTTTTCCACTGGAAGCCAATATACTTTATTCATTCACCTATTTAGGTCTTTCAAGGTCCTTAAATGTTTTCTTCATTTTTCTCTGCAATGTTTCCATGATTAGCATTAAACCCACACAATTTAGAAATTAAAAATACCAAATCTTTGCAGTTATTTCCTTGCAGATATAAGTTTAGTATTACGTCATGAAATTAAATGATAGTTTTAGACTTTCTGATTCCAAATTATTCCAGTAATGGAAAAGTTACATAAATACTGGGCTTCTTAAGGTGATGCAAGCTGATGAGTATACCAGACCTGAAATGCAGAATCTAAGACTTCTGTTTACTGCTTTTAAAACACTGTATGGTTCTACAACTCTGGCATGTTTTCCATGTTTTTTCAGATAAGTGTCTGCACTTGATATAACTTAAGTGTAAAAAATTAAATAGAATTATCCTTCCATAATAGTTTTCCATGGATTTAAAACTCTACACTCTGGGAATGTTTTAAAATAACCCATATAGTGACTTTGTAATCTATCTTCCCATTACCATCAGATGGAACTTTTAGAAGAGAAAAACATAGTCAAGACTCAATGTCGACAACTGGAGAAGATAAAAATTGAGTGTGATAAATTGTCAGAAGAATTAACTCAAAATGAAGAAGAAAATATAAAACTCAGGCGGAAATGTGAGTTTGTAAAACAAGAACTGGAGAAAAAGGTAAACTTACATGGTTTTAACCATGATTCGTCAGTCTCTCTGCTAATAAATACCTAAAATAAGTGGTGAATTATAGAAATATATAGTAAACTTAAAATACAAAAAATACACATACATATTAAACAATATACACAGTCATACTGTAGTACACAGTTTCTATACAAATCAAAGAAGGCAAAAGTGCTTTGGCTGAGTCATGAATTGTATCACCGCCCAAAGATTTGCTAATACCATTTAGGAGTAGAAACAGAAGTCCTGTTGCCTGCCCTGTTTCTAATATAGGTAACTAACAATTGTTTAACCAAACACTTCTAAGTTTTTTCACATTTTCTTGAAGTTGTGGTGCAGTTATGAATATTTAGAGCTAATTAGAAGTAGATAAGCAATGTAAGGATGGTAAAAGAAAGTCTAAATAACCTGTTGAAAATTATTTTCTGCTTGAATATTTAAAACATGGCAAGTTTTTAAGGAAGTTCACATCCTTTCTTGTACTGGCATTGTATTTCTGAAGATGGACACTGTCTGCCAGCCATTCTTGTTGCCTAGTGTTCCGGTTATTAATATTTACTATCAGATATTAATTTGCAGTCTCACAACCTGCAGTTGTCAGCCTTTCTTTTCAAAAATCTAGTGATAAATACAGAGTTGCTGAAGAATTTTATTTTGTAACTCCTCTTTCTGCTGTCTTGAGTTCTACTTTTTTTCCATGACTGGTTCCCAGTATTGCTTTTTAATGTTTTTCTTAACATGAATGTATTTTACATTGTGCTGGTTTTCTATCTTGAATTTCTCTTCCTGCAACATTGTGATTTCGGTTAAGTATTTCTGTACATTGATGAAGTTTACCTTCTCCAGTGTAAGGCACATACCTGTCAGTATTTGATTAATTCATATTAAGATAACATTGAAAATGATTGTTTCTAATCTTTGGCAAATTTGATTTCCTAGATTAAAATTCAAGAAAACAAAAAAAAATTGTGCATCCTCCAGGAAACAGCTTATAAATTTTTCATTATATCCTTGTTTTTTAAAAATTGATATTTTAGCTTCTAGCTGGAAGGTTCTTGCTCTCCTATGTCAATTTAGTAATTTCTCATCCTTGCGAAAAGAAATTTTTTTATATAGGCATTTATATTAACATGGTACAAGAATTTTGTTCATTCATTTCACATGGACTGATGAATACTCATCAGATAATTCTTCATTAGCTCAATAGTTTCAAACTATTTAAATAGGAGAAGAGGATCATGGTTATTGTAGATCCTTCACGGCTTTTCAGGTTTTTCAATTTAATTTTCAACCCCTATTTTTTGTTAGAAATGAAGTGCACAACATCACTTAGATGTCGAACTTAAAATCTAATGAGATTATTTTCAATCTAGGTAAAGTGGTTGTTTAGAAATGCTATTAGCTACTTTTGTCATACTGCTTATATTTTCAGCACATACTGACTGTCTGTCAGTATGCTGTGACCAATAGCCCTGAGAGAAAAATGTTGGCGTAGGGTTGGGTTATTTTTGAACGTATGGAATGAGAAAATCTTAAACCTAGATTTCTCTTAGGTTGTTAAACTAACAGGAAGTGCTTTAAAAGCTCAGTTTGTCAGACTAATAAGTAGTACCTCAAATGAAAATTCAAAATGTGTTTTATTTCTAGCTTGGGATTTTAGCGCTGTAAGATCTATTATTAATGAATTGTGTTTGTAGCAGTGTACATAGTCTTCTGCAGTCAGTTGTAAACTAGCTCCAGCCTTCCCTAATATTGGGGAGATAAAGTTTTTAGACTGAGATGATTTTTTATCTCTAAGCTGAAAAGGAATGGAGAAGCTTTTAAGCACACAATCCTGTAGTCTCAACCTTTGAAGGTAAATGCAGATGGAGAGTTCCACTTGATTGCATTAATCAGTTAAGAGAATAATTACTATTGTGGTTTTATTGTGAATTGTCAGAAGCTGTGTTAGGATGGGGAAACGATAATATTAACTCTTGAGAAAACTCATACTAGCTGTCATATTGTGGTATTGCAAAAGCCTGTTGTGTTACAAAATAATTATCTCTTTTCCTTTTCCACAGTTTTTATACTTTTAATGTCATTCTATCCTTAGTACAAATACTAATTTAAAGAAACATAGGTATTATAGATAGCTTGGATTTTAATTTTTTTTTTCATGAAAGGTGAAGGGGCAGAGAATAATGGTAAAATTTTCTGTTTCTTTTCCTTCTGTGCACTTCTGAGTCATTAGTGACTTATTTCTCCTGTAGGTTCTGCAAGATGAATGTTGAGGAATATTGGCACACTCAGAAAATCAAGCAGATGAAAAATAAAAAATACTGAGTTATATAGTCTCTTCTAGTCATGGTCTTTGGTAGTGAGCTTTGGCATGTGATGGACTGCATTCAGTGAGTAATGAGATGGCATAGAATACTGACACTGGAAGCACATATAATGCAATCTTATTACCTTCAGAATACTGATCTAGATCAGAACTGTTATTTCAACTCCCATATGTGTAGTGCAGAAATACTGGAACCTGTGCATATTAAAAATTCTTGTAATTCCTTCCATTTGAAATAGCTACATCTGACGCAAGTATTTTTATATGAATTAAATGACAAAATCAGGCTGCTCATCAGGTATGGCTTTTTCACATTTGAAGGTCACCTATATTAAAAAACACCTATTTTGCTAATAGAGGTAAAACCTATACATATATGTGTATACAACCTCCTGAAAGGAGATTGTAGTAAGGTGGGTGTCGGTCTTTTCTCCCAAGTAGCAAGTGATAGGACAAGAGGAAATGATCTCAAGTTGCAGCAGGGGAGGTTTGGATCAGATATTAGGAAAAATTTCTTCACCAAAAGGATTGTCAAGCATTGGAACAGGCTGCGCAAGGAAGTGGTTGAGTCATCATCGCTGGAGGTATTTAAAAGACGTGTAGATGTGGTGCTGAGGGACATGGTTTAGTGGTGGACTTGGCAGTGCTAGGTTTACGGTTGGACTCGATGACTGTAAGGGTCTTTTCCAACCTAAATGATTCTATGATTCCATATGTATCCCATTGAAAGAACTTGTACGTTAGAAATTGACTAGCTCCACAGTGGTGGCTCATGAGAGCAGTGTATGAAGATTTCCAATAAATACGATTTAAACAGTTGCACTTTGTCATTGCGGAGGTCCATAATTGATAAATTTTCAAAATTGTTATTCTTGCTTTTCTCACCATTCTCAATGCACTTGCACGTTGTCCTGGTTTTGGCTGGGATAGAGTTGATTGTCTTCCTAGTAGCTGGTGCAATGCTATGTTTTGAGTTCAGTATGTGAAGAATGTTGGTAACACTGATGTTTTCAGTTGTTGCTAATTAGTGTTTAGTCTAAAGACAAGGATTTTTCAGCTTCTGATGCCCAGCCAATGAGAAAACTGGAGGGACACAAGAAGTTGGCACAGGATACAGCCAGGACAGCTGACCCAAACTGGCCAAAGGGGTATTCCATACCATGTGACATCATGTCTAACATATAAACTGGGGGGGATGTGGAATCGCCGCTCGGGGACTAACTGGGTGTTGATCGGTGTGTGGTGAGCAATCGCACTGCGCATCATTTGTATATTCCAATCCTTTTATTATTACTGCTGTAATTTTATTAGTGTTATCATTATCATTATTAGTTTCTTCTTTTCTGTTCTATTAAACCATTCTTATCTCAACACACGAGTTTTACTTCTTTTCCTGATTTTCTCGCCCATCCCACTGGGTGGGGAGGAGTGAGTGAGCGGCTGCGTGGTGCTTAGTTGCTGGCTGGGGTTAAACCACGACACACATACTGAAACATGCCTGTTAAAGTTACCCTTTGCTGCATTACATCCTCCTGATCTCAGCAGCAGACAGGTGTGAACCGATTTCACTTCTCACAAGAGTTTTTTTTATATTAGTTACAATGCATAATTCAATATATTGTATAACAAAACTGCTGCCTGGTTCAGTTTTACATGGTGACTCCATCATAAATACAAAGGAAGAGAAACTGAATTTTAAAAAGATATGTAACATATTTAATGATCTTTCTGACACTGGATGATAACATAAAATGCTTTCCTCAGTGCCAGTCACTGTCCTATGAGATATTCTTTTCCCTTGAGAACACACTTTTCCTTTGAGAACACACTTTTCCTTTGAGAACACACTGAATGCCAATACAGATTTCCTTCAGGGATCTCTTTTTGTGATGACAGAGTTTAGATGCCTGTAACTGGTTCAGGGCAAAAGAAAATATGGGGAGTATTTGTTGTGTGGGCTCTCTTTCTGCTTGTGAAAAAGGGATTTATAATAGAATGTCTGGTTTCAATTCTGAAAATAAGCTCTATGATTGTTGCATTTGGATTTGGTAGGAGTTTCTTCTGAACTGATTTACAGGAGAATAAGGAGAATCAAGAGAGGCACTTGAGTACTATTAGAAGTTATTATTTTCCATGGCAAGGAACTGAACTCAGTGCATGAGCGAGTGTAGTGTGATTATAAGATTGAAAGATACATTGCTAGTGATGTATGTTGTATTATTAATGCAATAATTTCTCTTTTTTTTGTTTTTCCTCTTTCACTCCAGGATAAACAGATCAGCAATGAAGAAGATCATTTGAGAAGGATGAATGAGGCCAGACTGCAGTTTAAGGATCAACTGCATCATTTAGAAATGGAACAGGAATCCATTCTTAACATGATAGGAAGTGAAATTGATGCTGCTTGTGAAATTTTTTCTCGAGACTCCATGGAGAAATTCAAAGTAATTCTAAGTTTTAAGTATGCTGCAGGTTTTGTTATTTTCTTGATGAATGTTTGTAGCAGAATTTTTATGCATTGTTGTCGCCTATCGCTTAACTGGTATAGATAATTTATGGACAATGGATATTTAGCTGGTACAGATGTACATTAATAGGTATTACAATCAGATACTATGAAGATCTGCCCATGCATTAATTGTTACTGCTTGCTTTTACCTTTTTTCTTTTTTTTGTGAGAAATAGTTCTCGTTTTGTTTGCTTGTGTGAAAAACCCTTACATGAGGCAGAATTTTGAGGTAGGTTTTCCTAGGCCACCTCCTTAGATGTGGGAAGTCCCCAGGAAAGACCTAAAAGTCTTTTAAAATTGGGAAAAATGAAAGAAAGGTTTTATTAAAAATTCATTTAGGTATTTTGTTTTTTAAGTAGTGAAGTAAATGCTGGAAGTGAAAAGAGTTTATAATCTCCTGTTTTGTGGAGCAGGTCCTTGTATCCAGAAAACTGACTCCCAAGTTCCAGGAAACTTGTAGCTTGCTGTAACTCTTTTTTTTGTTCACTCTTTTACTTCTTTTCCTGCAACCCTTGTCTCCCATTAGCTTTTTTCCTGAGCATTCTCATTCACTCCCCAGGGACAGAACCCTCTCTTCCTCCCTCCAGATGATTCTACATGACTAATCCTCTTAAATTGACATTGTACACAGCTGAGAATAAAGAAAACGGACAGTCCAACTCAGCTTGTCGCCTTACTCACTGGCGTTATGGGTACTTACATCAGAAGTACTTGACCTGATGGCTTTTTAGCCTTAACTGTAACCCTAGAGTACACTCAGATTACGCCTTTTTTGTCTTGCTGTTTAAACAGAGCATGCTTTCTACTCTACAGTTGGTGGTCACTTGACTGGGCTGTGCTGCTTTTGGAATAGAAATTTTTCAGCATTGACACCGAAAATCCATTAAATTTTTAATATTTTTTTCTTTGGTTTATTTTCTATTTTAAGTTTATCTCCTCACCTGTTTTGTTTGAAGGTGTGTAGAGAAGTCACTTTGTTTCAGCCTTGTAGTATGGCTGTGCCTTTTTCTCCACTTACCTATGGAGCTGGGATGTTGCAGCACACAAAAATATGAGAATTCTAAGAAAATGTTGTTGACAAACAAGCTTTCTCCTCTGTACTCTTACAGATAAGTCTTTTTTTATTAAGTCTTTGTGATCTGCTATAGTTGCCAGATTCTTGATCATCGAACCATGCTTTCCTGGACTTGTTTCCCACCTCCTGCAGAGTTTTTGTCTTCTGGATAAAGTTTTGCTAATCTCTGTTTTCACATTTCTCCTTATTTATCCCGTTTAACTGTTTATCACTGGCAAACTTAAAACAGAGTTGAATCTGAATTTTTGACTAGACAGCTAATGTGAAAACAAATGCTACGCAGTTTTGTGGTGCCTGGTCCAAAGTATTTTATTTTTTTTAAAAGGTGAGAAGTTTCCTTTCTTATATTGTTCCTCTGCCCAGTACTTAAGGTATTGCCAAGGTTTCTAAAAGGTTTCAGACAAGTTCTTTACTTGAAGAAGTTGCCACTGCAACTGAGGTGAGCAATGAAGAATTTAATGGATAAATACTTGTATTCAGAGAGCTTAACACCAGGCTTAATCTGCCCTGATGAAAAATGTGCTGCATTTTTTTTATAATACCACATACTGGTGTTCTAAGCAAAAAATTCCACATGTATTGTTCAGATTTATTTTTCCAATCAGTCTTTTGTTATAAGAAATCTTATGCTTGCAATTATTACACCAGTCATGTTTAAACTACGAACTGAATACCACCTTCTTTGAATGTGGTTGCACAGAATGAGGTTTGCTGCCATGAAAGTCACAACTTTCAGCTATGCATTGCTTTGTGAAGTCATGGTCAATGTGCCTACTAAAGCATTTCCTTTCACCTGTGTCATTATGTGGTGATAATTTTCATATAAAACATGTGTATACATAATTAGATGGTGCTGTTTAGGCACCTTTGGTCTCAGTGTAGTTAATAAGGCCCATATAAATACCTCTTAAAGAAATATGCTAGTGACAAAAATTATTGGACCAGGACTAAAAGTACATAAAGACTTGCTAAATTGCAAAATGTGGTAAATTAAAAACACACTAACTAACAAAACCCCCACAAAACCTTTAAATTGGAGAAAAGCACAATGTAGTTAATCATGAGATAGGACCACATGAGATAAAGGATGAGCTGGACGTAAGGTTAATAGTTTACTTGATTTTAAATAGGTTTCAGCTGACAGAACTGTTTTATGAGATTTTTTTTCTTCCCTTTGTGTATCAACTCATAAAGTAGGAAAAAAAATTCATTATCACTAACATTTAATTAGTAATATAGAAAACATGTATAGAAGTACCTTTAAAACTAGTTTAACATAGTTCAGTTTGAATGCAGAAAAAAAGACATACCACATTTTCTCATTGTATGAAGTATTAATGAAGCATTCTAGCACAAGTTTATCTTCTTTTTACCCACGTAGTGAAAATTACAATTTTCTTTTTCTGCCTATCAAATATTCAAAGCAAGTGATTTGTCTTTTTTCATGAAAACACTAAGACCATCATCATGGAGTATAATTTAAAGATTTTGGGGGTTTGTCGTTTTTTGCTTTTTAATAAGACATTTATCATGTTGCACATAGCATTTCTGTAGATACACTGATAACAGTTCACTGACTAACAACAAGTGGTTCCGCTGCTTCTGGTTTATGTGCAGCCACTGTTGTTCTGCAGAATGGAGGAAAAAACAGTTGAATGACTTTGATTTTAAGAAATAGTCATTTTAAAGTAGAGTCTGATTGTATTATTTGGAAATATTATGATATTTTCAAAAAAGGACATACAGATTCAAACTGAAAATATGCACCTTGATGCAGAGGTATGTTCTGGGGATGTTTGAAATGCATCATTGTAGTGATTCTTAGGAGAAAACTACACAGATTCAGAATACAACTTACTATTGTTGCAACTTACTGAAGTCACATAGTTAAACAAAATTTGTATCAGTGAGTTTCCATAATTTGCTTTTAAATGTGACTACTTTATGGTTAAGTAGTTCTATTAAACCATTTACAGATATGATTTCCAAGCTGGATTTTTAGCAAAGAATATTTGTTTGATGAATTTCCAGTATGCGGGAGAGACTCTTTCTCCTTTTCTGTGTCTAATTCCCACTTTTATACCTATTTGTTTCTCTCCTACTATTCCATAGGCAATATCACTTACACCAACAGTGCTGAATGATCCTCATCGCTGGTTAGCAGAAACAAAGGTAATAGTCAAACCTCCTGAAATTTTACTGAATAAGCTAATATCCAACTTTTATAATCACTCAGTTGAAAGTATGTTTGAAAAGGCATTTAAAGAGGAAAAGGAAAAATACAAAAGCATTCCTTTGGCAATAATTCTGATATTCCCAGACTGTTATTTCAACTGATGGAATAATTTTCCAATATTTTACTATCAACAAGAATAGCTGTCTATAGCAAAACAAATAGCAGTGCTGTTTTTACAAACTATGCATTGAAGTAACTACACTGATAGCCTTTAGATCTGGTTCAATTATTTTCAGACAAGAAAAACATGAGAACGTAGTCAGCAGGTCAAGTTTCTTTTACAGGGTTATAACAAGGCAAGAAATTATTTTAAGTAAAGCTGTTATTTATTAAATCTAATGGATATTTGGTTGGATTCTTGGAAAATGAACCATTTTCCTTCCTGCTTTGTTTGAAGCTTTTGAATCCTATAATGTGCGTACATACGTGCTTAAAAACTTCTTCAAAGTGATGACTGGTAACTTACAACCCTTGCCTTTCATTTTACAGCTTTCCTCCTGCTGCAATGTGTTTATTACACATAAACACATCTCTTATTCAATATCTTTTAAAACGAGTAAGTTTCTCATGATCAAAGTAGATCACAAGAAACTGTAGAAGACATGCCTTTTTTTTTTTTTTTTCCCTTCATGTAAGAAGGTCAAAGCCACAGGAGAATTGACTTAAGGAAAAATTGCACCTATATGCATCTAAGATAATTTAAGTTTATTGGTGATGTATGGTCTATGTAAGACTTGTAGACCAAGAAAGACTGCCACTATAGATAGCAGAGATAAGATTGGAATCAAAGGAGAAATGTTGTGCAGGAAGTATTTTCTCCATTTAAGAAAGTGACATTGACATATTATTAAAAAGACTTTTCAAAGAGCACCTAATAATCATTTGCATATATTTCTCACCTAAGTTTCTTTAGCTGCTAGAGGGAAGTCTAGAATGAATGACTGCTTAGAATCCCCCCCTGCCCTTTTTTTTCTTTTGTTTTAAATTGGCAGTGTGAAAGTATTCTATTTTACCACTTCTATATTTACTATATTGACCATGACCTATCTTATCTATGAGCTCTCTTTTCTTTTTCCTCTGCATGAACTTTAAATATTAACTTTTGCTGACCAGAAAGGATTGATGTCATCTTTTAGAATGGATAAATGCTTTAAATTCCATCAACACAGAACAGAGAAAGGTATTCTGAAAGGAAGGAGTATCTCTTGGTGTCTATGTATACACTAATTCAATGCAAATTTCCATGCCTACCCTAGCAAACTCATGCTCCTGATTTAAAAAAAAAAAGCAAAAAAGCAAAAAAAAAGCAAAAAAATCTGTGTATTCCTTCTACACATACAATTATCAGCCAGAATACAACTGTCTTTTGAGACTCTTTGAAGGTCAACACATGTCCTCTTAATATATCTGAATGTCCCCTTTTATTATTATTATTATTCAGTACTAGGTACAAATGAGTAATCTGTGACTCCAAAGATAATTTGATCAGTTAACATTTATGTCGTCTTATTTTCATTAGCATTTTTTACTTTTATTGTCCCATTTTTTTCAATGTAGACTAAGCTTCAGTGGCTGTGTGAGGAGGTAAAGGAGCGAGAAAGTAAGGAAAAAAAGCTGCGATGCTACTTACTGCAGAGCCGAGAACAGCTCAAGCACTTTACACAGATAAAGGAGGCTGAACATCAATCTCTCTTTAAACAGATAAAAAAGCAAGAAAAACTTTTAGAAGAAGTTCACAGAGAAAAAAGAGGTATGTTGCTGATTCCATTTTTGTTAATAAAAGGGAGAAAGAATTTTAAAATTCTACTGATTCTAATTCCCATGGCACATTCAGATGTATTTTATCAACCAGTTATTACAGACTCTAATTTGCTAACATGCTAGTGCTAACCAAGAAAACAGTTGGGTCTTTTGTTTATCCTTGCTGACAAAAAAGGCAAATGTAATCAACTATGTTTCAACCCAGTACAGTGGCTGAATAACACATGAGTTTGCAACATGGGCAGTGGATATAGAAGTTGTTTTTCAACTGTACCATCTGAGACATTCCATGACCCAGGCAAAGAGGAATTATACAGGAGTCTGAGGCAGCATTGGTAATGCTGCTTTTATCTGTCAAAAAGAAAGAGCACAAAGCAGTCTCAAGTCCTGTGTAGTTACTCCCTTTTGCTTAAATTGTACGTACAAAGAACTTCGGCAAATTTTCTTTCTTCTGTATTGCAAAATGAAGTAAGATAAGCTTTGGTTCTAATTAAAATGAACGACATTATATATGGAATACAACATAAGCATAGTTTTCTCTCTCTCTTGGCATGTAATTCTTACTCTGGAGTATTGTGTGCCAGGCTTGGTGCTAGCATCCATACCATCCATGCTTGTCATGAAGGGGAAATACTAATCAGATTTTACTGAGTGGTATAAGTGTTCTGGTAGGGATGGACCTCACTGTCCCCAACCAAGAGCCATTTATTAGTCTCAGTTCAGGTACTCATAGTTCTGTATTTTATAGTTTCTTGAAGATTGACTTTGTGCAGAATGCTTCTAGGAGTAGAGAAACATGCTTTCATCATGAGCTTATTATTTTGGAGTCCCAGGAAGACAGGAAGATCTCAGTCTTCCGATGTTCTGCTTTTCATCTGTGTTCAAGCCCATATATGGTGTTGCTTGCAGCTTAACTAAACATGTTATTTCAATGAAGAGTATTTTTATAGTAAACCCAAAGCATTATAGCAAACTTGGAACATAAACAATTTACAGTGCATCTTTATTTTTATCCTTAAAACCAGATTTTTTTTCTGCTGTCAGAAATCAACACTTTGGTTGTTACAAACAATGTGAGAGTGAATCCTTGTTAAATCCAAACTCAGGTGAAATGTAAAATTTTGAAGTGTAGGCTTGGTCTTGGTCAGGAAGAATCTATACATGTTGATTTGAGTCACTAGCTCTTATAGTCGGTTCATAATTTATTTGTGAAGTTTTATCTTCAAAGGTGTATCTTATTTACTGTCATTACTGCTTTTGGAAGGCAACTCTGCATCTTTACCTTTGTGATGTTTCTTCCTTTAATTTTCAAGAGGGCATTTTTATTAAGTGCTTAGAAAAATACTTAGAAATTGTGCACTGTATACTGACCCATACATGACAGATCTGAGCAAAACCATAATTAACAGTTACCAATGCATGCCTTTGATGTGGTCTCCCACAACATTCTATTCTCAAAATTGGACAGATATGGATTTGATGGATGGACTATTTGGTGGATGAAGAATTGGCTGGATGGTCGCATGTAGTGGTCAATGGCTCAATGTCCGGATGGAGATCAGTGATGAGTGGTGTCCCTCAGGGGCCCGTACTGGGACCAGTACTGTATAATATCTTCATCAATGACATAGACAGTGGGATCGAGTGTACCCTCTCAAATTTGCAGACCCCACCAAGCTGAGTGGTGCTGTTGACATACCTGAGGGATGGGATGCCATCCAGAGGGACCTGGACAAGCTCAAGAAGTGGGCCCATGTGAAGTTCATGAGGTTCAAAGAGGCCAAGCGCAAGGTCCTGCACATGGGTCAGGGCAACTCCCAGTATCAATACAGGCTGGGGTTGAAGGGATTGAGAGCAGCCCTGCAGAGAAGGACTTGGGGGTACTGGTGTATGAAAAGCTGGACATGAGTCAGCAACACACGCTCACAGCCCAGAAAGCCAACCATATCCTGGGCTGCATCAAAAGAAACGTGGCAGGTCAAGAGATGTGATTCTCCTCCTCTACTCCACTCTGGTGAGAACCCCCCTGGAGTACTGCATCCAGCTCTGGAGCCCTCAGCACAGGAAGGACATGGACCTGTTGGAGCAGGTCCAGAGGAGGGCCACAAAAATGATCAGAGGGATGGAACACCTGTCCTATGAGGACAGGCTGGGAGAGTTGGGATTGTTTAGCCTGGAGAAGAGAAGGCTCTGGGGAGGCCTTATTGTGGCCTGTCAATACTTAAAGGGGGCTTATAAGAAAGATGGGGACAGACTTTTTAGTAGAGCCTGTTGTGATAGGACAAGGGTAATGGTTTTAAACTAAAAGTGGATAGATTCAGACTAGATACAAGGAAGAAATTTTTTACAATGAGGGTGGTGAAGCATTGGAACAAGTTTCCCAGAGAGGTGGTAGATGCCCGATCCTTAGAAACATTCAAGGTCAGGTTGAACAGGGCTCTGAGCAGCCTGATCTAGTTGAAGATGTCCCTGCTTATTGCGGGGGAGTTGGACTAGATGACCTTTAAAAGTTCCTTCCAACTCAAAACATTCTATGATTCTGTGATATTCCCATAATAGTAATAATTGGTGATAACTTTCTGTCCCCAGGTATCATTGCCTAAAAGCATAATGGTAGAATAAAAAGCATAATATAGCTAATTTTGAGAATTCTGTATCCACAGGAACTGGAGACAGAAGTTTGTATATGAGAAGAGAGGAGGGAGGAAATGTCGTATGAGGTTAGTTCTTGGCGCTAAGGCTTAACATTATCTCAAGACCTGCACTGAATATTTTGAGAATATTACTTCTCCAGTGCATGCACATGTGTGTACGCTTGCTCACATTCTCCCTCTAAGGTACTGTCCCAGCAGAAGAGCAAGTTTCTGAACGCATCAGGAAAATGTGGATACAGGTAGAGCTAGAAGGAATGTGATCAAAGGAAAAAGAGATGAAGTCAATGCATGAAAATGGTCACTGAGAAAACAGGCTGATTGACACAGGGACCAGGGATCAGAATTTCCATATTGAAATAGATTCTGTGGTTCCACCTCTTTCATATAAAAAAACTAAGCCTGAAAAAATGGAAGGCTACCTGGTGAGGAGATAGTATTTTGACATCTATAAAAGGCTGATGCTAACTTGACCTATGGAGGAGAATAAAGTACTTCTACTGAAAGTTTGCATGTAGGTAAACCTTGAGAACTATTAACTTGCCTTATGGGTTGATACAGTCTATAAATAGGGCTGACTTGTCATCTGGTTTGCATTGTTTTATGTAAAATGTTAGACTACTATTTGCATACCTCATTGTCTCATGGTATGCTATTTCATTGTATTCTATTACTTCAGTTTCTGAAGGAAGGTGTCACCTCTCAGGTTTTCTTCTGTTTTCTTTAAAAATTTTGTTCTGGCCTTTCTTAAGGACTCAGTACTGATAATGATGGGCTGTTTTTTTGTCAGAATAAGTACTCTCTTTAATCATTTTGTTATGTAGTCATTTTGTATTTAGATGTAGACTCAGATTAGATGAGAGTAATCTTTTAAGTAAGTGTAGTTATAGCTTCTGGTAGCTGACTTTATTATTATTGAAAATGTTTTGTGAAATATTGTAAGAAAAAAAAACAATAGCAAAACAACAACAGCAATAACAAATAAAAGCATTCTTGTAAATATTTTTTAAATCAATGCAGGTTATCTGCTTTACAAGAATAGTAAGATCCTGTCAAGATTTTCTTCCTCCACTTACAAAGAGTGTTGAAAGAGAACATGTTTTGATCTTTCAAGCTTGAATGTTTCTATTGTTACCCTTCATTTGTTTAAAATGATAGTGCCAAGACCCTGATATAATATTAGTGGTGGTTTAGTGTTCTTATATTTGAATAATTATCTGCTAAGATGATCTCCCTGAGGCCTTATTTGCCTTTTTTAATTTAGGTGCATAGGAAATAAAGCAAACCTTATTTAGATTTTAATTCTATTGTACCTAATTTGGTTTTGGCTTTGTGGAAAAATTCACAGCCTGCATTTAAATTTCAAGCTATAGGCAAAGTTATCATGGGAAATTATTAAACTGAAAAGAGTGGTAAAAAGTAATGCTCTTCACTGAGCACAAAAAATAGTATGTAATCTCATACCTTCTATTTATAAGGGCCATTCCTTTGTTCCCTACAAATATGCTCAGTTCCATTTGTTACTTGACATATTACAATTTCTGTAATTCTAAGTAAATTATGTTCTCTTCTGTCTACTTCTCGAGGCAGATGCTGGTTAAAAGTAGGTAAGAATAAGGAAATAACAGTTATTTGGTTGTTACGTTTTTCTATGTAAGACAAAACAGTAAATATGCTTTAAAATTCCACTAAATACAGGATGAGATGTAGGACTTGCAAAAAGATGATGGGATGCTGACAGTGCAGGCCAGTGTTAGGTTAAAGGCCTGGGGTCAGGATACATGCACACGCTGAGGATCCAGAGCCATGTAGGTATGAAGACAGCAGCAGATGAAGATAGGTAACTTTGCTATTGGTGGATTTTCCCAAAACATCCTCCTTGCTGTCTTTGCTTAAAAGTATTCATAAAAGATTAATTTATTTTTTAAATTTTTTAAAATTTCTGATTAAACAATTAATGGTAATGGAGTTTACTGTTTTATAGGGAAATAGGCAGTCAGGAGTGTTCGTAGGTAACTATCAAGCACCTTATTCGCTCTTTACACTCCACCTTTTCTTAATGAGATATAATTTGAAACTTGGTCATGTAAAGTGGTGAGGTTTTGGTGGAGGTTTTTTTGGTGGGGTGGGGTTTTTTTTTCTGCTTGTTTTTTTTTGGACACTGCCAAAACAGATCACACTAAAACAGTGTTGGAGGGAAGCAGTTACTTCCATTTACAAAGCCAATTTTGATTATGTACACAGTTAAGAATAGTATTCATGTGTGCAAATTTATGATTCACTGCATCACATTCTAATTTGATTAGATCTGATAGTCCACAGGTTTTGTGGATACAGATGAAGTTATGATTTGGCCCAGTACCAGTGTATTTATTTAGCTTTAGCTGCTGTGGTGTCACAGGCCTTCCAGCGATAGGTCCTTTACTCTTAATAGTATTCAAGACTTTAGAATGAACATGTATTGAACAAATTATTAGAGACAGGGCAATAAAATACAACTGAGATTTACCACAGGTAATCCGAGACCAACTTCCTGGTATTTCATTCATTTGATAAGATAGCTAGTAGTTACCAAATAACTGATAGATGTAACAGAAGACATAGTATGGCTGTTGTCTGTATAGCATTCAACATGGGACTATGTAGGAAATGACTAATGTAAACATGATTAAATAAAAGAACTATAAATTAGAGTAAGGGATGTGCTACCCTGAGTGACAAAGGGGTAGTTATTGAAAGGGATAGTTAGTACTGTTTCATAGATGTTGGTCTGTAGGCTCACTTTTCTTCATGAGGGAGCTTAGTGTGAAGAGTAGGAATATGATAGTAAAACTTGGAGCCTTAGAAAATTTGGTGGCTTTGTTGGTACTCAGATGAAGTGGAATAGCCTTAGGATCATTTAATTTAACTTACCTGATGGCAAGGAAGGAAATTTTATGTATTAACTTATTTTTACCACTTTTTATACCACTTTCGATTTTGAAGCCAGGATCAGAAATTCATAATAATGTTCACAAACATTGAACAAAGTTTTGAGATCTTTTTATTAATGCACTAAGAAATAGGCAGGTTGACTTGGTATTCAATACCATTTTCTTGTGCCACTGAATTAAATGACAGTGCCTGTGACAGTGTGTGCAAGAATAATGGACTTACAACCTACATGTGAATTTAATTGGTTTGTTTCACAGTCCTGTCAACAGATTGTTCTTTTTAATTTGAAAACTATGGTCTTCATTACACCAAATCAGCTATTTTCTGTAAGTTGGTAGAAAGTAGAGGAATAATAGAATGCATGTCTGTTAATGGGAATTCTGAGTACTATTATTCATGAAGTGATACATTTAAATGTTTATAAAGGGTTTTTTATTTAAAAAAAAAAAGTTGCAAGACAAAATATGGCTATTAACCTTTCTTGGACAAATACTCTTACATACTGAGTGAAAAGCCCAGGTTTAATTGTGATGCAGCTAGTAGAATGTAAACATGTAAATAGTTTCATGTATAAATTACTTGGACATGAAAATTGGAAAAGCTACTTTCCCAAAGGAAAAAAGAAAACATGGCTAATATCATAAAAAATGTGTTAAGCCAAAAGCAGAAAGCAATGTATCAAAATGATAGAAGATTTAAATGAAGAAGATAGACTGGTGGTTGGCTTTTGTTACTTAAACATAAAAAATGGAAGAAGTACTTACAGAATACTAAGACATTCAGTAATGAAATTATGGGCAAAACCCAGGTGCAATAATAAAGCAAGTGAAGGCAGAATGGATTTACTCTATTTGATAAAAAGACCCTTGATTCTTTTTTTATTTTTAACACCAAAGTATACTTGAAAGTATTGCTTAATAAAATGGATTTTCAGTCAAATTTGGTGCTAAAGGATTAGAATATTTTCTGCTACAATTAGAATGATGCAGATTTTAGATGGAACATTTTATCAGAAAGACTGATTCTGTGAATATCTATGAATGTGGTTGACTGTCCCCACCAACACAAACCACTTGTCTGAGTACTTAAAATACTCTAAAAATACTCCATTAATTTAAGTTTGCATAAATCAGAAATTATAAAAACAAGACACAGAAATTGTATTCTTAAATTAATTTGTTGATTTCCCTTCAACGGACCTGATATTATAGTTTATTCATGGTTTTTGGAGGGAAAGAATAAAAATAGAGATTTATGGTGTATATACCTTAAGTAGGTAGGATCAATATTTAAACTGCTTTGTTGACAAACATGTTTCAGGAAGTTATATAAGCTTAAATAGGTCTACTAAAACTCTTAATTGTGTAGTTTTTTGTCTTTTCCCTTCTTCACCAAAGCATTTGTAAATATCTAGGATATTGTAGGCTTTTGGATCCTAGTTATGAATTTCTGCACAAGTGTTAACATTATCACAGTCCTACCTGTGGTGGTAAACTGGCTGTCTTTGCAAATAAGCTATCATAAAGATTCACAAATGAGAGAATAGTAAATGAAGGAAAATACAATAATGTAGTATAGAGTTTCAGGATTGTTTACAGAACAGCAGAAATTTCATAGTTCTCTGGTGATGTGATAAGATTGGCTACAGTTGTCTTCCCTTCTTGATAAGTGTGCCATCCTGGAAAGTGGAGAAATTCAGAAGTCTAGCAATATTTATAAATACCTAAGAAGTGAAGAGGATGTGAATTCTGATTTGCACTTTGGATACAGTTCACTGCTTAACAAGTTATTTATCTAGAAGGCCACCCCACAGGATATTTCAGTAAGTGACAACTTAAAAATTTCTTAGATTTCTCCTCTTCAAGTGATTTGGTCTCATAATCAAACTGATTTCAATAGCATTGCACTAAGTATTCAATATTTTCACAAAGTGGACAAAGGTCTGAGGAAATAAAAGGTATAAATTCCAGTTTCTTAACTAAGTTTCATTTGCATTCTGGAATCACTGAGCATGCAGACATGTTCTTACAGATCTGTTTCAAAATTACTTCAGATCACAAGGATTTTATTATTGTTAGAGAGAAATGTTTGAAGGTAGGAAAAATACCATCTTCCTGAATTGCACCCAAGACCTGGCCCAAATTTCTTTCGTTTATCCAATTTTATATGGTCTAGCCAGATTGGGTACTCTGAAAAGCTTATCATACAAATCAGTGAAAGTCGGTATTTGATCCTGGGATCACCCATTGGTCTTACAGACATGATTTGCTTTACTTGCTGGTTGATTTAGTCAAAAGAAAGTATCAGATCTGTCTCTTCATCAAGAGTAGAAGCTTGAGAGCATCTCTTAAGTGTCAAGAGAACATAGCCAAGATGCTTGCTACAATTTTTTTTTTTTTTCCCCACAAGGAAAAAGTTTCCATTCATACCCAAACCCCTTAAATTTTTTACCATGTCCACTCACTCTAAATTTTGTAATCAAACTGTGTCTATTTTGTAATCAAACTGTGTCTCATGCATAAATAGTAGTAATTTATTCTCTCTTTGGTGTATGTCTGAATTCTTAATTTCTGATCACAAATGTTTTTAGCATTTTATTTTGCCAGCCTTAGCTCAGAAGGATAGATTCAACTGCTTGGGAGCTATTATCTTTGAACATATCCTGTTTATTTCAAAAATATATATTAATTAAGTGAACAGCATTGACTGTTGAGCTCAGGCCCTGACCTTATTTACTTATGCATGTTCCTTTCTTGGTCTTTCCATCTCTCTATTTGTGAGATTTCAATAGCTTTGGCCATATTTGTCGGTATGCCAGAGTATTTATAATCTTGAATTTACTTCTGAAGACAGCTAATCCTGTATATATAGAGTGCAGTTAGAGTAGCTGATCAAAAGAAAAAGCAACATTAAGCTGTAGCAATCTTTTCTGGTTTGTTTGTTATTGCTTAAATCCCTGTAAAATATTACAGTTTTGTAATTTTGTTATAATTTTTTTAATTGAAGGTGTTAAGAGTATGTGGGTTTAGGTAACATATTAAATGCTTTAATACTTACCTTCTATATAAAAGTATATATTTTTCAGTTACATTAAGGCTCACTTATACTCTGGGAATGAGTACAGAGAGGAAACTTAGTATAAATAGATTCTGGAACACAGCTCTTCCAAGAAAATCTTTCTTAGAATATATTGAAATGTACAGACGCTAGGCATGGTGTGGTATAGCAGTGAGACACGAACTGCACAGTTCTTTTGTTTCAAGGTAATATATTGCTACTTCAGAGAAAACATGGGTAGTCAACAAAGAAACGTTGTTTAGCAAAATAAGACCTGATGTATTTGGCAAGGCTACATCTGTTCTTTTTTTTTTTATAAAGCCATGTTAGTGAGGTTATAGTGATGTAAGAAGAGCAGGTGCATTGCTCTGGTATACAGACCTTACACTGATTTAATTTGTCTCAAAGATATAATATTCTGCAAACACTGTTTTACATAAAGTCCCAGGTGATGCAAGACATATCCTGTACCACTTCTCAGCATCTACACTCTATGGTCACACTTAAATTATTACATTTTTAGAATTGCTCTGATGTAGATTATATTGCTAAGTAAGCTTAAGAAGGTAATCATTCTAGTTCTGAGCTACGATAGACTTATGTTAGATGCTTTTGTCACAAGCACAAATGTGTCCTAGACGAGTCTGTGTTGTTTTATGCATTAAATTTATCATTCATTCTCTTCTCATTCTAATTGCATTCATTGTAATCAAGAGTCAGAAGAAAAAATATTTTTTGTGCA
Source organism: Haliaeetus leucocephalus (assembly GCF_000737465.1). Lineage (NCBI taxonomy): Eukaryota > Metazoa > Chordata > Aves > Accipitriformes > Accipitridae > Haliaeetus > Haliaeetus leucocephalus. Next base: position 6,577,148 of record NW_010973368.1, on the reverse strand, counting down.
TTGTCTTAGATTTGAGGATACAAAATCAAATTTTAGAAGACTTTCAGTTTTGGCTGGTTTTAGTTATCATCTCTGTTAATCATACAGTTAGATGAAACATACTAGTTTCATCACTTGTGAAGGTAAATCAAGGATATTTTACAAAGATTTTGGTAAGTGATCTCTGAAGCAAGACATCCATTTATTTTCATTTTGGTTTTTTTGTTGTTGTTGTTGTTGTTTTGGTTTTTTGTTAGGTACAGTCAGGATTATTTGTTATTTAACTGCTGTGGAAAATGTAGATTCAAAGACCCTGTTACATTAAAGTAGATTTGATGTGTAGATAAAACTTTGCTTTGACAAAATCTTCTCTTCCAAATTATATTTCCCTTTTTTTTTTTTTTTTTTTAAAAGCCAGTAAGTCCTATTTTTGTTTGAGCCAGGAACACTAAAGCAGAAAGTGGAAAGGTTCAAAATACAGAGACAGTGCAGTACACAGAGTGCAAATACACTGACACTGAGCAATCTCTGGGGTTTAACTTGGAAAAAGAAAAGTGCAAAATTGGGAACCAGTGAAAATCAAAATATTGCAAAATCTTTTTGTTATGAACTGTTACGTTTAATTTAATAGTGAAGTACATATACTGTTTTGAATATAACTTTAAGCCTTGTTCTGCCCTTTCAGCTTTGTTTGTTTCTTTCCCATTTGTTTTCTTTTTTCATATATTACCTCATATTGTCCTTGTATGACAACACAGTCTTTTCTGTTGCAGCAAGAAACATTGTGAGGTATTTTAAAATCATCTGTTATTGAACAGTGAATGGGCACATCAAATAAAGAAAATTCTTTTTAAGCATACATAAAGGAAGGAATCTGAAGGGTTTCAGAGAAACTCTCCATAATACTTGTTTTTGATGGTGAGCTTCAAAATACATAAAGTTGAAATATAATTACTCTTCAGATAATTAATTTGTTCTTAATAGTGTTCTTGCCCTTTAAATAATGTTTGGTTTTTTTAATGTGATGGGGGAAGGAGGAGGGAGGACTTCTAAGTTATTTTAAACTTTGCCAAAATGAACCTGCACTCAGAGTCTTAGAGGAATGGAAATAAGCCCAAGTTATTTGGAAATCTTACCCTGTGGTTTTTTGTATTGGAAAACTGGAAATATCAGTCTGGACATGCATTGCTCGAATTATCTAGTATTTTATGCAACTGTTTTCGTTTGCCATTATCTTTTTGTGCACTCATAAAAATATGGCTGCCATTGTGAGAAAGTGAAGGTAAGAGACGGGATCAAACGGTAGCTAAGATGTTTTTAAGACTTCCTTTGATTATGTTTTTTTTCTTTCTTTCTGAATCACATACTATAAATGCTTATCTGAAACTCATGTACAGATTTATAGTTTAGAAATAATTATGTGTCCTTTAAACATTAAATTGCTGAGTTTGTAGTGCACACTAAAAGTAAGAGACAAAATTTACTCATTTTACCTCTTGGTTTACCTACACATACTGGAAACTAAATCAAAATTAGAAAAGTAACATGGGGGATGGGGACTTAATGTATATTACCTAGTTAGAATCTATTATTTAATCTTTTCTTCCTGTTGTAATTATGACTTTTTTCTTTAAACCAAGCTAAAGAGCTGATGTTCTAAGAACTATTGGGTTTCGGGGTTTTTTTACAGCTGTTGAAATGATAGCTTGGGAGTGTATATAATCATAGTTATACCTTAACAGTGCTTTAACACTACACAATAAAAAGAATCTTTTAAGCATCTCTACAACTTTATCAGAACTCCTTGACTTACCATGGAAGGAGTTGTCATGCTTTCAGGTTATATAGTGTTTCCATACCAAATCAGTAACACTGATTTACAACTATTAAAAACAAACAAAAAACCCCCAACACAGGCACTTTCAAGCTTGTGTCTTGAATTTAATATTTTCCTGAGAAGTACAGAGCAGAAACACTCTATCTGTCAGTCTTCATTAGGTAACAATAACATTCTCAGGAAACTCTTTAATATCTATTAAGATGCCTGTTTAATTAAATAATACGCTGTCCTACAGGAAATGAAACTGAACCAGGAGCTCCATGGTCCTCCCACCTATTGCCATATCAAAGTCATTTTAGTCTAAAATACAGATGAATCATGTTGGAAATTTGAGCAGAAAGGAAAAGGAACTTACTAGCTAAGATTTTTAATATAATAAAGCTCTTGAAATTAAAAAAGTATTTGAAATCTTGCATATTGTTATATTATATATTCAGTATCTTTTAAAATTAGAGCTAATGTTATATTTTTATCTAGGATTTGTCAGGCTGTATTAGAATATGTATTGCAGTGTACTGCATTGATATATTAACAGCTTTTGTATCCTTTCAGCTGACATGCTATTTAAAACCATTTTTTTTCTAAAGTGAGTGCTAATGATACTGTGTATTTGGAGAATTGAAATTTAAGTTCTATTTCACTACAAAAAAAATTCTTACTCTGAGAAGAGCTTTAGTCACCAGTAAAACCAACTCTTAATGTTGACTATATACAACAAAATATTTTAATTACAAAATAGACATTGCAGGTGAATCCTTGAAAAAAGGAAAACGAGGTGGGTTTTTTCTATGTAAAGATTAAATAAACTAAGTGGTTAATTAATCTGTTGGCATTGTTTTCCTTCTAGTGGTTTAAATATGACAAATTGCTAGGTTCTAATAAATTTAATGAACTTATTACTCTGATTAGCATCTTCAAGGTAACAACTGGCTGTATCTGAAATTCAGCTTTTGTTTCCTTTACTGTTTTGATTGAGTCTCCTTGGTTTTGGTTTTACAAAATGGGAACTGTGAGAGGTACATTTAAATGCTTTACAGGTTTTGTAATTAAAAACATTTTTAAGATTTCTGCCTTTTGAGTCAAGCATGGCAAGCAGATTAACTATATAGTTCATACAGTATCACTGATTAGAACAATAAGCTCTAAAGTGTTTTTTCCAAATAACAAGTGTCTCTCTGTAATTTATTAAAAATCCACTTGTAATAATGGGTACTTATATTTGAATCTTCTTTATTGTGGGCAAAGAGACTCACAGTATTTTTCTTGTCTGGGTCTATTATGTCTTTAGGATAAGGTCATAACATAGTCTTGGGCATGATTTGCATATTTTTGCCTATTTTGTAAAGGACTCCAGTTGCAGGTTATTAAACACTGTTATTAAACATTGTAAAATATTGTTTTCTTGCTGGACAGACACAATATCTGAGTCATGGAGATAATGTGCTTGCTCCTGGTTATGTAAAAGAAAGGAGAACTCAGGATAAAACTGGGTCTCCTATTTCTCAGTCTAATTTCTTAATTCTAAACCCCCTTTCTACTCCGAGAATTTTTTTTTAAATACAAACATTCATATTGCAGTACTTTCAGTATTTTTTTGGTTTTATACAGCACCTTTGTGCAACATTATATACTGCCAGTATGTAAACCTTTATTTAACAGAAAATATTTGAATGTAAAATTTATTCATTGAGGTAATTCTTGTTTCACAATTCTAACACTTATAAGTGTGATTTTTGTTGTGGGGTTTTTGCTTGTTTTTAGTATATCTGGTAAATTGAGATACCTAGTACTACAGAAGGAAATCAAGTACAAAACAAACAAAAAATGCATTCATTGAAAAAAAAAATATATGTACTTCAGGTATATGTACACACTGCATCAATGTGTGTTGTACATACTTCAGCTGCCTGGGCAAAAAGTTTGTCTTTCTGATTTCAATTACAGTTGACAACTTGGCCATAAAACATTACTTTCTTGATTAGTTTCAAGCTCTAGGAACAGCATTTTCTGAAAAGAATATTTGAATGTTGTATGTATGGAAAAACATTTCCACTTGCAAAGTCAAATGACCAGACAGTATGACATTTCTGGTAAGATACTATATCAAATGGAAAATCCTAATGAAAGCATTTTATTCTAATGCAATGTGCTTAGAATCCATGGAGCTCATTTTAATTAAGGAAGAGTTCAAAGGACAGAATTAACTTAGCACAATCTTGAGTATAATGCAAAGATTGTAAAATTGCCAAAATATTATAGAATCATAGAATGGTTTGGGTTGGAAAGGACCTTAAAGATCATCTAGTTCCAACCCCTCTGCCTTGAAGGCAGGAGCCCCTTCCACTAGACCATCCAACCTGACCTTGAACACTTCCAGGGAGGGGGCATCCACAGCTTCTCTGGGCAACATATTCCAGTGCCTCACCACCTTCACTGTGAAGAATTTCTCTCTAATATCGAATCTAATTCTGCCCTCTTTCAGTTTAAAGCCATTACGCCTTGTCCTATCACTACACTCCCTGATAAAGAGTCCCTCCCATCTTTTCTGTAGGGCCCCTTTAGGTACTGGAAGGCTGCTATAAGGTCTCCCCAGAGCCTTCTCTTCTCCAGGCTAAACAACCTTAACCCTTTCAGCCTAACCTCATAGGGGAGGTTCTCCAGCCCCCTCATCATCTTCATGGCCCTCCTCTGGACCTGCTCCAACAGGTCCATGTCTTTCTTAGGCTGGGCGCCCCAGAGCTGACCACAGTACTCCAGGTGGGATCTCACGAGAGCAGAGTAGAGGTGGAGAATCGCCTTCCTTGACCTGCTGGTCACACTTCTTTTGATGCAGCCCAGGATGTGATTGGCTTTCTGGGCTGCGAGTGCATGTTGCTGGCTCATACTCAGTTTTTCATCCAGTAGTACCCCCAAGTCCCCTGCAGGGCTGCTCTCAATCCTGTCATCCCCCAGCCTGTAATGATATTGGGGGTTGCCCCAACCCATGTGCAGGACCTTGTTTTATAATTTCAGAATCAGAAACTGATGAAGTTACTGTTTTAAAATATATAATAGAAACTTTTTGTCCCTCAGTAGTAATGTATGCTATGAAGGGCAGTAGCACTTTTGATACAGTTGTTGTAGTTGTGCCTTTGAAACACATTCTTCAGTACAGTATTTTGGCTCCCATTACCCTGTTAAGAAATGCTGTGACTTTCAAGGAGGTTGACTTTAATGTTTCACTTATCTCCATCTTGAGGTGGGACAATGCCAAGGAGGCAGCGTCATGGACAGTCAATCATATAGTTTGCAAATAACAGAAAAGCTGAATTTTCATTCACTTCTCTGGGAAGGCACTGTGGTGGCTTTTAGCTCAAGCAATGATAGTTTCCAGAGACCTTGAGTGGAAGCACTCTCCCACAAAGTACTCCGCTCCTAGGATGCTGTCAGTAAAAGTATGCTTTATAATTTTTAGCTAATGCTTAGTGGTGAGATGTCTGAAGTAGTATCAAATAAAGGTGAAACCTTAAGATCCAAACACTGTACTGTTTAGTTGGAATAGAATTCAATAGAATAGAATCATTATTCTGAATTTTGCTCATCTTTCTTCTTTTAGGTTGTTTTTTCTTTTGAGGCATTCATAAAGATTTAATCCATACTGAAAAGTGAGAGTATCAATTTAAAGAGTTTGTGCCTGGCTTTATTACCCCTTTACAATCTCATTCCATATTAATTTCTTCTGTGAAGATATTGTTAAGAACTGGAAATAATCTAAAAGAGTAATTATAAAATTGAAACAATTTTGAAGGAAAAAATCCAAATTTTTTCCGCTTACAGAGCAACGAAGCAAGCTTAACATTCGTTTACAGAAAAAATGTAGGTAATACTTTACTTCAGAATATATAGACTCCATTATTGAATTTGTATATCAGTCTGATGCTGTCAATCACCACAAGCATTTCATTGCATGAAGAACTGAGTAGTTTCATTTAGGTCTTGGTCCTTCTATTTTGACTTGTTGAACACAACTTAAGGGTACATTAGCAAATGCATTTATAGAATGCAAGGAGAGGAGTAGTGGGAATAGCAATAATATTAGTTAATTAAGAGAAGAGATTGGGGATATTTCGAGGTAAGTAGGAAAAAAGAAAATTTCCTTCAAAAGATAATCTCATTGCTCTAAAGACAGAAGCTTCTTCATAATTATCACTGTTTTACAATTTACCAAGAGAAGAAATGGTAAAAAGTCTATATAACTCAAACTGTCAGAGGCTGAGAAAGTCTTTTGTCTTTCAAGTCCTTGAATACATGCCCAGATCAGGCTAAGGAAGGAAGCGGGTTCTGTCATGGTCTTACAGCTGTTTGATGATCCACAGTTTCCCTGTCAAGTTCTTAATGAGTATTACAAATTGCTGTTTTTACCAGGATCATATTTAAATTGACAGAAAACTTAGTTTTTTATGTGCCTTGCTTCTGTCAAGGCATGAGATGTGTGATGGAACCTGGAGGAAGTTTGCATTGCATAGCTTCATGTCATCCTTGTTTTCGAGGAAGAAGGGACTTCCTTTTCTAAGGCTGTTGAGCTGATGCTCTTCAAGTGTATTAAAGGGATTATAAGTATGTTGGGTTATGTTTTATTATTAAAGTAGCTTCTTAAGTAAGAGTGGAATGTAAGTATTCTGCTATAACCATGCTCATTTTTCTTAAAAGCTGGAGAAATACTAATACTTCATTCTTGGACTATAAGACTTATGTACACAGACTGGTGTAATGATGTTGTACTACGGATTTTTCATGTATTACAGTGAAACACATGCTGCAAGGAAACAAGCAACAGAGCAGGATTAAGATCTGCCCTTTAAGGCTGGAATGTTTCTAAGTTATTGCAAAAATATTTCAAATTTTGAAAGATTAACATATTCCATCCTTCCGGATATGTGTATTTATATACAGTATGTATATAGCGTAACATCTCCAGGCTGACTTCTGACATTGTGGAAGATTTCATTCTAAGGGGAATAAAAACTGGAAGCCTCCTAAGATTTCTTTTTTGGCCATTTTAAAAATGACCTTATTTTAAAATCAATGTGTTTACCATACACTGCAACTGGAATTCCTATTTTGAACTGGTCTTAAAACACTTCAGATTCTAATTTCTAAAAGAGCTTGATTTAAATAAAAATAATTATTTTGCAGTCTTGCTGTAATCAACAGATTATGCTTGTTATATAGAAGGGAATTTTTATTTCCAAAGAATTATTTACAACAAAACCAGTATTATTACTACTAAATGAAAATTTTCAACGTTACTGTGATTGAGAATCAATGGTATGACTATACAGGTCATTCAGCTATACAATTATGCATTTTTCATGTGTTAACCTGTTATCATAAGAATTGGAGTTACTGTAAAAATTTTTAGATCACAAAGTTAGAATTTCTTATTTCCTTAAATGGTATTCTACAGAATAAGTATGATTTAATTTGAGCATTTTATTTGTTGCTACTTGTATAGTTTTTAAAATTAATTTCTTTTTGTTGTTTAGGAATTAAATACTGCAAGTTGACGATGAATTGCTAGCTTGTAATAATCTAACTTATATAAGTAGTACCATTACAGTATTGGACAGATCCAGGAACCATGCTGCATCTGGGTTTGGAAGAAATATTGGTAATCAGTGGCAGTTCACTGATATAGGTGCCAGCTGTAATCAGGGCATTTTTATAGAGCTGTATAGGAAGTGTGTGGTCATCAGAAGCTGTGTAGCTTCTTCCTCCATCTGAATGACCAGTATGACTGCAGAATTTTATGTCTCCAGGTCAAGACAAAGCAGTGTCAGGTCTCTGGTACCTTAAACTTTGTTGCGTATGTTCTGTTCTCTTCTGATGTAGTGCAGGTGTAGACTGGCTGCAAGTTGCTCATGTGTGATTGTTCTCTTTCCTGAGCCTTGCTCTTAATCTGAGGCCTGTAAGAGACAGCTCCATTTTCTTGAATTAAGTAAATTGTTTTAAAGACTTTGTCTACACTATCTCAGCAGAGCAGACAAAGTCCAACAGAAACAGAGTTTATTTCAGAAGTTCTAATACTGTTGTCCTTCAGCCTAAGTATACCAGTTTGCTAGTGTAAAAATACATGTCAAGACAGCAGCAGGACAGACATTTACAAGATACAATAAAAGTTCTTATTCAGTGGGAAAAAATCTCAATAATTGATAAAGTTAGCCCTTTGGGAGAAATGAACTTTGAGGATCAAATCTGTATAGGGGCAGCACAGTTGTGTGTTGCACTATAACCTTATACTATGTGTAAAGAATAGGGCTGGAAAAGATGCTGTAAGAAAGCTTGATATAGTCGGAGAAACCTAGCATGATTAATTTCAAAGATGATTTTGAAACTGAAAGTTGTCTGTGATTTGTATTTTATTTTCATTGTTAATTCTGTAGATTGTCATACAGAAAAAAAAAAATCTGGTCCTTATGTTGACTAAAAGACCTTTTGAAATAAGTATGCTGGCAGCAAAAATGTAATGTTGCAGCAAAGTGAAAGTATACTAGGCAAAGGGGAAAAAAATACAGAATTCACAGAAAAGGATACAAACTTTTGGGTAAGAGGCATAAAACAGTTTCTGAAGAGCAAAACCAACTTTTCATTTTGGTTATTTTCTTGTTTTCTGAAAAAAGTTTAGAACCGTAGTTTTACAGTGCAAAACATTATTTTAGAGCTAGGGCTTAAGCCTTTACTTTTAGGCTCAGGAGCTTTAATTTGCTGTCATTGTGTTTTGTCTTATGCAACATAAAAAACAGAAGAGAAGAGAAATTTATCCATTAATAGATTGCTAAAGGATATAAAAAATCTTATGTAAATACTATGAATTTTCAACACTGAGCACATATTCTGAGAGACTGTTTTTCTGTAGAGAGTTCTCAAGAGGCATAAGCAGATCATTGCACTTTTTGGCCTATGTGTCATAACAGTTATACCTTTCAGGGGTATATCCAGTGAAGCACATTTACTATTTGCTTGGTACCTCTCCATTCCTGACACTGTTGAGAATTCATTCCTAACCTAAGAGATGATGCCTCAGCTATTAAAAGCACTTTCTAGGCTTCTGTTTGTCAATATACTTTATGAAGTGTGCTACAAGAGGCATATATCATAAATATCACATCAAACATTTTATCAGCTTTGCAAACTTCAGTTTGTTCCTAGCATTTTGTTGAGACTAAACAGACATGCAACTATGATGTGAATAGGTACAAGAATTAGGTGTGTAGGATATACAATGTGTTTTTCCATTTATAGTGGGATTCTGACAGTCATTTTGCCACTTCTTTGCTAAATGTTAATTCAATGTCTCTATCTGTAGAAATTATGCAGTGTTGGGAGAATGGGATAAGCAATTCTGTAATAAACAACTCATTTACAGCTCTTGTCAACCTTGTAATAAGGTTTACAATGTCCATGTATAACAAATAGAATTTTATAATATGTTTATTATACTGCTTGTACTGGATATTCATTTCTCTATGTAATCTCTGTTCTGAGACTAATACCCTCTTACCTTTTTACTCAGTGAAACAGTGTGAATTTGGTTTTGTCATGATCAGTCTCTAAGAATTAGATTGATCAGAAATAAAAAGTCAAGTGTCAATTGAAAATAGCATATACTCCACTGCACAAGAGAAAAACAAAGGTCCGGTGTTGCTATTCAGTTTGTTGAAATGGGAAGAAAAATTCAATTTATGTTTATATCCCTTCTGCATGAGAAGCAATGGCTAACTTAAATGTTTAACATCATTCTCCTCTTAATAGTCTTTTCTCTTTTAAGGTATAGGAGATTTTTTTCTCAAATCTATGTATTAAATGATTTTCTATGAAAAATTTACTAGAATTGTTATACTGTAGATTTTTGTACACAGCTACGTGGAGGGAATAATAAGTTAGTGCATTTTGATATTAAAATTTTCAAAATAGGGTTTTAGATATTAAGTGAAATATTGCCAGTCACTGAAAGTTAAACTGTTTACTAGCTGAGTTGGCAAGTCTCATTTGTATATCATTAGTTACCATGGGACAGTACAACAGGATTGTCCCAACAAGGAAGAAACTCAAAGCCTAGCTACAGCTGAGAAAATTAGGAGTAAGAGTTACTATCATGGTTTTCTTCATAATTGCCAGCTCACTGTTTCTTGCATCTTCCTCTAAAGCATGTGTAGGGAGGTGGTGTGTTATATAACTGCTAGTTGCATTATATTGTGGTTTCTAATACCAGTCTAATTGCCAAGAAGGAACTTCCCTAAATTTGGGCATTCTGTTTTGCAGCAAGACGCGCTGACCTCTGTGTGTGTGTGTGTGCTTGGTTGAAGTGAATGTTTTCTTAGAAGCTGTTTGGGTCTTAGTGATACATAGGGCTGCCTAGTAGAATTAAAAGCTTTCTTATAGTATTTATCAAGGACTGAATCCCACAGAGCTATAAGTTTTTTGTGTGCTTTACTCTTCTGACTGTTTATTAAAATGCCCAAGTGCTAAATGATCCCTTTTTTCTGAGATTGGTAGGGAAACTTAATTTCAGGACCAGTATCTTTCACCTTCCAATGTTATCTGCTGTCCTTTGCTGCAAACGTTGCAAATGGATTGTTTAGCTCTGATCTTCAAACAGCCCAATTAAGAAATACACTTCTAAGCTCTAAAGAATTACTCATCTCAAGTGACAAGTGTCCTTGGCTAGAAAAGCTTTCTGTTTTGCAGCTGCCAGCCTCCTTCGGTTTGCCCAGTTACTTCAACTGAGTTGTACTAGCTGCTACAAAAAACTTGATACCCTTAATCTTTGACCCTTCCTTAGCTGTTAGGTCCAAGATCAGTTCTGTGGATTTTTGCATTAAGAAATGCAGCTGCCTTTCAGATGTAGCCAAAAGGAAATTTGCTGATATGCATAAATATGGTTGGGATGATAAACATCAAAAAAAGAAAAGCCTAGGATATTAAGACAGAGAACTCACTGAAGTAAGTGGCATTCAATTTCCTGTTTTGTCATTTATATATGCCATACCATAATTTTTATGTAGCCACTTTGCCCATAAACATATCAACATAATTTTCTAAAACAAGAAATTGCAAATTATCTTTTCAAGCTTGTACTTGGTGAATGAAAACAAATTAAGTTTCAATTTCTTTCTGTGTACTCCTGGAAGATTTTATTCATCATCAGAAGGGAAATGTTTCTCCATTCAGGAGAGAATTGTAACAATTCTATATTGTATGCAGTGACAAAACAGAATGTTCACCTGTATTTTCTGTTTAAAATGTCAACTGTTCCGAAGACCACACTTTGAGAACATTCCTTACTATATTTTGTTTTTTATAATTCAGGATTTTTTTTTTTTTCCCCTCCTCTTTTTTTTTTTTTTTTTTATTTCCAGGTTATTTAATATTCTAATCAAAACTATGGGAGAAAAAGCCATTGGTCAGTTAGCTTGGGTAGATCTGTGCTATGGACAGAGGTGTGATTACAGCTCTTGCACACAAATCCAAAATAATCATGAGTTAGTGGGTCAGAATGCAGTTTCCCATTCAATGGAGCCATTTAATGTGACTGCAGACAAAAGGCTAAATTCTTGCTTCTATTTCTCACTCCCATCTGTGCTACTTGCTCCTTCCCATCTTTCATGTCTGGTCCTCATTGGAGCCCTCTATAACCATATATTAGTCACTGTTAGCCATATAGGATTATCCGTGTGTTTTGCCAGCATACTCTGTTCTCATTTTAAAGAACTCAGCTGACCCTTGTGGAGGTCCAGGTCTAGCATTTTTGCCAGGACAAAGTAAGCAAGAGCAATGCACAACCAGAGGCAGGGAGCAGATACCCCCATGCCTTTTAGCAAATGCAGTCTCTGACGTGATCTGACCACATCTGTTGGAACTGGAGCAGTCAGTGGTAGCACCATGTCAGCTGGGGTTGCACTAGCTTCTGTGGGACATGAAGTAGGAGTAATTACACAGTCATTAGTACCCAAACTAGCTTATTTAAAGATTACTCCTTTAATTAAAGAACTTCAATGTAGTATAAATGTACTATTATTCAGTTAGGGTAAAAGTTTACTGGCTTCTCAGTCTCTTGTAAAATTTGAAGTGTTTATTCATTAGCATTGTGGGTTAGATTTTCTAAAAAAACCTGTTCTCAAGTTTTATTTATAATAGGAACATTTTTGCCTGCATTCCAGCACTAGTTGGCAATGTTACTGCTGCGTGAGTAATAAACACCTATATACATGGTTACAGCTGCATCTCGTAGTAGAATCAATTCATTATTGAAACACTGGCATTTAAGTCCTTAGAAGCATTGCTAATCTTCGTAAAATGCTTAGTAGCTGTAATTCAGCAAGGAAATGGTATTTGTGCCTACTTACAATTTAGTGGTTCACAGGTCAACAAGAGGTTACTGAATGGAACAGCAAAAACTTAACATACATTTATTCACATCCCCTGGTCTGGACCTTTATATGGTGTATGGAAGATTGTATTTACCCTGTCACAGGGGTAGAATTCTGTACAAACTGTGATTACATCCATTTTAAAAAGTGTGGCTACACCTACCCAATGAGAAGCTTGAAATCATTGTGATTGATGCTCTTCAAGATAGTACCAAACCCAAGTATAAGATACGGACTTTCTTTGAAGTGCTGTCATTTATCTTGACTGATATGTTTCATCTAGAGGAGATTCTGCTTCTCACATGCTGTCAAATTCACATTCATGCAAACGTGTAGAAGAAAAAGCAGTTACTTATCAGACTATTTTAGAGATTATGTCAATATGGGTTTCAACAACTATTTACTAACTGGATTTACAGCATTTCAGCTAGCACACTTTTGAAACAATGAAAATATCCTCTTTAAACCTTTGCAGGGAGAGAAATCATGAGTGAGATCAGACTTACGTGAAGCAAATGTGTGCTGACCCAAAAAATGTTATCTTCAAAAAAAGTTGAAAAAAGCCACAGAACCCTAAATGACCAATAACTGCTGGTTAATGTTGCAAGTTAGTATTCTTCTCTCCTATACAGTAAACCTGGTAGACCAGTGTCAAGGGCTCTCTTTTAGCACAGTGTATTCCTTTTGGCCTTTTGTTCAATTATTCCAGCCAATGACTTAGTTGTGTATTTCAGTCGCTAACTGCAACTGACTAGGTGGTTGCAAAAAGCCAATGAAGCAGGCAGTTTCCCATTCATGTCATTTTCATTGTAACTTGTCTTTTCTTTGAGTTTCTTGAGTGTCAAAATAATTTCTAAATTCAGTGGATCTCAGTGATCTCCTCAATTATCTTTATTTTTAGATTTGTTTTAATCTTATTTTTTCCTCATAAGAAACTCTGCATAGTTATAACTGAAAAGAGACTTCTCTGGTTGTAGTCAAGCCGTGCCAATCTAAGGATAGCATAAACGAAGAGTTGGAGTCTTTATATTTTAATAGATATTTCAGTAAATAGTAGCCAAAAGAAAAGCATTGCAACATACTCCAAGTGTTTCTTTTCAAATACCAAGTGTATGTGTGTTAACGAGTTCTCTTTGGGATATGTATTTTTGATAATAAGCAAGACGAAGTTTGAAGCTGCTTTCTCTGGTACTGAAATTCAAATATTTTAATTACTACATTTAATGGTACTAAGAATTTTGTTTGCCATAAAGAAAGTTAATCTTGCACTTAAAAAAATTCCTGTCTTTTTACCTGCAAGTAGAAGACATAGCCCAGAAGCTACAATGACTAGAAGAATATCACAGTTGTTATTGTCTGAGGTTTGGATTTTGTGTTGATTGGAAGTGTTGAAGTGCAGTTACAGGACAATGTTCCTTAGCTCATGTATGAGGAGGCCATAAGCAGTAACAATGCTGATTTTTCCTGCTATATTCTATCAGTTTTTCATCCTTAACTTGAGCATGTTAAATGGAAAAAAAATGTGATATTGACACATTAGCCTTCTGGTTTGTTTAATCACTGGCATCTTTATTAAGATTGCTGTGATTGGGAAATGATTGTCCCCCTGTACTCGGCACTGGTGAGGCTGTACCTCGAATACTGTGTTCAGTTTTGGGCCCCTCAATACAAGAAATATATTCAGGTGCTGGAGCGTGTCCAGAGAAGGGCAATGAAGCTGGTGGAGGGACCTGGAGCACAAGTCTTATGAGGAGCGGCTGAGGGAACTGGGGTTGTTTAGTCTGGAGAAAAGGAGGCTGAGGGGAGACCTTCTCGCTCTCTACAACTACCTGAAAGGAGGTTGTAGTGAGGGGGGTGCTGGTCTCTTCTATCAAGTAACTAGTGATAGGACGAGAGGAAATGGCCTCAAGTTGCAGCAGGGGAGGTTTAGATTGGATAATAGGAAAAATTTTTTTACTGAGAGGGTTGTCAGGCATTGGAACAGGCTGCCCAGGGAAGTGGTGGAGTCACCATCCCTGGAGGTATTTAAAGGATGTGTAGATGTGGTGCTTAGGGACATGATTTAGTGGTGGACTTGGTGGTGTTAGGTTAATGGTTGGACTTGATGATCTTAAAGGTCTTTTCCAACGTAAACAATTCTATGATGACTATTGACAGATATAATTTTACACAGGACATAAAGAATGTTACAAGATGGGAGTGGCTCGTAATTATTAGGGGGTTTTTTGTATTGTTTAAATCATTGATTTGAGGATAGATTCAATCAATGACTGTATGACTTCTTTTTAATCTTCACAGCAACCTTCTGGTTACTGCAGATTTATGGATGTAGTTTTTGTAAGTCGATATTTAATTTGTAATCAGGAAATGACAGCATCCTGAAACTCCAAACTGTTTTTAAAACAGCCTACCAAGATATTCATTAAAAGTAATTGGAAGAAAATTAAATTTTGGCAACTGCATTCTTGGTACCTGGTGTGTCCTATTTTAATTTTCATGGCAGAAGCCATGCCTTTCAGATAAACTTTTGCTTTACTGCATTGTTTTTCCATGTTTTTGTTCAGGTTTTTTTTCATTGTACCATTCTTGACATCTGTAGTTCTTGTTTTCAGGCAAGAAAGTTCTTCTTTATGTTTAAATTACTAGTTTATTGTAAAATACCTATATTAAAATAATTTTTAAAGAAATCATTAAATAGAGGCACAAAGAGAACTTTAGCCCATAGTGGTTTTCTCTGTCAGTAGAATTATGGTTTAGTGAAGGCTTCAAATAAGAAAAGCTGTGGTGGTGTCATCCTACAGCAGATGAAGCAGATTAAAGTCCATAGTGCAAGGACACTCACGTAGGAGATTTAACGCTTCCTGCTGAGGAAAAGTGGCTGCTTAGGATCAAGTCAAGTTGGTTGATTAATGAGGCTGCCAAAACCTGAAATACAGGTGGTCTGACTTTATATGCTTTTACATCTCTCTAGGGAAGAGTTGAGCAAATCACATTTTGCAAACAGAAGGTTTTCTATAGCTCTGCAGTTGTGGCTCACCAATTTCTCAGTGCTTCTTTGAGTTAATAGCTATATGCTGCTGTCCCAGCTGTGTTGATTTTGACATATCATCTCACTAGATTCTAGAAGAGACCCTTGATTCTATTCTGGCTGGAATTCAGCTTGCTTATTTGAACACTACTTCAGAGAACAAACAATACCTGGGACACCACTTCTGAATTTATAATACCTAGCAGCTGTTTAGAGAATACATTCATAGTTCTAGATGACAAATCTCCATAAAGATTTGCATTGCCATACGGACACTTCCTCTTCCAGATACAAAGATATGTTTGGCACTCCTCATAAAGATTAGTTGGTATGCATCACTAATGACTCAAGAGCCATGGTGAGGTCTCTAGATATGATCCACCACTCCTAGGAGAGCCTCTCTTTGAATAATTCATCTAGCCCTTTCTCTTCCTTGTTCTTCCCACCCTCTTTCTCTTCTTAGACATCCTTCTCATTAGACCTTGCTTCTGCTTGAACTTTTTTTTTTTCCTCTCTATTCATGTGCTATGAAATATGTAGCTTGACATAAAAGGAGAAAGAATGTTGGAGTAACAGAAGCAAAGAAAACATTTCAGAGTTAAGAAAATTGAATGCCTATATTGCAAAAATTCAAATTCTGAATGCTGGCTGTCAGCCATAGTCTGCTCACTACAGAAGTGAGATTTTTCTGTGGTTCTTAATATAGAGCACTACTCTCCAAGCTTTTTTGATTGCATACCCCATCGATAAAAAATTTTTGAGCACACACCCCTAATATAGTTATATTTTTTTATTGATAATAAATACACAGGTAATAAATATACATATATATTGGTAATAAATAAATATACACACCTTTGGGAGTGCAGTCCCACTGAGCTAGAAGACCATTATTCTATGCCTTGATCACATTTTCATAATGGAACCATCTTTGATTCAGAATAAGACAATGTTTTTATTTTATCACTTCAAAGTTAGCCTTCTGATATGTCTGTGTCGCTAAGTGTTTCTTACTGAAACTTGCTGGAACTTACTAAAGCATCTAGGAAGTGATGCTTCCTTTGGGAAGTTGTTCTTCGGTCATTTCTTAACTAGAAACCCTAAGGTCCCTTAGGAGCTGTTTGGAATCCTCTACAGCATGTCTGCTGGTACAGAAGAGTCATTCAAAGCAAAACAATGGATTGATTACTTATAACTGTTCTTCAAGATATGTTAACTAAGTATATATTCACAACCCTTCCTCTTACTCCTCCTGCAGTAGCTTTCAATTGAGAATCAATATGGTCCAAAATAAATATGGTAGACATAGTTTAACATCTCTCTCCCAGCTAATAAGTTAGGCAGTTGCTAAGACATAATGAAATTTTGTTTTGTTACCACCTTTTGCATTCATAAGAATGTCTTTTGCATGGATTTCAGTGCACTTTAAGCCTCACAACAGCTCTGTGAAGATAGGTAACTATTTTCTTTAGCCATTTTTAAATGAAGCACAGAAAATTTCCCAGGAAGATAGTAGTAGAAGTGGCAGAGCCAGTAATAAAACTAAAAAGTCTTATGTAAGCATTAGGGAAAAAAAATCACCTCATTCTTTTGATAAAGGCCTCTTTTAAAAGTGCATAAGCAGCACATTGGAACCTATGATTTTTTGTTTGGTAATCTTGTAGTATAGTTTTCTGAATGTATTTAATCTCACGTTCAGACAAACTGTTCCAGTGCAAGCATATTTGGACTGTAGAAGGGGTTATAGCAACTTGGCATAGTATCTTGTATACTTAAACTGTGTATCCACTCTTGTACTTTTGAATTCAGTGTAAGGCAGACACTGTAATGGTAGGTACAGGGGGGTCATAGAACAGATAAGGAGAATTTAGGACAGCTTCTTGGGACAAATGAAAAGTTGGAAGAGATTTTCTAAATGAAGTGTGGGTGATAGTTCACTTTTGAGTATCTCCATCAAACACGAATCAAAGTGAAAAGGAAATAATAAAGAGAAATAACAGTGTGAAACATAAGGAAGAATTATTGAAGGAAGGAAATTAGAAGCAAGATTTATACATGTAAAGAAGTCTTTGGCAGCCCAGACATCATGTTTAAAACAAAAGGAAGCGGGTTTTTTTTACACAGTATGTGCTTCAGTTATAGAAACTTGTTGCAAAATGTTCTGATATCCAAAACAACAAATCCGTTCAATGAAGAAATAGTCAAGTTCATGGAGGTCAGATAGATTGTGGATGGTCCAGATGCAGTCCTTTTTCTTAGGAATTCTTTCAGCTGCTCGTTGCTGGAAGCTGCCATTAGAGTAACTAACATTACCTTTTTTTATCCTCCTGTCATAATATCCACTCATGCTTACTGTCTGAAGTGGGGTGTAGGCTGCATGATTTTAGGTCTGACCCAGTAATGTACCACCAATTCCTAAAAGTCTTGTAAAAGTCATGAGCATGAGTATGACTTGAATAGAAAATTATCTGAGAATCTTAAGTTGAACTTCTCTGCTGTCCCTCACACCCCCCAAATGATTACATTTCCCTTCTATATGTTATCCCTTTCTTTTCCCAAAAGCAATTAGTTTCTTTGCAAATAAGGAAATACAGACCAGGCCAGCACTGGAGATGTGAATGTTTGAAAGTTGTGCTACAAAATATCAAACCTGCCTAAGCCTCAGGGATTAGAAAGAAAACACAGTATGTTCTGTTTCCTGCATAGCAATAAGTCTCTTAGGGAATCTGAACAGTGAAATGTTTCCTTCTCTGTTAGCTTCAGATGCCTTTTTTTCTATTCTATGTTATGATTGTGGGTGCTGCTTCAGGTTAATGCCAACAAACGCACCACTGTAAGTTTAAGAATCTGCTTTGAAGTTCCACAGCAAAAATAAAACTATATACCTAAAAAGTATCAAAAGAATGAATTAGTTAAAAAAAACTTCAAAGTTTTGTGCAAAGTATATTCTTTTGAAATATTGACTATGTTACTTGCTAAAGACTACAGTAGCTAATAAATTGCTAGAATTTATAAAGGCAAAGAATATGGCAAAAGTGAATCCTTTCTTTTAAATGGTATTCCTTTGAGTTTGGAGATCTTTTTGGATGAGAAAACTATTGATTTAGATACAGATAAACAGCTGTTTCAGTCTTGGTGGTTATGACCACTGCATTGATTGCAGTGGTGGTAACTGAATTATAATCTTTAAAAACAGTGGAATGTGCTCAATGTTAATATAACAGTTTGCTAATGGACTAGAAAGCTCTAATCAGTATTAAAAATCACTTAAGACTTGTTACGTTTAGCAGAAGCTACAAATAAAAAAAAAATTCGGTGACCTTTGAGTTTGGCCATGAAAACTATTAAATGAAAACTATTAACCATCTGAATACAATTCCAAAAAACCCCCCAACTTTTGAGATTTCTCCCTGCTTTATCTTCATTTACTAAACCTATGAATGTGGTGGGGATGAAACTAGCAGGATAGAAATATTCTGTATCTTAGAGATACAGTATGTTGTATTTGAGTCAAACAGTATCACCTTTGACTTCAGAGATTTATTTATTTTTTTAAATCTTGCTTGGGGTTACATAAACACATTCTGAAATGCTCATAATTTATAGCCCTTGTTCTACACTAGCAAAAATCAAGACTCTAAGAAATACCTATTTCTCTAGAGCTCTTTTAAGATAATAACATGTTTACGTAGAAATTCCCTTAATAGCTTACATGCGTGGCAAGTACTGTTTCAATTGGAGTAGTTTGAAGCAAGTCCCAGTGCTGGTTTACATCTCAGTTGTTTTAGTGCCATGGTGATTTGTGGTGTCTGGCCTGACTGTACAAAGGTCTAGCCTCATTGAAACATCTTTTAGAATTGAGTGTTTCTGGACCTTTGCACAGTACTGTGAAGCCATTCACCAGAATCATACTGACACAGGTACAGGGCGAAATTGCAGTGGTTCTGTCTTTACTAGCCATGAGTATATCTGTTCTGATACATTTTGCTTAAACTGTTCAGTTAGAAACAGTTTAATTCACCCGCAAAAATAGGGCCTTCATGTCAGACTTATTGTGTGACGAGAAAAACTTGTAAGTGGTACAATATGTGATTAAACTTTGCGGTGTAGGCATGTACAAGATAAGTAATTTCTAGCTGCAAGAAACTGGTTTATTCAGCTGCTTGAAAATTCCTTCAGGCTTGATGGAAAACTGTTTGGCTGCTTTGTGCATCTACAGGAATGCTGCAGTATCTGTTCAGCAGCTTTATGGGAAATGTATCCAAATGATGATTAAAAGCCATGGGATGTGTATTTGAAGTGAGAATAGATAAGAAAGACTTGAAATAAATATATTGCAATTTTTGATCAAAGCAAATTTAAAGATAAAATTATCAGGGTGTCTAAGTGATTTCTGAAGAGTTTCCATATGCTTGCATAATATAAAACCGTAAATTTCTAGGGTTGCAAACTTTGGGAAATCAAAACCAGTTTTACTAATGTATATCTGAAAGCCTTGACTTGTGCTTTGGAGAAGAACTGTTCTTAGCTTGATGATGCAAAAAATAGGTTGACACGTTTCTCTGAGCTGCCATTCTTTTCTGGTAATAACCTGGATTTCTTGTTTTAATGCCACATAGTAGCAGTATTTTGCATGCTATATGAGTTGCTATATAGTTTCCTGTGGGATCTGCAGCTGCTTCAGAGGGGTGAGAGTCTTGAGTCAGATCTGCCGGCACCTTGCAGATATCTTGGGTAGTTTACAGCATACTAGCTATGTATGCAGAACTGAATTGAAGTGCAAATGTCAACTTCTGAGTAAACTGAATCACATTTTAGGGTTTTTGACTATATGACTAGATATCTGTGACTATAAGAACTGATTCTGTGTACAGTTCTGTATTTGTGCATTCCTTTTTGCTAGAACAAGTTATGAATTAGCAGGTACCAAATTTAAATTCTTAGTGGTGAACATACAAATCTGCTATTGATCCCATTTGTTGACTTTTCTCTGGCACTTCAGTCTTCACAGAGACTGTGAAGCAGAATGTGGTCTATCACTATCTTCAGTTTCTTAAAATGAGACGTCATGCACTGTTTAAAATCCAGTTCCTACTTAATAATGAATGAAGGCTGTTCAGTGTTCTTTCTGAAATAAATCTGTGATTTTTGGTTCAAATGCTTGGGAAGTTCCTTGCTCCAGGTAATATAAAGTCAATGTCCTGTTTCCCAGCTTTGTTACTCCCAGCATAGAGGTAAAGGAGTTGAACTGCTTTTTAACGTTCTAGAGTTAGTTATTGGCACATTAATGGATCAGTTAGAATAAATAAGATAGTACAGTTGTATTTTACTCATTCCAAGCAACAAATATCTGCTCCTAAATCTATTTTCTGATACTTTTCACCAGCAGTGAAAATTACAACGTGTGTGTGTGTGTGTGTGAAAAGTCTGTCTGAATAATTGCATACCTTTTTTCTTCACTTATCTGAGAGTTATGATGGAATATAAAATCTTCATCTCCAGGTTAATATTTGCAATGTATTGCAACATACTATGTTGTTTCAGTGTCAGGCAAACTGCAAAGGTAATGATTCTTATGGAATGTTTTAAATAATAACATGTATATTTCCTGGAAGTTTGGTCAGATAAATCTAAGCCACTGTGGTATAACTTCAAGGACACTCAGTTGGATTTTCACTGACACGTAGTAAATGAGATATAAATCTTAGACGATTTAGAGTTTAACCACTGTAAATAAATTATTTTTGTAAAACTACACAAAAGTATGATCCCTAATTTTGCAGACAATATCCTGAACTTGCTGTTGATTTTGAGTGGTATCAAACAACTGAAACCTATCTGATTTTTTGAGTAGTTTTAGCTTATAGCTCATTATAGGATTGTGAGCTTCATATTGAGCTAAAAATAAAAAAAAGGAAATATGTTGATGAATATATTTCTGAAAGTCATTTCTCTTGTTGTCTTTTTCCATGTATTATTCATCTTTTGGGAAGAACCATCAATGCCTGAAGGTGCCTTTGTAATGCTTTTTCATTAGTGCTGATTCTTCTAGACAATCTATAAATTGATGTGTTCTGCACCCCATGAGAATAATGATATATTGCTTTGGAAAAAACCAAGAACCCTGTGGTTACATTAGGCCTTGAAAGATGATCATAGCAGGATTGTTCACAAATGTAGAAACTCATGGTACTGTGCAATTTCCTTTAGGAAAGAAAGTTATAATTAGAGAAACTCAGAGGCTGTTCACAGGATGGATGAAAGGGGCCTCCACTAGGGCTAGTGACTGTTTTCGCTATATTACAGACACAGTGCATTTTCTATCTTAAATTTATTGTAACATTATTTTCTGGCACTTAATATATAAAACATGTTTGCACAAGAACTTAAATATGGGAAATGTTTTACAAATTATAAAACAAATCAATAGAACTTTTCAGATCAAGTAAGCAAATATATTCTGTCATTATAAATAGCAGTGTTTAAAAGAATGATACAATATGCTGTATTTTTATGGGACTTTTTGTAAAGCCATTTAATATGTATTGCTTTTTTTTTGCTTTAGCTTTGGAGAAAACATGCTATTAGTTTAGATGGAGTATTAAATGGAATCATCAGTTTAAACGCAGAACTTGGTTCTTAGGCATATGGTCATAAAGGGCGACTCCGTAAAGTATGTATATATTGTCAGTTAAATAACACCACTTCAATGCCCACCTGTCCTTCTGGGGCAGAGTTTTATGAAGCATCCTGCAGGACAGCTACTTTAGGTAGTAGTACAATAAAGTAAATGGATTCTAGAATATCCCTAATTTCAGATGCAGAACTTTCATATCTAGAGACTGTTAGCAGAAATTAGCTCAACTTACCTTACATTTATAAAAGGCCTTTGAAAAGAACCTTGTAATAACATCCTTTTCACTTAGGATAATCATGTCTGTACAACAGAATCTCAAATATTGCTTTAGAATGAAAATAAAGTGAAGTATAAGAATCTTTTTTTGGTCAGAAGGAACATGGGGGAGAATCTTTCATTTCCCATCCCTTTCTCATAGACTTATTCCTCTCTTGTAGTTTTTTTTGTTTGTTTGCTTGTTTGTTTGTTTTTTTTAAGCTAGTATTACAATACTACTTTTTACCAACTCAGTTACAATACTGGAATATACCCAAGGAAAACATACAGGGCAGCCACTTTCCAAACCCAAATTCTCACACTAACTAATGTTGATTGCACCACATTTAGCTACAGTAATTTATATGGCAGTTGAGTCACTGTAGTGGAAAGCATACCAAAGAATAATCCAGAAAAACATGAATGTGCCAAAAGAAAGTGAAGAAACAGTCATTTTATTAATTTAAAGAAAGGATTTGAAAAAAACTGCATAGAAGTTAGGAAGAAAGAACAGCAAGTCAATGTCTCTGCTTGTGAAAGAAATAACTAAAATTTTGTGCATGTTATCTACATCCCTTTTAAAGGACTGGTGCCTGAAAATAAATCTCAAATAATCTGTGCGCAGTCGGAAATGGATAATGAACTATGACAAAAAAAGGTAACAGGTTAGGGTGCTCACATGGAGGCTTCATAATGAGAGAAAGGAGAAGGAAAAGATTAGAGAAATAAAGGAAAGAAGGCAGATTCATGTCTGTAGAATATTATAGGTAGTTTTTATTGTGAATCATTTAAACTAATCTTTGATAACTGAACTATGCATTTATCAGTATATACACAGGTATTTCCAGTTAGCTGTTCTGTACTTGGATGCTGAGGGAATTAACAGTCAGAATTCAGTCCTATGAGGTTGTCAAGGCAATTTCATAATCTCATAACTCTCCTAATTGCTAGCAGATGGGGGCATATCTTGATTCAAAGTTGGTCTCTGGCTTAGTTAAAGCAGTGCTCTTGTCATGCAAAACTCATGAGTGAAATTCTGATAGTTAAAATAGTAATAAGCCTGCAGCATGTTTTTTGTTTTTCCTGCTCTCCATGAGGTTATAACTTTTTAAGGTTTTCCAGAATTTGAAATATGATGCACTTCACCAAAACCATAATTTTAATCACAAAAATATGTAAATGAAATAAAATAGAAAAGCAACTCATATGACATATCCCACAGAACTCAAACAGAAATTAATTTCT
Organism: Haliaeetus leucocephalus; assembly: GCF_000737465.1. Lineage (NCBI taxonomy): Eukaryota > Metazoa > Chordata > Aves > Accipitriformes > Accipitridae > Haliaeetus > Haliaeetus leucocephalus. The sequence continues at coordinate 6,553,755 of NW_010973368.1, read as the reverse complement.
AACACAAAATGTTACATATGTGTACATATGTGCCAATGTATGTAACTGTCACACAAGTGAATATAAGGTATTGGGATTTTATGGTGTAAAGATTATAAAAAAGACTATAAAAAAACCCTTTTCTAATACGTTTGTTACAGTGAACTGGCTATTTCCATTATCAAAATTGTTCCATTTTAGTGAGAGAAGGTAATTATTGTGATAATAGTAAAAATTGCTTGCACTCATTTCCTCAGAGGATGTTACTTGGTTGCTAAACAAGTAATCTAGAGTAACTGACCTACTTAGCTTTGACCTTCATAGCTTTGATGACCTACTTCTGTTTTAATCAATTTTCAGAGTGAATCTCTGATTTTTTTTCATTCAATTCTATAAATACACCAAAAGAATGATTTAAGCATAGGCAAGTTTTTCTGGGAATTTGAATGCTTTTTTTCCTCCAGTCAACCTTTTTTCCTGTAGCTGTTTTTTAGTCACCTCAACAGCCTGTGCTTGGAAACAATTGTATCACTGACCCATTTCATCAATTAGTTTAATCAGCTGAAAAGGAATGTTGTAAAAGCTGTAAAACAAAAAACTCACTGACTGTTTTACACAATATTTTTTCTGTCAGGCCACGATACAGGAAGTTGAATTTACAAGTTCCATTTTTCATTTTACAGAGCTACTAGAGAAGACCCTCAGAAGAGAGGAAGAAATGGGAGCTCTTCAGGTATACTTTCTACTTAATTTACTAGCTACACTTTTTGTCACCCTTAAAATTACTAAATTGTATTGCGATATTATGATTTTCTGAACTCCCTTGTATCTTAAATTCAGCTTTGGAAATATATACAGCCAAATACAGACCTGATCCTAGTAATACTGCTGAGTTTCTGCCCACCAATGAAGTTGCACATTAGAGAAGATTAAAGTAGTCTGCGTTCTCCTATGAGTCAATAAATCTAGTCCATCAGTGAAAAGAATGCTGCTTTTAAGTCACACTATATACTGAAGTTGTTCTGCTGTGTTATACTGCTGGCTTCACTGAAACTGTATGTGAATAGGGGCAGTGCAAATATGCATTCAGAACTGCAAAAACACTTTATATTCTACTCCGTTGGTTGGGTTAGATTTTCTGGGCTGTGTTTGCTTTCTTCTGTATCTCTGAATAAAGCTGAAAGTAAAAGATTTTAAGTATTTTAAATCTCTGAAACATTAAATGTCCATAATCACCTTCCTGAGGAAGAAGGGACCAGTCAATATACACTAGGACTTGACACAATATAGTAAATCCTTATTGTATGTCATCTAGCAGTAAAGCTGCTTGTGCTAAGCACTTTAAATTTGCACTTAGAAAGTAAGATTTACCCTAGGCTCAGCTTTGGAATAGTATTTAAGCATTACAGTCAAAGAAAACATACTCCTTTGAAATGAAAATGGCTAGAAAAGGAAAACCAAGCTGAAATGTCTAAATTGTGAGGCTCGGGAGGTTGTTAGGGAGGGTCGTGTATGTAGTCTTCAGAACACAGAAGGAAAAAAAGAAATTTTTAACAACAAATTACAGCAAACAATGCCCAACATGAATATAAAAAAGTTTAGATACAACATGAAGAGTGTCTCAGTGAAGGACCATTCTATAAGTGTACTGGAAGCAAGACATTTATGAATGAATTAATGAAGATAAGGCTGCTAAGGAAAATGAAATTATGTATTGACCTGAGTTTTGACCATAGGACTTTGTTTGAACATAAGCCTTCTCTTCTCATATAATAAATGGAAGGCATTTTGAGGGCTAGAGGTATCAAAGAGTTAGTGTAGAAACAGTTTGATCCAGTAAGAAGAGACAAGTTGTAAGACCGAAAAGTTACACAACACACCAATCCAGCTGTTTCCTGTTCAAACAAAAATCTTGGCCCAGCTTTCTGGCAGCTCAAGTTCAACAACGCTGAGAGCTTGTCTGCGCAAGCAGTTTACACAGGTGCATATCTAATTACATCAATGTAAAAAGATCTCCTTTCATGTGAAGCAATTCTGCATCTGCTTTCATGTGAAGCTCCATAGTTGACAAATTGTTCTAATGATGTTACTTCTGATTGAATGAGGAGTAATTTTATACTGCAGAAAGTTGCATCATAGTAGTGTCTTGTGTGCATATATGTGCTTACCTGTATTTCTGATGGTCTGTCAAGCTCTTGATCAAATTGTTTTATGCCCTTACCTGACTGGTGGTTCTGGTCAAGTGTGTGACTTGTACTGCTCTAACTGTGATTTTCGTATTCAAATGCTTGATGGTACTTTTTTACTCCTTCAGATGCCCATGCTTTCACAGTCAAAGTACTCAGCAAAAACATCTATTATTTTTCTAGATAGTATCGTATCCAGCTTAGTATATTTCAAAATGTTCCTAGTCTGGGATCCTCTGTTCTTGTAATCTTGTATTCTAAACTTGCAGTGGCTGAATATGTACAACTTTGCTAGCAAATAGTTGTAAAACAACTTGTGTCATCATGACTGAATCTCCCCAAAGCTGTTGCATCTCAATATATAAAGCATAGGAAGTAAGAGGAAAGTGAGAGTTCCTTTAAACATGGCATTTCCCAGAGCTGAAACTGGCACACTTATCCTTTTGTTAACCAGGTGACATGGAGTATTTGTTTCCTTTGAGTGCCAGTTCAGCAAAGCATGGGTGTAGTTGGTTAATGTATGAATGCTTTCATTGAAGTAGATTGCTAGAAGGTAATTGTCAAATTAAGGACCAGGCATTGGAACAGGCTGCCCAGGGAAGTGGTGGACTCACCATGCCTGGAGGCGTTCAAAAAATGCGTAGACGTGGCACTTCAGGACGTGGTTTAGTCGGCATGGTGGTGTTGGGTTGACAGTTGGACTTGATGATCTTAGAGGTCTTTTCCAAACTTAATGACTCCATGATTCACTAGCAAATAAAATAGCACTCTTTGCCCCCAAGGCCTACAGTCCTTGGATAGGATTCCCTTGGTATTAGGTCCTACTCAGTCCTTGGTTCCGTAGACAATAGGTCGTGTTGATTCTTGTTATCTTTTTGTCTACAATTCCTGGGATCCTGTTTTGATAAGTATCTTATATATACAGAGAATTATATGTAGTAAGTCAATCCTTGATGCATTTTGTTTGCAGTCTAAACAGACCATATGCGTAAAGCACGTTCAGGAAGCAGGTGGACAGAAGGATCATACGTTTTAGACTATGGACAGACAATTGAAAGCAGTCAGGTTATCATGGCTGAAGGAGTTATTTCTTGTAACGTGAGCCATGAATGCTGACCATAGTCTTAGAAAAGCTAGAGACATGAGGAAATCTTCTGTCAGAAATCAGGGTATTGCTGTGGGCAAATGATGACTCGGGATACCATGAGATTCTTTGCCATGTCTCTGCATCAAGTAACAAGAATATTCCCCAGAGCTAAGGACGTATGTTTTATTATGCTTTTTGTTTGCTCATTTTTTGAGGGGAGACAAAGAGCACCTTTTGTTAAAAATAATTTGAATAAAGTACAATTAGTGCTTCCACAATGCTGTCAGCTGAAAACCACAGCTGACAAGACAGAAAGAAAAAAGCAGTTTTATGAGGATTGTTCCTGGAAATATTGGGCTAGTAGTTTTCATGTGTTCTTCTAGTCAGGGAATATGTTGGACTGCAATTAGCATTTCAAAGACAAAATAATACTTTGTTAGGTAGACAGTGGGAATCTTTATAGCTACATCTCTCTACGTGAACCTGACTCTTGTCTTATAGCTTCCATCTTGACACATAATGTATGTTATATATGCGGTTCCTTGATACAGAGTGTTTTGGGAGCTAGGAGGCTGATGCTTTGGATGACATCACTGTATTCTTGGTTTTTCGTTTTGAACTTGTTGCATACTTTTGACTAGAGTTTCTATGTTATACATAAATTTATATTTATGTATGAGTTTATATAGCTATATATGAGTTTATACATGTTCCAGATAATATTTATGTTCTCATTACACATATGCTTGCTCTCTGTTGTTACATGTGCACTCGTACTCAGCATAATACAATTTTTAGCTTCTGAGTAGTCTAGATCACTTTCTACAGTCTCTTTGATAGCCACACCAAGAATATACCCTCACTCCTTTTCTTACTTCATTGGAAGAAAAAAGGCTCTGATTATAAGGTTTTCACCTTTCTTTTTCTGAAAACCGTTCCATGGTACAAAAGATTGCATTCGTGAAACTAATATACTATGCATGATAATTGCGATATTCAACAGTATGGATGTTCTCTGGGAAAACATACTGCAATGTATGCAAGCCATGCAAGCCATGGCTTGCTTGTAAATTGCAAGCCATTTTAATTTGCTTTGGAATTAGTGACATGCTAATATAAATAAAAAGAATTACATATAAAATACAGAATTTTAATTTGAAAATATAAATATATGGATAATGTATAAATTATCCATGGTAAATTTCCTAATACATTACATGCTAGTCTTCAGAAAATTATCTGCTGAGAGTGTAAGAGTTTATTCAGTTTTTAGAATTTGGCAGGAAGATCATGCACTTTTTTTAATACATGAGTCATTTTGAAAACACCATTTATTCTACCATTGGAATCATCCTACTAATACACTGTAAGGCTTTTTTTTTTTTTTCCAAAGTAGTCCTTTTTAACTGAAGAAATTTATATCTGAATTGCTGTTCACTATCACCACAAATTTATGAGATCTGTAAATACCATCTTTTATATAGTAATGAGTTTGGGTTTTGTTGCAGAATCTGTAAATAAATATGAGTGTTTGTAACAGCCACTGCAATTTTATGGAGGAACAAGCATCTCAAAATAAATATTTTTGAGTTTTTCACATAATATTTTTTGTCATAAGTTTGTTCTGATGTACTGAAATACTCAGTCTGTATCTCAGACCTGCTTCCAAGAAAGAATAAAGTCTTTAGTATTTAATACACTACCTTTTCTGAGAAAAAATTTTAGTAAAATGCAGTAAACTTTTGCTTATGCAACATTATAGTTGGAATCCCCAACTACCATGCATTGTGATGGGCACTGAGCAAACATTTCTTAATAGACAAGTCAAAGTTAAGTATTCTAGAACCTCACATTATCCTAGTTTTACTGATAAGAGACTAAGCCATAGGTAAAATAAATCTATAGGAAATCTGAGACATGTATCTGAATTTTTTGATTCCCAGGTCTTAGGGATAAAATCACCCTTCATTTTGTCTCCCAAAAAAAAAAAAAAAAAAAAAATTTACACTTTTGTCTGTTGTTTTTTTTTTTTTTAAAACCACTACTTTGAAAGAGTCCTGTAACTGAAAGTGGTAAGGAGTGCATTTTTTTCTCTCTCCGTACATTTGTTTTATTATTTATCATTGGTTTATGCACAGGGAGTTTTGAACCACTGTGTATGCAGTTCCAACATCAGCCAGTTTAGTGACATCCACTACTGGCAAAATGTTAGCATTTTTTTTAAACAGTTGTATTTTGATAGTGTACTAGATTTCCATCAAACTTGTTTATGTGTGCATTCCTGTTTTCCCTTAGATATTTCCTTGTACATACTTTCCTGAACAGTCTTGCTTGGGTTTTTTTACATCTTCAAAACCAATTAGTCTTTTCCAGATGCTGTTTTATTTATTTTTTTCAGCCTCATTTGATACAGTTATTTTTCCTCCAGTATATTGTCTCACTTTCTACCTATGGTTTAGAATTGTAGTCAAAGGCACAACTATTGTAAGCGGCTGATGAAAAATAACATCATTTGCACCGCAAACTTCATTTTATGTGTCCCCTCGTGTCCCTGTGTCCCTCATCCCCTCCTGCCCCCATGACCCCCAAGTACCCATGTCCTTCTATCTCCTCCCTGTTCCCTTGTCCCCCCGTGTCCCCTCACATCCCCTCCTGACCGCCATGTCCCCCTGTCCCATCCTGCACCCCATGTCACGCATCCCCTCTTGCTCCCCCATGTGCCCAAGTTCCCCCATATCCCTCTTCCCCTCCTGCCCCCTGTGCCCCCCCACGTGCCCCACTCCACCCCCCTGTGCCTGAATGAGCTTTAAACATTTCACTAGGGTGAACTGTGTCTTTTCTTCAAGAGATTATATGAATAAAAGTTAGCCCTTCAGTAATCCAAGGGACACTGGTTTTACACAAATATGTAAATATACAATATATAAATACCAGTTTTACACAAATGTGTACACCTGTTCAGTTAGTAAATATAACCGTTATTTTTAAAGTTTTTTAAGACAGTAATAACTCTAGAAGAGTATTTGTAACTCATTTCCACCTAGTCTTACAAAAAAAAGAAAAATACTTTTGCATTCTTGCAAATGGCTCCCAAATTCTTCCATTGGTCTAAGAAATTTTTTGTTGTACCAGTTGCTTCCAAAATAGTGAAGTCAGTTCAGACTTGTCTAAGGGTCTTTGGATGCTGCAGGAATAAATCCAGATTATTACAATCATTTTTACCTCTTAGGGAGGGATAGAACAGGAAAACGTATAAGGATTCTTAGCCTAGTCGACCCAGGAAGGAAAAAAAATCGTCTCCCATACTTTCAAAAAGGTAATATTTGAGCAAAGTAAGAGTTCTTGTAATGGCTTAATGGTCAGGTACTCTAAACGTGAGCTCACCCAAACACTTGAACGTGTGTTTTCTCAGATTACTTAAAATATCATACCTAGTCAGGACATAGTGCCAGAGTACATGATCTTGATTTTACTAGCTTAATATTTTTCTTAAAGATACTTTTAAATGAAAATGGGACATTAAAATATATACAGTAAATCTATAAAGTCTGGGTTCTCTATATTTTGTGCTGGATTAAAACTTGCACAAGCTTATTTTATTTGCATCTTATTTTGTCTGACATCAAACTTTGACTAATGTCATCTTGTTGTTAATAAAACATTCTTTAGAGCTATTTCTGGATAACAGTACAAAGATATGGAATTTACTTTTTAGTTTTCTAAGGAAATGACTAAAAGAAAACTAAACCAGATGCTAACATGACATGAACTCCAAAACTTGCTAGATCTACAGTCACAGATGATCAAAAAAAGAAATCAAACTTTGGGATACATAGGGGTAAAATCAACAATATTGAAAATTTAATGGTACTATTTGAAAAAATATATTATTGAGTAAATTTTTTCAAATTCTTTCTTACCTTGTTTCTGGGGAGTTTCTTTTCTTTGGAACAACTTTCTAAGTGAAATAGTATGATAAATGGGTCAGAGGTCCAATTAAGTACAGCAGTTCCTATTCAGTGAGATTTTTGCAAAATGACATACATATGACCAGCAAAAAACCAAAGTGAATCCTTTTCATCATTGTTCAACTTACATTGCATTTATATTCTTTATTTTCTAATGGCATCTTGTACTTTATTTTTAGGAACGTATTATGGCCTTAGAAGTGGTAAGTTTCTTAAATTCATTTCCAAACCAATCACAATGACATTGCTGATAATTTTTCTAAATTATGAAAAATATTATTTTTATGTATTTAAAAAAAAAAGGTTGCAGTTCTGGGTTTTTAACTGTCATTTTACTTTTAAGAGAAGATGTGATAATTTTACACTGCACCTTTCTGTGTAAGTTTTTACTACAGTATTTGGGTACTGATTATATGAAATACAGTGTAATGTTGTAGTTTTTCTGTACAGTTCAATCCTCATCCCATCTCTGGGAAGAGAAATGTCGTAGATAAAGAGCCATACAGAGGATGTTATTTTTCGACTGCTAGCATTTCTAATGGTCGAGGTCCATGTGATAGTTCTAATCATTTCAGTGACTGTTACATGTGCTTTTTATATGTTTACACTGGGATGTGCAGACAGAATCAGTTCATCTGCCCACATCAACACTGCAACTAAAAGCATGAAGGAATACCATTTTAATGATTAATTAATATAATTTAGTAAGATAATAAGCTGGAAGGACAAAAGCCTTCATGCATGTACATGCCATGAATGCAGCTGGATTATCCAGATGTCCCAAGCTAGTAAGTGTATCAGGTAGAATAGCTGGGATGGGTCTTGGCTTGCCCCCCTAGCATTTCTGAACCATGCTTCTTTTGTCTTATATAGGAATGTCCAATAAGACATCACACAATAGTGTGTATCAGGCCCACAGTTTCTTTTCATTGGAGATCCAGAAAATTTCATCTAAAGAAACCAGCACTGAGACAATTGCAACCCTGCAAATATAAACTTTTTAAATTTGCTTTTGCAAATTATTGTTTTATCCTTCCTGATTGTCTGTGTATCTTTGAAAACAGCTTCTGATTTAAAAAATACATTTAAAATATATTCAATATGTTAAGAAAAACTTGCATTTACACAAAAAAGACCCTTTGTAAATCAGAGTGCAGTGTTGGAACTCCTGCTTTGTGGGAGTAGGGAGCTAATGCTCAAATTCAGTGCCCTGGCATTTCACATAGTGCTGTGTAAAGTGTTGCCAGGACATTAGTTCTGTTCAGGAGCATCTCTTATTCATGGTTTGCTTACATGACAACTAGTCAGGCATGTATCCACTGCCATCAGTTTCTCATGAGCCATGAGTTAAACTGCCAGCAAATGCCTTGTCCTTTCTGATGCCAGAGCTGTTTTCACACAGGCAGAGGGTAGTTGCTTGTAAATAGCACAACGTCATGCAAATTCAATCCATATTTTGTGACAATGTTTGCTTCTATTTTTTCTGGAGCCTTTCTACTTTTTATACTTTTAACCTCTTCTACTTTAAGAAGGAAGATTTGTAAGTTATTGTTCAGATAGAAGAGGAAGAGGATTACTATCAGTAAAATATAATTTTCGTTCTTAATGCAAGTTCGAAGGTAACACCTGAATGCAAATTTGTGACGCTAAATCCTAGAGCTTGAAATCAATCACTGCTTTCATTACTGCTGACACTGGAAGATGTGTAATGTTAAGCCCGAGATTGCAGGCAAGAAAAGTATCGTCATCACTAAGGCCGTCGAATGCTCCCAAGGCACTTATTTTACTTTTGCCATAATGTTCCTTTATGATGTCAGGCAAATCACTAAACTAAATTTTTCACAGACTGTTAATTACTTTGTGTTTCTCATTTTCTGGCTATCTGACTTTGTGACTTTTGAGGCCTGATTTTCAGAAATGCAAAGTTTTAGTAATAGCTAAACTCAGTAGGAGCTCCAGCTGTATATATTGCTAAGTATACTCAAAAGTTGGATGTTAGATAGCTGATAGTGAATACTTTAAAATAAGTGGGTTTGACCTTTATATCTCTGTTTCAGTTCTGAGGATGATAGCGTTCTCTCTCCTCCCCCCACTTCACTAATCTTAAAAAGAAAATACACACAGAGTAATACTTACATGGTCTGAGTGTGTCAGGATGAGCTATGATAAAAAAGCCCTTAAGCAAAAGAATGAATAAGGCTTGCAGTTTAAGGGATCCTTAAGAATCCTTACATTTATACATACAGTATATATGTCTACATATCTGTATAGCTATGCAGCATTTATGACAATGACTACGTAATAGTTATGGTACTCATATATTTGTATAATTTTCTTATCATCTGTTATTTAAGTGCTCAGAGCACAACATCAAAAAAGTACAACCAGTCACAAGTTGTGTAGAAAATGCATTTTCTTAGGAGAATTTTGACAGAAAGATGGCAGTTCATGAGATTCACAAAATGCAAGACACAAAAAAGGGCAAGAGAGGGAAAAGCCAGAACACACACACATACACAAACTACAAAATGCGTAGGAAAGCATCAGCTCTCCAGAGCTGTTTTTAAACTGTGAGACCATGGGATGGCTGGGTTAGGAATCTTATCTGCATTTCCTTCCACAGCATTCTTATTCTGCCTAATAGTGGAAGAAATTGCTCTGCACAGGGGTAGATGAAGTTTAGTGCAGAACTGTCAGATTTACCACAAGTGTGAAGCCTCCTGCAGCCACTTTTAAAATTGTTTCTACCCTGCACATACCTTTTTAAGCAACAGAAAAGACATGCACATCTAACAGTAAATGCATTTTTTAAATCTTTAGATTAAGATTTTAACCTAAACAAACTGTCTGTTTTACGCAATGACCTGAAAACTGTGTACGTGTACATATTTTGAGAGGTATATTTGGCAGCCCACTCGCCTCCCTCCCTTTGTCTACAGTCTACTCATTTCTGCCTTCTACACTTGCCAGTAAAATTGTTGTAGTAGCCATGTGATGAACTTGGCAACTTAGGCAAAAAAAAAATTGGGAAAGAAATGTGACAGGAACCTAGCAAATTATTTTCAGAGCTCTGGGTGAATAAACCTTCCAGGCCTAGCTTAATCTAATTCAGTGATTTTGTAAGTTGCAGCAAACTAGAGGGGTCCCTTGCATCATCTGAGCCCTGCCAGCTCCTTCTTCTCTCAGAAGTCTGAGCTGGAAGCTCCATCTCCTACCCATGACTTATCCTGTCTGCTATTCCGGACAGTTTCTTGGATCTTCTTTCTCCATAGCCAACTCACTTGGTTCCCAAGGAAAGAGCTGTCTTACCATCCTCCTTCAGGACATGACACCTGATCTGATCACTCCCTTAAGGAACCTGAGAACAAATAGTACCCATCACAAGAAGCTTTTGGATTTTTTGGCTCTTCTTCTTCAGTCAGATCAGTTCTACAGTATGATTCAGTAGATAGGTGCACCACTTCTTGCTCCAGCAGTGTGCACAGGACAGGAGCAGAAGCTGGAAGGTAAGAAAGAAGAACAGGGGTGCTTAGGCAGACTCCCTAGTGGATATAAAAGGAGCTGAAGAACCAAGGTGTATTCTGGAATAATCCTTCAACTCGTGAGAAGTGCCAGGGGAGTAACAAGTACAGGCAAAACTGAGGTTTTGAGTACCTAGAGATTATGTGTTTTGTTTGGCTCTCTTTTTGGTTTAATACTGTTAATTTAATTATTACATAACTATTAACAAGTAATTTTCCTGATTACTTTAGTAATCAATTACATAGTCTGATGTTTTGCCAGAAGGAATATGATTTATCTTTAAATAAGGTGATTTAGTTTATTCTTGAGTGTAGCTTAGTTCTTACATACAGGATTTGGCTTTATATTATTTATAGGCAAAGGTGTATGATTTTCTTGGGAAAAAGTCTGTTTTGTATTCTCAGATGTAGCTACAATGGGAAGTGTATCTAATTCTCATAAAGAGGTCAGGGTGTATTTCGTATGTGCACACTGCTACTATGCTGTGCTTGTGACTTCAGTGGGCTGCTTCTGTAAACTACATGTTCTTTTTGAGGATAAGCTGCAAGTCAGTTCGTCTGCCTTAGTAGTACTAGTCTGACAAAAGACTGGGAAATTTCATTTGAAATCAACCATGTCCTGAAAGCTATTCCAGTGAACATATGCATTCTATATCCTTTGATCAATAAGACCGCTTGCTGCTTTCTGTAGAGAACCCAGAAGTGAGGTTACCACTTGCTTAGAATACTTGGATCAGACTTTTCTGGACATGATTCAGCTTTTTGTTACAAAGTTATAAATCTAGGTTAACTCCAGTCATGATGTAGGTATTCTGCAAAATTGTTATTTAATATGAATTTCCTTTTCAGTATGAACATTTATGTATTTTGTTGTAACTCGTATTTTATGTTCATGAAAGTAAGGTTTTGAATACCAGTAAAACAAATTTCTGTCTGCACACACTCAGCAATGTAAAAGCTATTAGATTCTTCTACTGTAGTAGCAGGCTCAAATTTGCATCAGTTTTCTGATTTATCACCCATTTTAAAAGGAGACTCGGAAAGGTGACGATGCCCAATGCATATCACAGAGAGATTATGTGACTGCCCGATACCATCCATTTTAGGGTGCATGCTCTCTCCCACCCCGCTCTTGAGATTATTTCATGATTGTCATACTTTGTATGCATGAATGCTTAGGAAATCTTGAATCTAAGAGTTAATACTTCTCCCCTTGGTTTGCTTCTGTAGTGTCTTGCCAAAACTACCATTACATCAAAGGCCTTCTGGTCCTCCCAGAACACAGCCATTCTTTGATCTTATAAAAACGACCGGGAGAGGAGCAGCAGTCTGAGATCCTCTGTCCTGCCTGCCTCACCCTTTCCTTTCCTTTCATCACTGAGCCAGTGTGTCACTTCCCTTCACTGGCAGTGGAGAACTTTCCCAAGGTTCCCTGAGTCCTTCGTCTGCTCATTCCCACCAAGTAACTTCTGCTGCCTGATGGTGCTTGCAGCCAGCTGTTTCTTTTCTCCTGATGCTCACCTTCCTCTTCCGTTCTTCCCTGATGTTGTCTTCTCCCCCTACATATCTACTGCTCTTGTTGAATACCCTGCTACTTATCTATCCTCTGCCCCCTACCATTTGGTGCTTTACTTGTTCTTTTAGTTTTTTGCTAATACAGCCGCCTCTAGTTTTTCTTCCACCAACATTTTTACATTTTTTTGATGTAAAAGAATTTATTTTGCTCTTAAGAGTATGGGGTTTTTTTAACAATTGCCTTTCTCTCCCATTCACACTTATTTCTCACCTTCTGGCTAATTCTGGGATTTAGAGTAGGAATCAAAAATGCTGAAATAAATATAAGATTCTGCAAAACTTTTCTAACTTATGGATTACATTTAAGGTTGTGTACTTGCACAAAGTCCACAAACTAAACATATATAAGTATATTTATAATGTCACCTCTAATCCTCCTTCCCTCAAAAATTGATAAATAGCATTATTTTTAAGTTATTCTCTATTAAAAATGTTCTTCACTATTTTGTAAAAAATGAATTACTAAACTAATGTAAGCAATAACATATTGTTACAAAAATATATATTGAGACTTTGAATACTAAATTTGCAGATAAGCGCAATCAAGAATATCTTATTGTGTATTTGTTAAAGAATATTTAAAATATTGGCCTAAGAATTTATTGCTAAATTGCCTGTAAGAGGCAGCTTACAAAATGTAGGTAACTCTAAACTTTATTAAACTGCTCTTTGTTTGGCAGTCAGGATGACAGTTTTATATTTATTTATTGACAAATAATCATGGTGCATGTCTAACAACTTGGTCTAATAAATTCATAGTTTCTCCAGTGGTGATATCAGTAATATAATACATTACAGAATCACAAAATAGTTGCGGTTGGAAGGGACCTCTACAGGTCATCTGGTCCAACCTCCCTCCTCAAGCAGGGTCACCCAGAGCCAGTTGCCCAGGACTCGGTCCAGATGGCTTTTGAATATTTGCAAGGATGGAGATTCCACAACTTCCCTGAGCAACCCGTGCTAGTGCTCAGTCACCCTCACAGTGAAAAAGTGTTTCCTGATGTTCAGATGGAACCTCCTGTGTTTCTGTTTGTGCCTTGCCTCTTGTCCTGGCAGTGGGCACCACTGAAAAGATCCTGGCTCCCTCTTCTATACACCGTCCCTTCAGATATTTGTACACATTGATGAGATCTCCTTTAGCCTTCTTTTCTCCAGGCTAAACAGTCCCAGCTCTCTCACCCTTTCTTTGTGGGACAGGTGCTCTAGTCCCTTAAAGAATGTTAGTTGCCCTTCTCTGGACTATCTCCAGTATATCTCTCTTGTGCTGCGGAGTCCAGAACTGGACCCAGCACTCCAGATGTGTCTCACCAGGGCTGACTAGAGGAGAAGCATCCCCTCCCTTGACCTGTTGGCAGCACTCCTCCTAATGCAACCCTTACGTTCTCTAAGTAGAAAGCTCCTTTCAATACTGTGAAGATGTGTTCCACATGTTGCAAATATCGAATGTTTTTGCCAGATTTTAATAAAGCAAAATCCTCTCAGTTTTCCATTAGAGAAAGTAAAAATCTCAGGATAAATATTTATTACAAAAGACTGTAATTCTTTAGATAGCTTAGGTTATTTCTCTTAGTCTAACTAGGAGTAGTAATATACAGTGGTCTTCACTTTCATTTTTTTGAACATAGTATGTATATGTATTTAAATATAATTTTAAAGGAGATTCCATGTGTCCCATTCACAGGATTCTCCTTAAAAGCATTGGTCTTTCATCTGTGGAATGTGAATCTGAGTTCTTCCACAGAACACAGGATGCTTATACAGCTATCACTTACACTTATTGATGCTACCATAGATTATTTTTTTTTTCTCTCATTGTTGTGCATCTGTTGATTAAAATAGGGACATCTATAAGCCAAATTCCTATTTTTTTTCCTACTCTGCCACTGATTTGCTGTGAATCCTTGGTTAAGTCACTTCTCTTTATTTCAATTTTTCTGAGCTGTAAAACTGAACAATATTTCTTCTCTCCCATGAAGGCTGTGTTAATTGAATTTTTTTAATGCTTTCTGGAAGGCTTGATGAAATACTCTTACCATACAAAACATTAACGTAAATTGCATGTGAAGATTTTTAGCCTGCAAAGCTCCAAAAAGGTGAAGATAGCATTCATGAATGAATGACTCAGAAGTCTTTATACCTTTTAAGAATGTGTGCCTGCTAATGTTGCTTTACTTAACACATTCTGCCTCTTGTGTTATATTTCTTTTAATTTCCAGTAATTATATCTGGAAGTCTTTGATCAAAATCTTAGTAAATGGTGAAGAATAGATTCTCAAAAATTAGTCCTGTGGACCCCCAGTAGTACTCGAAGCACTAGCTGATGATTCACAGAGAACTGTCTTGCCAAAAGACCGCACTGTCTCTTCCACATTTCCAGCTGCTAGTATGCATCAAACAAGTAAAAATTCATGAAATACTTTCCTAATATTTTTCCATGTAAACAATTCCCATAGGTACCACAGGGTTGTTATGTGCTCATGAATGAGAGAAGACATGATCCATGTCATTGCAAACAGAAAAGGAAGCATCCATGAAGCTCTCTTAATTAAAATGTGGGCCACCCTATGCAAAAACATCTGGAGTCTAAATTTAAAGTTCAGTTAGTTTGACATTTGCAATGCTTTGTTAACAAAGGTCTTTTGTTTTTTCATTAGTATAAGTGTAGTTTTTGCTTAAAAAAAAAAATCTTACTGGTTAAAACTTTGACGAAACAATGTAGTATAGAAAAAAAAAAGTCAGTTGAACTTGAATGTTGTATAACTTAATAAATTTATGTGTTGCTTATATTTGTAAAGGTAAACTGATTTCTTGATGTGCTAAAATCATCAAAACAATGGTATAATTGGAGTAATGGTATATGTGGAATATAAAGACACAAAATACATTTTTTTGTTTTCTCTTAAAGTTCCCTCTATACATATGATGTACTACGTCACAGAATGTCCCAGCTGTCATGGAATTTGTCTGGCATATGAAAGTCAACAGAGAACGTCAGGCCTTTTAAGTAAAACCACACCTTGTATAAAAGAGGAGCGTGATGTATCAGTCTAGTGCTGGAGTTAGAAGCTGACAATGCATAGTTTTACAGGTGTTAACAGGGAAAGCAGAGGATACCTTTATACATGCTGGGTGTATCCTATGCTTGCTATTTTTAAGTATTCAACATGCTAAGGCCATTTAAAAATAAGTCATTGTAGGTCACCTTTAACATTACATCTTTCATCTAAATTGTGAGTAACTGCCTGCTGACATGCATTGCAGTCAGTTAAAATTACAGTTGCATTTAATCTTTTTATGGGTATTCTTTGGGGATTAGCTAACTAGTACTTAAGTCAGCTCTAATTTTCAAAAATATCTGTGCAATATAGACAGCCATTTGTTTTTACCTACCTCAGTAAAGAAAGGAGCACTATACTTGAAAGTCAGTGAAGTTTGGTTTCTAATTTGTTTATGTGTTTTTAATATATCGACTATAAAGGCACACTTTAGGAGGACTATATACAAACCTGCTTTGATTTATTTGCACTTAGCATTGCAGCTTTGAGACTAAGAATAAAATGTGTATCTGATTTTGATTTAGATCTGTCCCTTGTGACAGCGTGAAATGGTCTATCACCAAGAATACATCAATATAGGAGGATTAACTGTTCACATGCAGTTTAAACATCAAAGTGTTTGTATGAAGTCATGGAAAATGAGTAATTTGTTTTATCATTCTCTGTGAAAACACAGAACGCCCCTTTTCAAAGTAAATAATCTTTATTTTAAAAACAGAAAGGTTAATAGCACTCACTCTATGGAAGAGACTGCTGTTAAGTAAAATACCATTAATAGTACTTCAGTCAGTACAGTTGGAGTTTCTTCCTCTTATCGGTACCAACAGTGCACTGTGTCAGTACCTTCTGTTCCCTGTTAAACAATGAGCAGACAGATGTGATTGCTCTCTTTAGGATTATTTGTATGCATTATGGCATACAGCTTTCTGATTTCTGGGAAAAAAAGTTAACAGTACTTAATTGCCCTCTATGTCAGGTGCTTCTGACATCCTTTTTCGCATTTTATCTGTGCAGCTAAATCCATCTCTTTTAATAGAATAGAGTGCAGTCATTAATGATACAAGTATGGCATTTGATCCACGTTGAGGAGGTTGCCGTGTGTTTCATTAAATTACCAGACCAATTCTGTGGGCCAGCTAAAAGCTCTTTCATCACCTTTCCCTCCCATTCTTCAGCGTATTCTTTTGTTGCAGCCTCCTTTATTGAATTTCCCCTCACAAACTTGGCGTTTTTCTTTTTCTGTTTTTATTTGCACTTCACTACCATTCTTTTCATTGGTTTTGTGAAAAAGGCACACATTTCTGTCCCTGAAAATGTTAGTCTGTGAGTTATCCTATTCAAATAACTTCTCAAACTGCTCAGAAGACTGTGAGAATTTTAGAATATAAAAGGAACTGTTCTGATTAAGATCAAAGGTTAATCTAGCCCAGCTATAGACATTGCAACAAAGGCCACAATAAAATGCTTAGAGTGTATGAACAGGACTGACGTATATTTTGTTTCCCACTCATTCATTCTGATTCCAGCCATTCAAAGCTCAGAGACTTCCAGACTTAGATGTAGTTTCTACGAATTGGGAACACTTCCATGGTCTTTCTCATTCATGAACTTGCCCAGTTTTCTGCTTAAACCCATATAAAATTTTCTATCTTTATGTGACTTCTGATTTTATGCAAATTCTTCCTGGCTGAAGAGTCCTGTTTTTTCAAGTCATTGTATTTAATCATTTCTCACACGGAAACAGTGCTCCATGACTTTGATCATTCTTGTTGCTCTTCTCTGACCTTTCTCTGTTTCTGTTCTGAAACAGAGGTCCACAGCTGCAGTCAGTAGTCAAGATGCAAGCACACTGTGGATTCATGCTCAGGAATAATTATGTTCTCTGGCTTTTTTTTTCCTTTCCTGATTATATCCAGTGTTGATTTTGCTTTTCTGATTGATGTTGAGCACTGAGTTAGCAAGTTCTTGGAAATCTGTATCGTTACCCCATGGTCTACTTCCTGAGAAGTAACAGTTAGCTTAGAGCCTGTCATTTTGTGTGGGAA
Source organism: Haliaeetus leucocephalus (assembly GCF_000737465.1). Classification (NCBI taxonomy): domain Eukaryota; kingdom Metazoa; phylum Chordata; class Aves; order Accipitriformes; family Accipitridae; genus Haliaeetus; species Haliaeetus leucocephalus. The sequence goes on along the minus strand of NW_010973368.1, from coordinate 6,536,338 downwards.
ATTAGGTTTAAATTTTGGGAATCTAAAAAACCTTTCAGAAATCCAAGTAGCCTATATCATCCTTTATCCACATGATTCTCAATAAAACAAAAAAACTAAGGACCGAGTATGCATATAACCCGAACGCTGGTCTTCTGCTTTCAAGATTACATTTAATAATGCAAATAATGAGGACTAGCTGAAGCACAGCTAATTTTATTATTTTTTTATAAAATAATATATATGTTTTCATAAAAATATATTTTTTTCATAAAATATATTTTTTCACTTAAAAAGTATGTGAAATAGCAGGGATATATTTAGGAGACACTCGGGGAGAACAGATGATGAGCATCTTCCGTAATTCCATTTACAGACAGTGTTGACATGAGGTCTTGGCATTAGAATTTAGAGAAAGAATTGAAAAATGGGATTGCTTAAGGCATGGGCTTACACTTAGGGCCTGAGTTCCTTTTATGCTGAGAACAGATCACGGGTCTTCTTTATTGAAACAGGGCAGGGAAAAGCAAAAATCTTTGTAGTTGGAAAAAGATTGCTGTAAATTGAATATGTTTTATAGCATGCTGAGGAGCCACTACATTAAATGTGTCCTGTGTCCCAGGCAACTTTGTCAACTCTGTGTGACATCTCAACTATGTATTTTTCTGCAGTTCATAAGTACAATACTTCAGCAAAATGTGTTAGGATACATAAACCATAAGCTTAAAATATTTATGGTTTAATTTGGTGCTGGACCAAGAAGAGAGATTGAGGGGTATTACAATTTTGGGGTTATTTCCTGTGAGGAAGGATTTTATTTCTGAAAGGGTAGGGGAGTTGTTGGTGTTCAAAGTAAAAAACTTTGTGAGCATGTGTCCATCAGATCTGTGTAATTCTAGGATGATGTCTGAACATCAGGATTCAGTATTTTGTTTCACATATAGTTAAGTTTGGATTGCTTAGGGTCTGTTGTCTCTCATATTTCCCAGCCTTAGAAACACACATGCAGACCAGTACCAGGGGCTACTCTGGGAAGAAGCGGCAAACATTGCCTCTCATCATAAATTAATGGAGTGGAAAATCAGTGCTTTGATGAACATAAGGCCATTGTAAATGGAGTGTGAAATATGAATGAATACTGCTTTACTGTGGTAAAAATGAAATGGTTGATTCTTGTAAGAGGGAAACATTAGAGAATGATAGATACCTCTAGGCAATTTTACTTTCAAGTGGAGATGTATAGTAGCATTTGAGGGAAAAAAGAAAAAGTATTATAACTATAAAAACATTTCTACACTATAATCTGTGAAAAACAGTTTAAATGCAATATGTAGGCCTCCAGCCTGATTGCATCCTGAAAATATGAAGAAGAATCCATTTTACAAATTCATTATTAATATGTAACTGCAGGTTCTGTAATTCTTTTCTGGTAAAGAGAAAAACACAGCTAGCTAAGTGTGAAATCTACTTAACCTCCTTTCTCATGCAGCAGGTGAGAAAGAAGAAAGTACTGTTTTCTTGTTAGAAGAAATAACCTTTATTAATTCTGACTCTGAGTTTTGTAAAACTGATTTGCCCTACTTTATTCACTGGAATTCAGCACAAGTATGCACCTTTTTGTCCTTCCAGGCTTTTTCCAGCATTTGCCATGGTCAGTTGTCAACATGCCCATTAAGGACTTTTTCGTACTGGGTGTCCTCAGTGCTGCTCATTTCAGGAAGTGATTTACCTATCTTTCAGGCATAACTTCATATATTTGCTCTTCTATAATTGCTGCACATTTTTAAAATCTAACAAAATGTGTTAGTATAAAAGAAAAGCAAAAATACTCATTTTGGGTTCATACCTAAATTAACTACACTTTATTTTCCCTGTCTTGTTTCTATTTTCTTGTTCTTGCTAAATGACTAAGGAATCTTTCTTTCCCTCTGTTTCACTTTTGACAGTTCTTCCTGTACTTCTTGAAATCTAAAATATCCTTCCTTGCTGGTGAATCCTTTTACCCCATTTTGTATGCTTTCATACTCTTCCTGTTGTTCTTGAAGCAACAATTCATCCAACCCTCTCGTAAAATTCTTTCCCCTTACCCGTGATAATGGAGTTGTTATTGTTCTAGAACCTTTGACTGCAGTGTATTCTTGTTATCTTCTGTGCTGTGTGAAGAATAGAAATTATCCTGGAAAAAAGGGCCAGATCTGGGAATTCCTGAATATTTTTCTCCTACTGCATCTTGCATTCGTACTGCAGAATGTATCAGTGGGTCAGAGAGCCCTTTTTTAGCTAAGCATACAATCTCAAGGGTAAAAGTTTATTCCTAGAAGGTGGGAGATGTTGTTTGAACCTCATTAGTCACAGAAGGAAAAAGAATGCAAATATCTGGAAAACTGATTTAACCCAGTAGTTGTTTTATAGAAATAGGTCCTAATATCGTCAGCATATTAACTGCCAATACACATTTTTCCTGATCACAGGAAGTTAGATAAATGCTTTTACATAAATAATATTTTCGCATACATATAATTACAGAAACAGAAAACCCAGTCTCACGTCCGCTACCTAATTTAGTTTATTGGGACTTAATATTGGTTACAATTTGGTCCTGTGAGATGCAAATGAATCCCATTGTTTATGGAACTTGACCTTCATTTGTTATGGAAAGCATATTTCTTACAATCTTAAAAAATGAATGTTTGGAACTGTTAGGAAAGAAGCAGATAACAAGACAGACATCATTGCTTCTAAATTGATGGTGTGTCTGCACTTAGGTTGCTCTGTTCAGTTCTGGTTTTCCACTCCTCTCTCCCCCTCTCCATCTTAAAAACCACAGAACTAGAGAGGCTACACAAGACATAAGAATGATCAAAGGCATGAAACTTCTTCCACGTGAAGAACAATGAAGTACACTAGGACTCTCCAGCTTGCAAAAGTTATGAATGGGAAAGATCGCAAGAGGTCTGTAAAATGAGAAGTTGCAGAGAGAAGATGAATAGAGATTGGTTGTACACTCTCTCTTATAGGAATGAGAATGCATATAATTAAGCTAGCAAGTGGTTGGTTCAGACCAAAACGTGATGGCTTTTCATATATTGCATTATTGTAATTTGCAATATTGCTTATAAGTTAGGAGCAATGACTTGATTAGTTCATTATGCAGGTAACTACTTGTCTATATAATTAATAGCAGCATGTAGGAAAAAAGATCTGTGGTCACTAGACAGTCATGGTAGAAGTATAAATAGTAATTTTAATAATACTGCTATTTATGATAATGTATAAATATATAATATTTGTATGTTGCTTTATGTACAATATATATTGCATATAATGCTATTTAATATCTTACTAGATTATTAATGTACCTATTACATTGATACACAATATATAATGTCCATTTTATTTGTAATGTGTTTAATATTATTAACAAAATATTAATATAACAATATTGATATTGTTATCTAAGCTGCCTGCTCACATGAGTGTTCATTTCATTGCTGTTTCTCCCGTTTTGTTTTTTTAATAAATTTTTATGTGATTGATTTTTAACTAAAGAAACATCAGCTATGCTTTTAAAGAATCACATTCTTCTCTAAAGAATTAGCTTACATGGATATACACTTTTTTTTGTAACATTGAAGCCTGTGGACAGTTCCTTCAGTATTAATCATTGGTGAAGTATTTTTGTTGTTTGCTAATACTGCTGATGTTTCATGGCTTGTTATACCCAGCATAGTACACTATTACAGTCTTGACTCATTGGGTTGCTTTTGAAGATTGTCAGGGAGCTTTAGGTGGTACAAACCACCTTTTTGGAGTAGACTGCACTTGTGCTGAGAGGTTCCCACTGATTTTTTTTATCCTGGTGTGATTGAAAGTCTTAGTCTCTTCAGGTCTTAAGTCTGAGATCTAAATAGGATGTTTTTCATTAGATTGAGACTTTCCAACTAGCAACAGAGCTTTTGTAGTTAAGGGCAAGTTTGTACAGACTTTACAGCATAACGATATTTGACTTCAGGGTTGATGAAATTTATTTGTGGTGTAGATTTTTGCTTTAAAGTGCCAGGCCAGTAATGTGGTTAATGAAGATCCTTATTGGTAGATTGCATATCAGGTTAACAGAACCTTATCCAAAGAAGTGTAATTTATAGAATTGTAGAGGAAATACCAACTGTTGTTCAGAAAGGATAAACAGTATTGTTTCTACTTGCTCTTCAGCAAATAATAGAAGGGCAGCCTTTGAGAAGTTCCAGAGGTATCTGGCTTATGGGGCATGACTATTCTTTATGCATGACTAACCAACCTCACCTGTGCACAAAACCCCAAACATGATACTCATTTTCTTCAGTTGTTTGCATCTTGCTATAGACTAGATTTTTTTGTGTCACAGGTGTGGATGTGAAATCTTGTTGTTGAGTCAAACCCTAACTCTGCCTAGAGTGGTAATTCCTCTTTCAGCAGTACACACCGTATGTCTAAACCAAAAATACAAAATTTAATTGTTCTATATTTAGCTAAGTGCTAATTGCACATATTTGTATTTGAAAAAAGAACGTTTCTACTATGTGTTTAACTACAAAGATATAAACATTGTAAGTATACATTTATATTTTTGTTAAATGTACTTTACTCCCTGAAGTGCAATAAAAGAAAATTTCATTCTAAAGGCTACATAAACTCCAAAATTGTAAGTAAGTATTGTTCTGCTCAGTAAACTGGCAACTATTCATGAAGATTCAAATTAAGGAAACTGTGCTGTGTGGTTTTGTCCTTCTTTTTCCTTAACAGCCTGTTGACTGTTGACCTGTTTAATGTACAGACACACATACCTATAAACCTGTTGCCATAGATGGAATAGATTTTTAATGTTTGAGATGGCTGAGAGATTAATTTTTTATGTTTATCTTGTGTTCTGTTCTTTAGAGTACTCAAGTAGCTTTAGACCATCTGGAGTCAGTTCCTGAAAACCTGAGCCTATTAGAAGATTTCAAAGATACTGGCGTGAGAAAGACTTCATTTGACTCTTCCAGCAGTTCTAAAATATTTTGGTTAATTAATGTCCTCTCTATATGTATAAATTGGTTGATAAGATATTTAAAATTACATATGTACATATTAAATAGGCAAAACCATATAGAAATGTATTTTCATGTTTATACAGTTTTTTTGAGGTTATAAATTTAGTCCTAATTAGTAACACTGCTGAGGTGCACCATAACGTTAGCAAACATTGATAACTGGGCATAATAGGTCAAGTCCTAATTACCGGTTCAGAATATTTGTATTTAGTGGTGAATTCTGATATTACTTGTTAAAAAAATTAAAATTTTGTAATTAAATAAATTATGCCAGTCACTTCAATATTTAAAGTATAAATGAAAATAAGTGAGCTTTATAGCTTTTTTGTTTTCTTTTGACATAATGCCAATAATTGTCACTTATTTTCTCAGTACCACTATCAAATCAAGGTGTGTTTGCTTAGACACAGTGGGACATATTGACAGTAGTGGTGGAGTACTGTCAAGAGTGATAAGCCTCACATTAAGTCTTCAGTGGCTAAACCACCGTATTATTACTTTCCATACATGAATTTGGTGGTTTACTAAAAAATAATTTGAAACCTCATTGCACACTATAAATTTTAAATCAGTATTAAATCACAGATCGACAAATGCATAATGATTTTCATTTTATTTGCTATATAGAATTTCTCATCCTGAGGTAGTCATAAACATTTCAAAACATACTTGTTTGAAACATTGTTTATTCTCAGTGTTCTTGCGTGAGGTCACGTGTTAATACATGTACACTATTTTATTGCTGTCATCATTGACAGAGTTAGGAACAAAATTCTGATTGAAATGTTTGGGTTTTTAAAGAAAAATATGCTTGAGGTGTATAGTTTTAATTTCACATCCCAGGTATCCCCAGAAGAGCTTTTTGCTCTGATGGAGGTTGACATTTGCCTTCTGTTTCCAATGGTTCCGCACTGCCAAAGGAAAAATTCTGATCTCAGCTAGGCAAAGCAGAAGCTTGAATGTGGGGTTTCTACAATCTCCTTCACACTTGTACTCTCTTGCTTAACATTACTATGCAATGACATTGTCATTTTCTGGTTTGCTGTAGTTATCACTTAGCCAGCATTTTTGAGATTGGAACCCAAATTCTTTGCTTTAATTTGAGCTTTGTCCTTCTCCCTGATGCTTAGTTTTTAAAGATTGTTTTCTTAAGATGAGCCCCTACCTACAACTGTGTATTGTTAATAAATAATTTATTATTCAAGAGAGCTAAGCTTTATACCTTAGCTGTGAGAATGATGTCAGTTTGGAGTTTCATTAATTCTTCTATTTGAAAATAACACATAGGATTTTTTTGTACAACAGCATATTTTACTCTCAAGTGGTACGCATGAATGAAGTATTTCAAAGCCATTCATTGCTTTCCACTGTTAGCAAGTTCTTCCCTCAATGTTTTCATAGGAAGGGAGAAGGAAAGAGAAAGTAAATCTTTGATAATGCCTCACAAGATGTCTGGTAGTTGTATTCATTCAAGTGAATTGTTAGCTAGTTCAGTGAGAAGCGTTATGTTTTCTTATTTGAAAATATTGTTTAGTCCATATCCTTGGAACACTTTTTTTCTTCAAGTGCTTGTTTCTACAGTATTGTAATTAATTTTTCACCACTACAGAATTTCTTTGTTAGAAGGTATGATATTACTGAATTTTGGAAGGAGTTACAAGAAATCATTTGCCAGTTAAGGATGAGGCTGTTCGCATTTTAACCTGTTTTCATTTTAACATTAGTTTTCTGTATAGAACATTCATATGGCTTTCATATGGCCCCTGAAAGTTAGTAATTAATTCATTCTTCCTATATTGAAAATCCTTGGTGATACCTGTGTTTACAATAGGCAGCCAACATTTATTAACTGCTTTTCACATTACAAAATCATTAGATCTTTCAATGCATTTCTAGGAGTCCCAATGCCGAAGGGACATGATTGAGGAAAGGTATACGAAGTATAAAGAAATAGTGAGTTCTCTACACCAACAGCTGGAAGATTCAAAACAAAGAGTCCAACAATTCAAGGTGTGTGTGTGTACTCCACTTTCGTTTGCTGATTACTTTCAAACAGCAACCTAAGCTTATTTTATGTATATTAACTCCTAGTACAAACACAGACTAAAATCATTCATGAATGTTTCTGTTTTATGTAGCTGCCATGGCTGATGTAAAATTTGATGACAGAAGTGTTGTCTTCATTGTAAAGTGCCACGGATACTTTCAAAAAATCTTTAAAATTTCACAGAAAAGTGTCGTACTGTGTCTTACTACTCTGAAGTGTTTACCTGCTTTGTCATATTGCTGTGTACAGCAATTTTTTGATTGGTTTGTTCAATTTTCCCTTGTCCTTTCATGTATAAGATAAATATAGAAACGTGTTACCTCCATTAAAAGGGTGATTAATTTGTAGATTGTGTATAGTGATTTTTCAGTAGTTGATCTTTGCATTCTTTACAAAAGATACTGTATGATGTCTATTTCATACATAAATGAAATCCAGGCAAACAGAGGGGAAGTGATTTGCTAAAGGTCACCAGTTGATGACAGCAGGGCTGAGCATAATTTCCTAACTCAACTTCCTGCAATACAAATACAGTGCTCTTGTTTAGAAACATTGCCTGTAATGAGTTCACCTTTCCAGTCGTTAACATGCTTTCTTTCTCTTCATGTTAGCTTGTTCATTGTTACACCACTTCTAACTGCATGTCATTGTGATAGCAGCTTACTTCAGCAGAACTACAATTTTTTGTGGACATGGTTGAAATAAATTATCAGAACTGAAGAATCATGCTAGTATTTCTACTACTTATCCAAATTAACTCAAGATTCTTTGGCAATGAATCTTACCAGTGTCTCTGAGCAGTTGAGCTCAAAATCTAGGATCACACACCATGTATCAAAAAACTTCAAGCTGTTTGTGTTCCCCACCTCCCCCATAGCGGTCTTCCTTCTGTAAAATGAGGACATACTTACCAGTAGGTCTTTTAAAAAGTGGAAAAGGTAAAATAAATAGTGTTTTAGCTTAGTAAGTTGCTGTTGTAAGAAGAAGGTATTAAGCTACTTGAAAAAACCACCTTGCTCTTCTGTAAGAAAGAATTGAAAGGAAGAAACAGGACAGATTCAGTATGTTGCTAATGATAATCTTCAGTTTCTTGAATTTCTCTTGCCTTCACATAAGAGTTACTAATTCAGTAGCTGTTGAAATTTGGAAAACATTGAAAAGCTAAGTGGAATGCAATCAGCTGACAGTAGAATATAATGTTGCACTAAGCTGACTGAATGTACTGAGCATGCATAATTTGAACTCTATATTCAGAATCCAGTATAAAGCTGATTCTAAAACTATTTCCTCTTTCTTTAGACAACAGAGAGCATTTAATGGCTTCCATTTAGTCAGGCCTAATTGCGTTTTTGCATGACATACAGTACTCTGCTGTCACGGCTGTTACCAATGGAACAGAATGTTCAAAAACAAGTAACAGACGGGTGCTAATCTGATTTCAGTGATCAGGCTAGCTTAGTCTAAAAAAACCCCTTTTTAATGCTTGCCTTTCTTACCCTCTCTTGGAACTAACTCAAATGCATTGTTGTTTAATTTTTTTTTTATTTTACTATTTGTCAGTTGGGAGTCTCCGAAATTGATTGGTGGAAGAGTGTAGGCTTGAGGACATCAAAATTCATTCTTTCTGATAGTTTTGATTCATGCTCTGTACACAATGTAGTGCTTCTGCTATACAAAGTAGATTTTGGTAGGTGATAAGAAAATGCATGTTTTATAAAAGGGAGTTCTTGTAAAATTCTTACATTGGCCATTTTAGATAAAATTACTTGTGGAATTAATCTTTCTCCTCCATTATGATCTTCTTTCTAGCCTTTCTTCTAATACACTTCTTTCAGCTTGCTTGCCAACATTAATCGCAGACAGGCATTATCTAATCCTGCATCCTACCCTCTTTCCATTTAAAGGAGCAAAAATGAAACCAAACTTGAACATTCCCCTAAAAGCAGTTATTTTTCTTCCTTTGTTATGATTTCACTTGTCCCCACTCAGTCTTCCTACTCCTCTGTAGTCTTGTCAGATGGCTGTAAACTACCTGTTGCTTAGACACCCAGGATAATCATAATTGCTATTTGTATGTGTTAAAATGTAAGATTTCCAGTACTAAAGGAGGCCAGAGGCTGGCAGAATACCATCAAGTAGAACTATCATGATTTTTCAACTAAGAAAGGGCTGAGTGATAGTAGATAAAGAAGAAATTGGGGAAAAAGAAAGGTAAATATAATGTATAAAAATAAAATAAATAATAGTGAATACCAACTGAAGCAAAATCAAAAGAGAAAGCTAGAAGAAAACTCGACATGAATGTTATGATGGGTAGATGCAAATATTTTATGACAGTTTCCCTGCCATGAACAACTGATCAGCTAGTCAAACACAGCATACAGATGTAACTGTAAATGAAGCGCATGAAAAAAGGTACATTCTGTGGGTTAAAACTTCAGTAGCAAGAAAGCCATTTTGTGTTACAGATGCTGGTAGAAGCACCTTGCTTGTTTAAAAGCTCTGTTCTAAGATAGCATTTCTGCAAGCAGAATGAAAAGACACAAGCTTTTTTTATTCTTTAAAAGTTGTTACTGTGCTACGTACACTTTAGGTATTAAGTCTCTCATCAGCACATAAGGGGATTAATACATGTAATTCCCATTAGTCTTAATAGAATAAATCCCTCTTCAGTGATGGGACAAAAGCTCATTGTAACTCTAAATGAATGTTGAATTTTTTTTGTTTTCTGTTTGTTTTCACATCGTAGTATCAGCATGAATGATAAATTGCAAGATGTTTTAACAAAATTCCCTGAGGCTGTTTATGATAAGAATTCAGTAGGAAAATTGAGTGTTTTATGAAGTGATGCATTTGTGCGTTATTATCTCTTCTCATTTCAAGAAACTGAGTAATTTGGATACCAAACCAAGCTCTTAATCTTATTTTGGAAGGTATTGCAACTGGGGACTACTTGCTGCAGTGCTAATAAAGATTTACAGAGATTTTTGTCTAAATGGCCTGTTTAAAATGATCATCTTTTTTTATCTTATAGACCAAAATGACTTTACTCACCAAAATGCTGTACTGTATAGGTCTAGCCATAAATAGTAACATTGTACTTCAGACTTTATTTAATGGTTTAACAGGAAAATGGAAAAGCAACTTCAGGTATTTTGATATGAGAAATCAATGAAGACTGAGTTTCCTCAGTGGCAGGGAAAATGGATTTAATTTTTATTACTACTTACTTGTGGAACTTCAGTGAATTAATGTGGACCATTCATTGATGAGGAATTCATCATTCGCTGATGTCTGCCCTGCCGCTATGCTTTGTCCTGAACTGTGGATGTGATGTAAACAGGAAACAGTGGTTTTGCAACTGATCGTAGTAACAAAAACTTGCAATGCTCCCAATGCTTTTGTCAAGGCAGAGCAGCTTTTTGCAGAGATTTTGTGGTGATGAAATGGTCATGAAATTCATAAGCAAATTTATTTGAACCTAACTGCAATACTGAGAATTCTGAGAATTCAAATCATTTTTTCCAGCATGTGTGAAATCACAGCACACAGCATATGTGTGCTACTGTATGTTTTTTGTGAAAGTTTGCAGCTGCTTGATATTAACAGAAAAATTATTTTTTCTTGCCTGCCATAGAATGTGAAAATGGATGCTGGAATTTCTGATATAGAAGTGGCTGCCCCCTCTTCTAGTTGGCGAACTCAAAACAGCTTTTTGTCCAGCTCACTGATCTCAGATTCAGGTTGTAAGTATTGTTTCACAGAAAAAAAAAAATCTACAAGTAATGTATTTTCCTGTTCTAAAGCTGTTTTACTTGAGAGAATAAGACTTTTTTGACAAAAAAAAAATGCTAGAACCATCTTAAGAGTCTTCCTGTGTTTTAGCTTTAGATACTGGATGGATGCCTTTGTCTAGGAAATACTTCATTACATGCCACTGATAGTTTTTTGGGTTTTTTTAACTGGGACATACAATATATTCTGTTTGGCATCCAAACCTACAACAAAAAAAAAGGGCTGCACTTGGATTCTGAATCTCTGCATGAAGAATCATACCTGTGTTAGCTGTGTATCTTTTCAGGGACCAGAGAGACATCCTCAGCCAAGGATTATTTCCCAGATCTTTCATTTGTACCAGTTAGTCTCGTGCTTGTGTAGCAGTTTAACAGCAAAAGTTGAATTCACTACTTCAGCTTCTACTTCCATAGTTGTTTTTAACTATTTTTTCTATCCCCTAGTGCGTGCACAACTTGTGGTCATGCAAGATCACAAGATCTCTGATACAGCTAGGATCTGCTCAGTAAAAGATAGGAAATATTAGATTTTTATCTGGTACAGGCACACCTTTGGATAAGGGTCAAAACTAACTTTAAAAAAAGTTTTTAAGGGTTTTTTTTGAGCATATCAGCACATGGATATCAGAATACTTTTCTTCAGAAGGATATCACCTTCTATTTCTTTTCATTATAGCCAGTTTGTGTACTGGGAACCTATTCAGTAAGTTGCCTTCTATGTAATGGAAAGTCCTATTTCAGGCTTCATTGCACTTTCAAACCTTTGCATCTTTGAATGAGTGCTGCAGTACATTACTGCTCACCAGTAAGTCCTGAGTTGATCTGATGAGGTTAAAGGTAATTGGTTTCTTTTCCTTTCAGAATCTGTGGGTTGTGATTAATATCTTTTTGCAGAGCATGCTGAATAACAGTAGAGGGAATAGCAAATGCCTCCATCTCATCTGTACTTCAGGAACAGTTTCCCCCGACTCAGAGTTGGTTTTCCATTTTCCCTAACCTAATTCCTGTCAGTCTTGTAAGTCAAAGTATAGTTCAGCCTGGTTGGGGTACAGAAAAGAAAGAACCCATACATTGCAGGCCTGTTGGACTAGATGTCCTCCAGCGGTCCCTTCCAACCTCAACAATTCTGTGATTCCACTGCAAAAACTTGCTGGAATTTAAAGATGTGGCATAAATGTTCCTAAAATATTACAGTATCTTTATATTGCTTAACCTGAATGGAACTTGTTACTTTAGTACTTTTTAATCAATTTTAGACAGTTGTCAGAGAAATAGGATCCGTGTGATCTGAATACCAATCTGATGAACCAGTTCTCTGATTCAACTGGTTTTTACCAGCACTAAGCTTTCTGGAGGTAAAAAAGTAAGTGTTGAATGAAAGACAGTAGTGATTCAGTGTTGGTCATTATGAAATATTTGCAAAGTCTTCCTCATTTGAGGAAAGCTCCTTTTGAAACCATGTTCAGGCATGGCTGAGGGACTTCTTTTTTTTGTCTTGCTTAAAACTTTTAGGAAGGTATTTTTCACATCATAAATTAAGCTGATCTTCATATTTCATATTTTCCATATCCCAGAATGGTGCTGAGAGTGTTTTTAGTTTTGTTCTTTTGCCCAGATGGTAAAGAGCTATTTTTAAAATTTTTTTTTTTTAAAGCAAAAAAGTAAGAAAACAGTGAATGTGTTTCACTTTTTCCTATTTGTTTTTAAGGCAATGGAACTGGATACAAAGATCTTGAGAGTTTTAGTTTCTTCCTTGTACTCTATAAAAATCCATTAGTCAAATTTTCTGAGGCTAAAGTAGAGAAGTAGGCATAGAATATTTTTCCTATCCCTGACTTGATTTGACTCTGATAGAATGAAGGTGGTGTTCTTAATTTCTCACTTTGCTGATTCTTTTCTCGTAAGAGTTAGTGCTATTGTATGTTCTTTATGCTTAGTAAGCAAGTATGAGAGCAAGACAGGTGCCTGTTGAAGATGCCTGGTGTCATTTTAGATGTCCTAGAGTATGCTTCTAGCTGTCATTCCAGGAAGGCATAGTTTTTCCATAGTTCCCATCACATCTTTCACAGCCCTTTGTGGACGTCTGTGGTAGCTTATGGCACTAAGGTATGTGAATTACTCCAGAGATTTTGGTTAGTGACTGAATGTTTTACCTTTATACTGAACCTGATCTCCACCAGTCAAATGTGTATTTTGAAGTTGTTGCTATAGTTCTTGAGGACAGTGAAAATTCTGCAATGGTATTAACATTATGGAGCTTTTCTTGTAATTGCCAGTGAGTGGCAAATGATAAAATCAGCTTCTTCAGTCATGTTAGTCACAAAACACCATGAACTTTTAATTTCAGTAATGATACTAATTATTATAATTTGAAACTTTGACAGCAAAGTGTAATTTGAGGTCTTTTGCTCCCAAACCTCCTGCAGCTTTCAATAAATCTACCTATAAATGTCATCACCTATTTTCTGTGATTAATTTATCTCCTTACTTCTTCAGAAACAGAAGAATTAACTTCTTTTTTTTTCATTTACCTTTTAGAGCAGTTTTTGCAAGCCTTTGTGATTTCATGTTTCCCTACTCCATCTCTCTTAAATTCATGAAACCTTACAAATTATATAGTCAATAAATAGTATGAGAAGCTCTCTTCCCAATGTGGGTCTCTTATGACTTGTACAGAGCACCACAGAGGAGAGCAGACACGTTTGATATAATATTAAATTAATTATCTGCGAGGGGGATCCTGGGATTTCAGTTTAAAATTGGTTGAAGAAGGAAGGACAAAAAGTAAGAAAAAAATAAATAAGGGAACAATCTGCTTCCATACATATATTTAGTAAGAAGTTGCCAGTGCAGCAGGCAGTTAAAAGGAAAAGTAATTAACATTATCATTCTGTTTTATGATTGGTCTTCATGTTGCTGGTATAATTTCTACAATTATAACAGCTTTTCCATAACAAACTATTTTAAAGATGCTGTGGGAATGAGCTTTTATTTCTATATCCATTTTCTTAGAAAGAAAGAAGTTTAACTGAGAAAATAATTTATACAAGGAAGCATTCATTAGACATGGTTTGCAGTCTGTATCATGAGACCAAACCAGTTGGTCTAAAAAGTAACTACTAGTTGTTATCTAAAGAATAATCCTCAGAAAATGTTTTTCATGGCCACTGTATTTTTCTTAAATTTTGTACTACAAGGGTCTCTAGAGTTACACATGCTTTGCATTAGCTTTGTGAATAGGGTCCTGCCTTTCCCTTTGTACAGTTCATCACTTCAAGGTTTTAACCTGGATGGTTTCCCAGAAGCCATATGGCTTTCAGGCTTTCTGTTGTTGTTGGGAATTTATGTTCCAGGGCTTCATAAGCTGTGACTTTACGGAGAAGAAAATAGCCACCAGTTTTCCCAACCTCTGTAGCTGGGATCACAGTCTTCTCTGACCCTTTGGCTCTGGTGATACACAACGCTCTTGTTATATAGTAGGAATGATATCATGGTTGAATAAAAACAAGTTGTCCTGAATGTTGATTTTATTGTCATAACAATTAACTCCTGCAGTGTATGCTGATGTCTGTCTTTATCCCTCTATGTATACTTTTTCATAAGTTCTTAAGATTATTTGTATTGACATTTATAAATAAATAACAATTAAAAGTAAAAAGACATGGTAACATCATGATGCTGTGGGACACCATTCTAGAACAAAACCTTCTAAGGCTGCTCAAGGATAAGAACATGGAATGATTGGAAACTTGACATCATCACTTTGAAAAATGCAAATTGATTTAGATTGGCAATGAATTTTCTTTATGATTTTTCACTTTACTTTGAATACTGACCACAAGAGGTACAGCTGAAATAGCACACAGTTGCATAGTTTTAGACCAATGCTGAAAACTTTATGCTGAAAAATTTTAACTTACTCTTTCACTAATGTCCCAAATACAGTGATTTGTTTCTCCTTCTGAAAGTGAAAACATCTCACTCCTTCTAATGAAACTGTGAAGACTTACTCCCTATTAAATAACTTTTGGTTATATACTGCTAGATTGTACTGGACTATTAAAAAATTGCACTGTGGATATTTATTACAAACTGTCAGGAAGGATCACTTTTCTTACACAGTTATGATATAAGGAAGGCCATTCGAAGAAGGGTACGTTGTATAAGCTGATATCCGCTTTATTCCCCTTAATTTCTGCCTTTTCTTAAATTATTGCTGGATGTTTGGATTTTTTTCCCTCCAGCACTTTATCATAACATGTTCCGTCAATTCATATTGTCTAGATTTTGATGCAGTACAATGTATTTAGAAATAAGCATTATATATACACCCTGCTGTGAAGGTATATAGATCTTATCCTAAGAACACCTGTTCAGTGTCACTTGTTGACTTTAGTCCATGCTATTGGTAAAGATATTCCTTCAGGTTTGTTTTGTCTTATGTAAACAAAAATGCTGGAAAATTAAATGGAAAATAAATGTTAGTGGAATTATCAAATTTTTAAAAATAGACTTTACATTTCTTCTGTGTAAGAAAGTTCTTGGCCATGCCTGTATTATATAGTATTAAAATCTGTTTCTCTAGAAAAATAAGTCAGTTTCTCAATTCATAGCATTATGAATATTGAATATTTATTAATACCATATTACTTGCTGTGTAAATTATAATATTGTGTAATGAAATATATGTTTCATATAAACATTGATGGTTGATCAGCAAATTGTATCTGTTTCTCTGAAGATGTTTAATTACTTTTTTTTGTCTGACTTATTTCTAGCACTTATGAAAAGAATGATTCCTTTTGATACAAGTGCCACCAAGGAAGATTCCACTGATATTGCTGTCAGTGAAATGAAGCTGCAAGCAGAAAGAGGGAAGCAGTAGAACATTTTATACACCAGCTTTCTCTGTGGTAAATTCCATTCCACTCTTTTTTTGGTTTTGAACAGTAGTAATTCCATCTGCTATAAGAGTGATGCACCCTCAATGATTCCGCTATTGCCAAACACTTAAGTGAAAGAGCACCAAGAGTGAGTTTAATGAACTCTTGTGATAATTTATGTAACTTGTACACCAAAGGTTTTCTGGGATTATGCTATTCTCTTGTATTTGTTTCTGCAGTCCTCCTAAACTAAATTTATTGTATTCCTGAAATATTATGAAATGAAAGACCTGTGATATTAATCTTTGCTATGAGGTTATTTATCCTTGTACAGGAATTGTACTGACATTTGGGGTTTTATAACATTTAATAACATTATTAATAATGAAAAAGTATTTGGAAATTACCTTTGTCCTAATATTTATTATGAGAGTCATTATACAATGTTGTGCAGACACATCTGTGATTTTAGGTTCTCCAGTTTGCAACAGTTATTTAAGAGAGAAGTCATAAATATTAAACAAAACAATTTCCTCAAAATCAGTGGAAATTCATGTCATGATTTCAGGTTCAGCATATATCTGTTATAAGCTGTTTAGAATTATTCTTCTGACCAGAACAGTTTTATCAGATGACGTCTGGTAAGGCACTTAACAGCACCTGAATCTCACCCATCTGTAGTAAGCGTGTTGAAGGGCACTGCTATGTGGCTGTGACAATTTTAATAGCAGGGTTCATTGATCATTTATGTATTCTGTTTTGTTCTCTATTAGAAGAGATGTGTCATATTGATTTTAAAATGTTAGGGAAATACAATATCATACAGTTGTATTTATTTTGATAGCTCTATTCTAAACAAATTGGATACAATTCTGTGTTACTGTGGTCTCAAACAGCACATCGCAGCAGAATTTTCTGCTGTCAAAAGAAGTGCAAGTGTTTCGGATGGTCATTATTTTATTCTCCTTTCTAGTGCTTCTGGTTGAATCGCTACTAATTGCCTTAAAAAATTTGCCAAATCTATCAGAGTACTGTAGCAACATGAACACCATTGAAACCATTTTGTTTTGTAGGCTTCTTTCATATTTCTTCTACTCTGAAATACTGTCTTTTTTTAGCACTGGAGGTGTCTCAGACATGTGACAAGCAGGTCACTCTGTGCCACCTGAAAACAGGACATTTTTATTTTTTTTTTTTTTTTTTTTTTTTTTTTTAAATTTTCTGAAGAAGTGTTCTGCAGTCCCAGTGGATTCTCTGGACAGTGCACTTACTTGACAATCCCCTTGTATTCAGCCTGTTTCAAACAGAACTTCTTGCTGAGAACATCAAAATCAGACAAGGAAATGAGAAAAAAATTGAATTCATTTTCCTTTCATTTTCTATACACTTAAATTACTTAAAATTTAAAAAAATTCTAATATGGTTAAAAAAGTTTTCTTTACCTTTTTTATGTGTATAATGGTATGTATTGTAGTGCTGGCATTGGCTTTTTGCAGACTGCTGGCACATCTGCTCACTCAGAAGGTCAAGAAAGCAAAACCAGCCCATCCATCTCTTCTGATCTCAACAGCAATGACAGGGCCAAGACAAAAACATAAACAAATAAACTTCTACTCTGGAGAAGGCAGAACAAATAGATATCTGTTTGTGTCATGGTCTACAAAGAGTGTGGATGTCATGAAGCAGTGTTTAGCTCAAGCCACAGTTACCATAAACTAAACTTACTTTAAGTATATCCAACATTTGTAATTTATTTTTTTAATTAGATCAGAGCACAGCTGGAAATATGGTGTTTAAAATATTTTAGCTGGTTTGTCTGGTGAAATATTAAAAAATTGCAAAATAAAATGTCACCAGCTTGCAGACTTTACGGTACCTACAATTTATGGCTAAAAATATAGAAAGGTCATTTTAAAATGTATTATAAAACAGTAAATCATGCTCTCAAAATACCTCATGTTGTAATGAGGTGTTGTGGTTTAACCCCAGCCAGCAACTAAGCACCACACAGCTGCTCACTCACTCCCCCCCACCCAGTGGGATGGGGGAGAAAATCGGGAAAAGAAGTAAAACTCGTGGGTTGAGATAAGAACGGTTTAATAGGACAGAAAAGAAGAAACTAATAATGATAATGATAACACTAATAAAATGACAACAGTAATAATAAAAGGATTGGAATGTACAAATGATGCGCAGTGCGATTGCTCACCACCTGCCGACCGACACCCAGTTAGTCCCCAAGCGGCGATTCCCTGCCCCCTCTCCTCCCAGTTTATATACCAGATGTGACATCACATGTTATGGAATACCTCTTTGGCCAGTTTGGGTCAGCTGCCCTGGCTGTGTCCCATCCCAACTTCTTGTGTCCCTCCAGTTTTCTCGCTGGCTGGGCATCAGAAGCTGAAAAATCCTTGACTTTAGACTAGACACTACTGAGCAACAACTGAAAACATCAGCATTATCAACATTCTTCTCATACTGAACCCAAAACCTAGCACTGTACCAGCTGCCAGGAAGACAGTTAACTCTATCCCAGCTGAAACCAGGACATGAGGTCTGATGCATGGATTGCTGATGGATAAAAGTATGCCCAACCCACTTTACTGAAGGTGAAGCAATTTTTGAGGTAAAGTGCCTGTTGGTAAATAAATTGTGCTTTAAGAGTCTCAGCTGAGAAGTAATACACGGAAAAATAACGTCCTCTTTTTTTCCTAAGGAATTTGTAAAAATCTGGACATTGATTGCTCTTACCATTTTATGTATTTATACATATTTTTCCTCACTTGCAACTCAGAAATCTAAAGAATGTTTCCTTAAAACAGTATCACTACTGCCTTATAGTGTTAGAAAACTAAGGATAAGCAGTCTGAACTCCCTTATTATTACATCAAGTATTGAATCGATTTTTGTAGAGTGCAGAACAGAAATGTCTACTAGGTGAATAATTTTGGCTTTAAGACTTTAAATATGCTCAGTGCTTAGTATATTTGCCTTTGGCCATGTGACTGGGTTTTCAGCAGACTTTTATATCCTTTTTTTAAATTTTCTAAAAGGGCTGGGGGAACAGAAGGGAAGAAGTCAAACCACAAAAAAACAGAGGAATTTTTAATGAGTAGGCTTACGGACTCCAAAGCCAGTAAATTCTTTCTTAAATTTATCCTCTTGGCATGGCAGTCCAGATAGCATGTAATATTTGTCTCTCTTCCACCTTTGATAGAGGTTCATATTACAAAGTGAATTTTGTTTCCTTTTTACTGAAGGCTAAAGTTCCATTCATGACATTATATGAAACTGTCCCTTTGTGGTTTAAGAAATAATATTTTTTCCATATTGGCCTGGTGTAATAGTCCTCTGATCAGTTTCAGTTTTTAAAGTGGAAAACCAGATAATTTTTTAATAAAATATTTTGTATATTTCAGATCTTAAGAATTGCTCTCCCTTCTGGTAATCAGATTTTTTTAGTACTTTACCCCTTTAATGACCTGTTCCTCGATTCTTGCCCAAAGCAATAGTTTTCAATAGTCAAAAAATGTGGTATCAAACCTAAAAATGATGGTTTGTTTCTTTGTTCTGTTCAGCATTTGGTAAATCAGGCAAATTTGTATGTATGTACAAAGTACATACAGATTTAACAAGCTAGTATCAGGCATCTGTGGGTTTTTAATGCTGTCCTGAAATACAGTGGTTCAATATTGTACTTTCAGAAATGCACTGGCCCTTTATTTCAGCATCAAATAATTGTCACTTGACTAACCTTTAAATTTTATGCCCTTCAATTCCTTAATGTTTTACAGCAGACTTAAGAGCACTTATTTTTAATTACTTTTGAGGTGGTATTTACTAAATTTTCAAAATTATTTTTTAATTATGTAATTATGCCATCCTAAGAAGAAACATCAAAATAAAAATAAAACTTAGTCCAGGATAAGAAATAAAATTTTACAGTGTAAACTAAGGCAATTTTCTTACATTTACTTCTCAAATTTTTGATGGCAGCCCATCTTCCGTGATGGTGATAGTACTCATTGGATATTCAAACCTCAGCCACATTTTTACTTGCTATGCCACCAAAGTAAATAAAGAAGATATATTAAAATTCCTTAGAACAAAGAAAATACTATTCTAAAATACACTTTTGAGCTAAGGAATCTGCATATCAGTTCATCTCTGGTTTACAAGGCATAGTCTCTGCACTGTGTAGCACTGAATGGATTTTTCATGAATGAAAGTGCCAGTATGACCCTGAAAGTAAACAAGTAGGTATTTTTGTAACACTGATACCATTTTTATGGCTAAAAATTAGTAATATGAAACCTGAATACATTCTCATATCTACAACATGCAGAAGAATTTATTCATAAATTCATGCGGGACTGCTTGTTACAATTGAATTTTACCATGGCTCTGTTAAACTCTTCATGTTCAAAGAGTGTTAGTAATATATTTATCTCTCTCTCTAAGCCCTGTCTTCAATTCACAGAAGTAATTGATACTGAAGTTAATGTGAGCTACAGGCCAATATCTGGGGATGCAGCCTTGTCAAAAATGGATATGCAGGAGGACATCACACAAATTCCTGTGTTTTTGATCTAATTGTAGAATTTAGAAGCAGATGTAGAGGAAAACTAGTAGTGGGAGGAATGGAAAGCAGCTGATGATTAAATTAAAATTACAGAACACTTTTTTTCTTGATGTCTTAATTTAAAAACTGCTTTAGAGCTAGTATTTACACCTAAATAACAGTGATCCCTAAATAAGATTCCATCTTGGATAATTTTTTTTTTTTACATACTAAAATACTTTCTACTCTAGCACAACTCATCTCAAGTCTTTTCAGTAAGCATGTCTAGGCATTTGTGAGTATGAACTGTTTTGCTTTTCTATGTAAAGGGCTAAATTAGATTTTAAATCTGAAGAATATTTTAGTGCTGCATACAGAAGTACAGCAAAGCAGAATCTGATAACCTCGGTCTTTCAAAAATCTGTAAACTACTGCCTCTGGGAACGTTGACAACAAAAATGAAAGATTGCTGTGGTTAAAATACAGCAACATCCAGCATTTATCATTTGTGCTAACAACAATAGCTCTCAATGTTGAAGCTGAAGTTGCACATCTGCCATTTCTCAGGCTGTAAGAATGAGATCTTGTTTTCTCTTGCCTTAATAGTGGCAAAATCTGTAATATCATGAGCCTTAAGAAAATATGCAGTGATGATATTTTTAAAATTTCTAGTCATTTTATTTAGGTATCTACTTGGTGCTTTTTGGAGCTAAATATTTTTGGAACCTGATTGTTAACATGTTTTCATTAAAGTATTACCTTTAAATACGAGAACTGCATAAAGACATCTCTTTTAGGAGAATTGTGCTCTCTTTATTTAGGGACATGGCTCCTTAATAGGTGTATTGCTTGAATAAGTACAGCAATTGTTTCTGAATTGTCTGTTATTTTCATCTGTCTTCAGACCAGAGTTGTTTTGATCTTAGACTGCTTTTCTCATCTGCCATCTACAGTGCACTAGTACGTCGGAAGACCCCATTTTAATAATTTTGGTAGTTGATATGCCCAGGGAATGACATTAATTTTGAAGGCAGTTGTTTCTTATAACACGATCTCTTTTCATATGAATTCTGCCACTCTGATTTGTTTACTAAAATAAAACCTACTTGGTAAACTGACTAACATCGGATCACATGCTGCGTAGTTTTAAAGATTATCCCACAGGCAAAAGTAAATGTGTCTTACTATGTTTGTTTAGATTTTCTAAATGCTACCATTCATTCTGCTATCAGTTTGTAGAGGAAAATAGTAAAGGATAGACTTTGCTACAATAACCCTGAAATATTATTGATTCCAGGCAGAAAAAGAGGCTACAACTAATTTAGATCTGCCTAAGTGCTTAGTCTAGAACCTAAAAACCCCTCACATTACAAAGTGTATTTCTTCAGTGTGTCAGTATCAAATTACCCTCAGCAGAAACAGTTGCTGACATCTAAAATATTTCTGAGAAGCAATACTGAAAATTGCTAAAGATGATCATAGAATCATAGAATCGTTTAGGTTGGAAAAGAACTTTAAGATCATCAAGTCCAACTGATGACACAGTATCATTCTGCAAATGTGGATTTCTGTGTCACATTGTTAAACAAGCATTGAACTGGGAAGCCAGCCCAATTTATGTTCTGGCATTAGGCTCTTCACAGAAACCACCAGTGACCCACTTTTGTACTTAGTGTGGAAAATGATGAAGATGAGCTGTGTTTTACTGCTGGCCAAAAGAGCAGTTTGCATCTGTGGCATAAGCTATTTTGTGTATGGAGCTCGATGAGTGCACCATTTTTAATGAGGCTTTCACTGCTGTGTGCAGCACTGACAACACAATCTCATCCAAACAGCTGCAACCATGAAGACATCATGTAGCTGGCAGAATTTTTGTTATATGTTTTGACTAACAGAATGTCAATAAGTCCATCAGAAACCATGGAGGTTTTTGTTTTGTCTTCACTGGAGAGGTCTCCAGTGCAGTCATAAAGCTAGAAAATGCAGAAACCTTAGTCAGTGTGAGCTACATCAGTGGTGAGGCTCACTAGCCGTGAATGTTGTCTGTTGATTGATTAGAGGTCTGTAAGATTAACAAAAGCCTAATCAACAAAGTTTAAAAAAAAAAGTGGGAAAATTTATTATTTGGTAGATAAAAAAACCTCTGTTGAAATGGAAAAATCAGGTATCAGTCACGAAACACTTCCTTTTTCCAGAATGCGAGTAATTTCTTAAACTTCACTAGAGTCACAGCTTTTTATAGACTGTCTTTGAAGCCCCTGAATAGATTAATCAGCAGACATCAATCCCACTTTGTGTCATCTCTTATTGTGAAAGAATTGCTCGCTTTGATTTAGACTTAATTATGTCCATACTTTGGGAAATTTTGTTATGTGTACTGTGCACTGAATCTTAGGCTTGAAATAATCCATTGGTGATAGCTGATGTGCTACGTATGGCGTGCTGGCTGATACAATATATTTTAACAAATAAGTCAGATGTCCAAATTTGAGCCTTGGTATTACATTACCAGAAGAAAGTGACAAATAGATAAACATTTAGAGAGCAGGTAAGAGTGTCCATTCAGTGTATTACTGTGGTTTTGAAGGTGAATCACTTCTGAAGCTGAAATTTCTATATATGCTTATTAGCAAATGCTGATTTTTTAAATTTTTTCTTTCCTTGGAGAGTGTGACAAAAAAATATGTTAGTCACTTTTGAGTTCTGGAACATGTTTTGTCATTATATGCTGCCAGTTTCTATTTAATTTGGGGATAACTAAAAAAGCAGCTAATTCTGATACCTCATTACAAGCACTCTTAATTAATTTGGTTGATGCATGAGTCATTTGCCTCCAGATCTTTTGGTTTCATTTAATTTGAATAAATTACAATGTTTTTTACATTTAGTATTCTAAATCTGGAACAAAATTAGTCTTGTGCTCTACCATTTAGGTTGGGAAATTTTAAAACTAAGATTGTCCAAGCATCTTATACATGTGACACTGAACATATTACATCACATTTCCGAGTCTACTGTTGCCACTGCAGTACACTGTGAAGTGACCGTAAAGAATCTGCAGAATTTCAACGAATTACACAAATGCAGGATGTCTGTATACTGGTGTGATGTCAGAAAGGTTGGTTTCATACCTCTAAACCTTGTTGTACCTGTTAATGTAATGGAGATAGGCATAGTGGAATGAAATTCCTCAACATGCAATTATTTCCTGACATAAAGACCTTGAAAGGCCTTTGCCAGTAGTTAAGCAAGGAGTCGAGTTCCTGATTTAATAGAAAAGGCTCCCTGACCACATTCCCATATAAGCTCAACTCTCAGCAGGGTATTAGGGACATCTGTGTGAAAAAATGTATATCTGTCTTTTCTTTGTTAAGTTTTCATCTTGTTTATCCTCCTTTCTCATGAGTTTGATTCTGTGTGTACGTATAAACATGCTGCTGCTTTTTGTTCCTGTAAAATGCACCAGAAAAGGCAGCACGTTGAAGCTGACATTGCTGTGGTAACCAGAGCTGTTGCAGTTTCCATCAAACTTGATTTCTAAATGTAAAGGTGTGTTCAGACTTTTAATAGCTATGCGGATGTCATGTATACTCCTGTTCACATAATTACATATCTTTCTTATAGACATAGACATACATAAACATATTCATACACTGTAAAAATTTACTGGTCAAAAAGAAAATTAATCCTTTGTGCTTGGAAATCCTGACTACACCAAAGCTAGCAGAGGCCTGGTCTCTAAGACCAGTGGAGTTACAATTTCATGCTAAGTTTGAGAAAAGGAGGGAGAAATTTTGGAGGTCTGCAAGTCTACAGCATGTGCTGGTCTGCTGAGCAACAAATACTTACTGAAAAATCCATGATCTTATAAAAATAATTCATACAAAACTGTAAACATTTGGAATCATTTAGCACTATCTCATTTTTCTACTTTAGTTTTTTTTTCAAAATCTGAGAAATGGGATTTTGAGTTCATTTGGGTTCTTGTATAAGTATTTTTATTTTTTAAGAAGACTAAACCAAATTTAGTTATATAATGAAAATGGCTGTACTCCTAAATGGCATCAATACAAGCTTATGAAATTTGCAAAATTTGGAAATATTACAGCTCTTCGTTCCACTGCAATGTGGGCTACTACAGCTTTTTCAAAATAATGAAACCTTCTCAAAGGAGAGAGAGTTCACCTGTTAAGGTGTATCAATTGTATCTCACACTCACTGCTAAATGTTTTGTTTCACATCAATTTATCAGTTTTTCAACAAAATCTAGTCATTCATTAAGTACCTAAAATGGGAATTTTCATATGTGTAGGTAGAAGCTAATTATACCTTACATTCAAATACCAACACTATTGATAGACTTTTTTTTTTAACAAAAGACCCACAAAATAAAACCAGTTTTGACTATTTGTTAGACATTTTCTAACAAATCTTTTTATTTTGTCCTATGATATTTTTGTTCCAACATAGCTTCCCAAGGTGTTTGCATTCCAGTTTTTCCATTATCTGCCAGCTTGAGGGGGGAAAAACAACTTAGCTGTCTTGAGAACTACATAATGAATTAAAAAAATATAGAATCATAGAATCATTTAGGTTGGAAAAGACCCTGTTGGATCAGCAAGTCCAACCAAACTACTGCTTGACTATTACTTTCTGTGAATCACATGGATGCACATAAAACTAAGTCTACAATTTGCATTTTCAGAACCCCTCTTGCAGGTTTAGGAACAAGGCATTGTAGAAGTATAAAAGGAGAAGCTTGTTACCATGTTATTCCGAAGCACAGGTCCTCATCAACCCGTGAAGTTTATGATACTCAGTTACATGCATGAGGTTGGACTCATGTGTCACACCAGTTTTATTGTTGTGTGGCTGCATTGACTTCAGAATGCCTATGCCTGATTTATACCAATATGAAGCCAGAATCAAACCTCGTGTATAATTACCAATCAGAATACTAAGTGCTGGGATCATGTCAAGTGATTACAGTATGAAGTATATGAAAGCTGTCTATTGTGCTGTGAGTATGTTGCTGCAAACTGATAGCTTGACACAGAGTCTGCAGGTATGTTTAAGTTTGGTTAAGGCTCTACCTGGAAAGTTCATATGTTAATTTAATGACAACATTTGTACCTACTTTCTGCAATCAGAATATAAATGTTAGCCAATGAGGCAGTAACAAAAATATCAAACTTCATTACTTTTTGCTGACTTGGGACTTACTCCAAGCTATTCCTGAAAGCAAGGTCACAAGTGTTTATTGCATCTCAGGAGATAGTTAGTACCTTTGCAGGATCAAAGTTGCTAGCTGTGCTTGTAATTTAAAGTGTAACATGAAACGTTGTCATTTTTGTAACCTAACAAAATAAATTATTTTTCCAAGCAGTGCATAGCATCTGTATTCATTTGCTTAACACTGCCAAACTTTTGTAAAGACCTGTTTTATGTAATTGATCTTTTTTGTTATGTGTGAAATATAGATGTGTGATGTGGATTTATGTTGTCCGATTTTGCTTTTTAACTTGCCTCTAAGAACAATAGGCTCGGGGGGGGGGTTGTTTTCTTTCTTCTACTATAAAATTTGTTTAAAAACTAAGGTCACTAGTTTTGCAGTGAGAATCAGTAGTTTTCTTCAAAAGCGTGTCTTTAAGTCACTTTTTTAGGTAAAAGATTTGTTTACCACTATGGATGAAAAAAATAAATCTGGCAACATATTACAGTGTTACAATAGGGGTGGGTCTTCACATTGGCCATGAATCGCTGAGTGTTTCCAGAGGTGTCCTTAATGGGACAAGGTGGTTCTGCCTATAGCCTCTTACAGAGTGTGAACGAGATTCATTTGACTGAACTTGGGTTTGGACAGAACACATGCCTCCATCTAAATGAATCTGCCTTTGTAGTCAACAGAGTACCTGGGATCTGTGGCATCATTCATCTCACCTCAAAGTAAACAATGAGTTGTGGAGAACTGCTCTAACTATATTGACTTGATCTCCATTTATTAAAAAGGGAAACCCCACAGCTACGTTAGATGCATATGCCTGCATTATAGGCCCAAGTCAGGCGGGGTTCACGGTGTCCACTTGCAGGGTGGGGTCTATCCATGTGTGCTTCATCTGGATTTCAGGGTAAGTTCTTTATTACCTTAAATAAAAGGCACCACTGGAGTCAGTGGAATGGGTTGCAGTTAAACATGCAGAGGTTGAGCCATCTCAGTATTTAATGGAACAAAAATCAATGTTGCTGGAAAGTTCCACAGAGCTAAATTTCACGGAAAAGCAAAGCCTTGCATTATATTTTAAAATACAAAGTAAAACCAAGAATAAAATAATATGTGTTGCATGGTTCCATATAAAGAAGTTTTCTTATTCTGGTTTCTCAAGACAAGATGGCCAAACTACAGTTTCTTTATATCCTGAGAAATCACTCATTGAAAGCCTGTAATTATTTTACTAATTCAGTTCTCCTCAATTACATATTCCCTTGCCTTTTGGAGTTAAGAGGTTTTGCATGTCTTTTACATAGTTTTGTGATCTGTAGTTGTTTTATGGCAAACATCTTTTTCCCTTCTCAGACCGTTTTTTCACCGACCTTGGTGTCTGCAGAGTTGTTTCTTGCACATATTCTCACTCCTCTCTTCTGGCTGCTGTTGTGCAGCAGTTTTTTGTCCCCCTTCTTAAATCTGCTATCCCAGAGGCGCTACCACCGTCACTGATGGGCTTGGCCTTGGCCAGCGGCAGGGCCGTCCTGGAGCCGGCTGGCATTAGCTCTGTCGGACATGGGGGAAGCTTCCAGCAGCTTCTCACAGAAGCCACCCCTGTAGCCCCCCCGCTACCAAAACCTTGCCACACAAACCAATACACATCAGATGTTGGTTCTAATTTTACCTGTAAAACTAAGGTCAGTAAGGTTGAAAAAGCAGCTGATACTTAACAGCGTCCTGTAGCTATGTCAATAGAAGTCATGAACTTGCAAGTTTTCATACACACAAGCAGTACATGAACAGGAGTAGTCACTGATGCCACAGAAACAGCGTCAAGGACAAACTTTACTGTGAATGTTTTATATTTTATTGAAGCAGATATTTTACAGAAATATATTTTGAATACATTCTTACATTAAAAAAATATATTTAAAATGAACATTTAGTAACTGACATTAATTATATCTTTTCCTTGGTTGTAAAAAAGTGGTCTTTGGCTCCAGCTACTGCTAGCCCACTGCTAATCCCATTTTCTGGGATTTTAGGGGTGGGTTGGCCTAAAACATATGAAGTTGTAATAGCTCTCAGCTGAGATTATTAAAAAAAAGTGTAAGGATTTTGGCCATCACTTTTCTTGACAAACTTCTCGAGAGTTTTTGCCAGCTTCCATGATTTAACTTGGAAGTTCTAGCCAAATTCCAGTTTAATTTGTTACATACACTTTTTCTACCCTCTGGCATTTCACTGGGATATGGAATTCTTTCTTCATATCAATGTTGCATTTTTTTGCACTGCTGCTCTCTGTGGGAGAAAGGATAGATTAGTCCAAAAGTGATCAGGCCAGGGAAATACAGCAGAGAACCTGAGTTCTGTTATTATAGATAATAAAATCTATAATTGTATTTGTTGGTCCACATTTTTTAATCACATTGCTTACATATAAATTACATAGTCTTAACAATAGTAACAATGGGGAGAAAGACTTTCATGGAATCAGTTTGGGTTGGAAGGGATATTTAAAGGTCATCTAGTCCAAACCCCCTGCAATGAACAGGGACATCTTCAACTAGATCAGGCTGCTCAGAGCCCTGTTCAACCTGACCTTGAATGTTTCTAGGGCTGGGGCATCTACCACCTCTCTGGGCAACCTGTGCCAGTGTTTCACCACCCTCATTGTAAAAAGTTTCTTCCTTGTATCTAGTCTGAATCTACCCACTTTTAGTTTAAAACCATTACCCTTGTCCTATCACAACAGGCTCTACTAAAAAGTCTGTCCCCATCTTTCTTATAAGCCCCCTTTAAGTATTGACAGGCCACAATAAGGCCTCCCCAGAGCCTTCTCTTCTCCAGGCTAAACAATCCCAACTCTCCCAGCCTGTCCTCATAGGACAGGTGTTCCATCCCTCTGATCATTTTTGTGGCCCTCCTCTGGACCTGCTCCAACAGGTCCATGTCCTTCCTGTGCTGAGGGCTCCAGAGCTGGATGCAGTACTCCAGGGGGGTTCTCACCAGAGTGGAGTAGAGGAGGAGAATCCCCTCTCTTGACCTGCCACGTTTCTTTTGATGCAGCCCAGGATATGGTTGGCTTTCTGGGCTGTGAGCGTGTGTTGCTGACTCATGTCCAGCTTTTCATACACCAGTACCCCCAAGTCCTTCTCTGCAGGGCTGCTCTCAATCCCTTCAACCCCCAGCCTGTATTGATACTGGGAGTTGCCCTGACCCATGTGCAGGACCTTGCGCTTGGCCTCTTTGAACCTCATGAACTTCACATGGGCCCACTTCTTGAGCTTGTCCAGGTCCCTCTGGATGGCATCCCATCCCTCAGGTATGTCAACAGCACCACTCAGCTTGGTGGGGTCTGCAAATTTGAGAGGGTACACTCGATCCCACTGTCTATGTCATTGATGAAGATATTATACAGTACTGGTCCCAGTACGGGCCCCTGAGGGACACCACTCATCACTGATCTCCATCCGGACATTGAGCCATTGACCACTACTCTTTGAGTGCAACCATCCAGCCAATTCCTTATCTGCCAAAGAGTCCACCCATCAAATCCATATCTCTCCAATTTAGAGAGAAGGATGTTGTGGGGGACTGTGTCAAAGGCCTTACAGAAGTCCAGATAGATGATATTAGTGGCTCTTCCCTTGTCCACTGATGTAGTCACTCCATGATAGAAGGCTACTAGGTTGGTCAGGCAAGACTTGCCCTTAGTGAAGCCATGCTGGCTGCCTCAAATCACCTCCCTCTCCTCCATGTGCCTTAATATAGCTTCTAGGAGGATATGTTCCATGGTCTTCCCAGGCACAGATATGAGGCTGACAGGTCAGTAGTTCCTGGGGTCCTCCTTTCTACCCTTTTTAAAAATGGGTGTAATGTTTCCATTTTTCCAGTCACCAGGGACTTCACCTGACTGCCATGACTTTTCAAATGTCATGGAGAGTGCCTTGGCAACTACATCATCTAATTCCCTCAGGACTCTGGGATGCATCTTGTCAGGTCCCATAGTCTTAGGTATGTTCAGGTTCCTCAGGTGGTAACGAACCTGATCTTCTCATACGGTAGAAGGGACTTTGCTCCCCCAGTCCCTGTCTTGCAGTCTGTCTGCTCAAGGGGTGTGGGATGAGAGATTGCTAGTGAAGACTGAAGCAGAGAAGTTCTTGAGTACCTCAGCCTTCTTATCTGTTGTTACCAGTTTGCCAGTCATATTCATCAGGGGGGTTATGCTTTCTTTGACCTTTCTTTTCTGGCTGACATACCTACAGAAGCCCTTCTTATTCTTTGCATCCCTTGCCAACTTGAGCTCCAGCTGTGCCTTGGCCTTCCTGACCCCATCCCTACACAACCAGGCAACAGCCCTATACTCTTCCCAGGATACCTGTTCCTTTTCCACTGCCTGTGCATTTCCTTCTTGCTCATTAGCTTGACCAGCGGGTCTTGAGTCATCCATGCCCAGTCTCTTGCCTTCCTTTCCTGATTTCTTACACATGGGGATTGACAGCTCTTGCACTCTATGGAAAGTGTCCTTAAAGATCTGCCAGCTCTGTTCTGAGGGCAGTTTCCCAGGGGTCCTATTGACTAACTCCTTGAACAGCTGGAAGTTTGCTTTCCTAAAATTCAAGGTCCTTACTTTACTCTTCTCCTGTCCCATATCCCTCAGGACTGTGAACGCCACCAGTGCATGACAACTGCAGCCCAGGCTGCCTCCAATCTTGATGTCTCTGATTAGATCACTTGCGTTGGTGGCCAACAGGTCCAGTAATGCATCCCCTCTGGTAAGGCCGTCTATTACCTGGCTTAAGAAATTATCCTCAATGCAGTCCAGGAATCTCCTGGATTGCCTACAGCTTGCCGTGCTACTTTTCCAGCAGGTGTCGGGGTGGTTGAAGTCCCTAGCAAGATGAGAGCCTGCAAGTGCAATACCTCATGTAGCTGGAGTAAGAAGGTTTTGTCAATAGGCTCCCCTTGATTGGGCAGCCTGTAGTAGATACCAACCACAAGGTTCCCTTTGTTGCCTTGGACTCTAATTCTCACCCATAAGCTTTCAACCTGCTTGTGGCTATTCTTCAGAGACAGCTTTTCACAATCTATCCATTTCTTGATGTAGAAGGCAACCCCTCTGCACCTCCTTCCTCACCTGTCCCTTCTGAACAGCTTGTAGTCATCAATAGCCACATCCCAGCCATGGGATTCGTCCCACCAAGTTTCAGTAATGGCAACTAGGTCATAGCTTTCTAGCAGCACAGTGGCTTCCAAATCCTCCTGTTGCCCATCCTGCGTGCATTGGTGTAGAAGCACTTCAGCTGGACTGTCGGTTGTGACACCTTTTTAGAGGTGTCACCTTGATTCCTTTGAGGTATTTCACTGGTGTTTCCCTGTTGGCTCCTATTACCTCAGGAGCCCCTGGCTCATCTCTGTAAGACTTCAGGTGCACTCCAGTGTACCCAGCATGTCTCAGAGCAACAGGCTGAGGGACCTTGCTAGCACCTTGTCCCTCAAACCTTGGTATGTCATCCCATGGCTTGTCACGGGCGAGCCTGGTATTATCCCTGCCCCACTTCAAGTTTAGTTTAAAGCTCTGTCAGTCAGCCCTGCTAGCTCATGAGCAAAGACCCTCTTCCCCCTTTGAGAAAGATGAATCCCATCCAACACCAGCAGGCCTGGTGCCGTGTAGACCATCCCATTATTGAAACTCCCAAAATTCTGGCATTGACACCAGCCACACCAGAGTATTGCAGTTCCACTGTAAGGCACAGAGCCATAGGAAACCTGGCTTCATTAATTCCAGAACTGCTTGGATTTCTTACACCATTTTCCCTAAGATGAATTTGTAGTTGGTGACATGTAAGTATGAACATGTTTTCAAGTGGTTCTAAACAGAGGGAAAAAACCACTACCCAAACAAACTATTATTTTCAAAATCTTCCCACTACTTCTGAAGGTCAAATTTCAAGTACAAATCCATTTTGTTTTGGTTTGGGGTTTTTTTGTAATATATGTTGGCTGGTATTTTTACCTTGCAGTGCAACAAAGAGCAACTTCAACTCTAAGATACTGGGGTTTGCCAGATTTTTTTTAAAATTAAAGATTAAAAAAAAAAAAAAAGTTTACAGGTGTCCCCTATATAACTTCTGAAATATTGTACATTTACCTTGCTTTTACCAATTTCTTAGTGATGTTTATTTCCAATGTTTCTTATTTCCATCTGGAGCTTCCAATGAACATGCTGAAAGCAAAGCAGTTGCATTACATTTTAAAATGTTTTTTAAGGTCAGTGCTTAGTTGCCACAAGTCACAGGTACTCCAGAGAGAACATGATGGAATTTTGCTGGCACTTTATAAGACGAAAGAGTTAGAAAAAGAATAATAAATAGTCTTAGGAATCCACAATGAAAAAAAAAATGCCAGGAGCATCCTATTGTATGGGGTTTGTATTAATAAACCACTTGTTAGGAACCAGGATCCCATTGTATTAAATACCACAAAAAGAAGAAAACTTATTCCAGGTGCCTTTAAAAAGCTTTTAAAAGTAGAAATGTATATGCAAATTTTGTACTAGTTTGTTTCAACTCATCTTTCCTAAAGAATGGGTTATAGAATTCTCCCAGGAGTCAATGGGTTTGGAAGAAAGGTATTTCAGAACTACTGGAAATTTTGGATGGGTATCAGCATTAATTGGTGCAGTCTTGTATCGGTGGCCTGTAGCATGGTGTTATGGCCTACTGTACTGTCCCGAAGTAATGGGGCATCAATTCGTTGCTTTTGAAGGAGGTACCAGTCTACAGATGCTAATGGAGACTTCAGCCTGAGATGTATCCCCTGACAATAGGGCTCTCATGATGGCAAATACCCTACAGGCTCCTTTAGAAGTAAAAAAGAAGTTTATTCTAGTCTCCTTTTGGATACTTTAAGAATATGTGATCCTTAGGTAGAATTAAAAAAGCAGCAAATACTCTCCGGAAAAGGCTGCCTGAAACCACTGCTGGAAGCACCAGTGGTTGTCCAGAAGGCAGGATGACTATGAGGACAAGTCAATTAGCATCTCTGATGCACTTGGCTATGCACCCTGTTACTGCTCAAACAAGGTTTTTCATTGAGTAAGGAAGGTAGGTTGATACAAAGAGTGGGCAAATTGGTTTCATGGGAATTTTAGTGATAGTCTCAGGAAAATGCATTTGTTGTGTCCTCAGATGATAGAAGCTCCAGCTGGCCCTAGGTCAGTAGTGTTGACCTCACCTTATTCTTGTTTTATAAGCTAGGAACCCACTGAACTATAAAGCGGTATTTCTTCCTGGCCTGGCCTAGTGCCTCAAATTCTGATAGGAACTACACCAGAGTACAAGATTGGGTCTACGAAAGATTCCCAAGAACTGTGGAATAAGAACAAGCAACGCTGAAAATTGAAATTTGGATTTTATCTCGGGAGTTGAGAATTCTGAAACAGTCTGTCTACAGCAATGTGCAAGCCAATTAATAGTCAGTTCTGTGGTAACTTCCAAGCAGGCAATGATACATATAACACAATCTAGCATAGACTGCTGCAGCCAACAACAGTGATAGAGATGAGTGCTGTTTATGATTTCCTTACAGTCCCTTGGAACAAACTATACTATGACCGTGCTAAGAGATGGTTCCAAAAATTCTCCCCACATCTACCCTGTCTAGAAAAGCAGTGTTATTTCTCTTAGTTTATTGTAAACTCCATTTTCTGGTAGAAGTAGAATAAACTCAACCTTCAGGACATCCACTGAATACAGACATAACAAAATTTACCAGCATAAATCAAGTTAGGAGAATAGGTTTTCAGATTTTATGGCCAGGTTTTTGGTCATTTTTTCAGAGTTCCTGCGAGTTGCTCTCTTGGCATCTCATCTGTTGATCTTACCCTCAGGGTACATGCAACTTTCCATTTCCCAAATCCTTTTGTCTTGTAATCCCCATGCAATGGGTCACATTTGCTTTATTTGTTTGAGTTTATACGTCATGTTTCTTTAAAAAGAGACTGATGGGGTCAGGAACCTTTGGAGAAAGGCAGGAAGATGACTTCTCCCCAAGGAGTAACTGAATGTGCTTAGGCAGGGAAGTTTTCAGTATGTGGGGTGGGGCACTCAGAGAGGGAGAGCTCAGCAAGATGCAAAAATAGTGCATTGCAGAGAGAAGGAGGGAACAGACACACAGCCAAGCCTGAGAGGTGATGGAAATAAACATTCCTGGGGACTTAGGAGGGACTGTGCATCATTTGCTGCATCTCAGAAAACCACCATGTTGCTGGTCTGAGACCAAGCCTGGAAGAAAGGACTCATTTGTGGGCAGGAGGAAATTTGTTTAGAGATGCTTTTAATCTTACTCTGTTTTACTTAAACATTTTAAGATTTCTCTTTTTTTAGAAAGGATAATTATTCTAACCTGAGTTCTGACAATGCCTCTTTTTTCCTGCCTAAAATCTTTGTAGTCTTGGAGGGGGAATTTGCTCTAGGTTGATTGTTTACGATGATCCACCTTCCATCCCCATCATGCTGTGTCTTCAAGCTCTTTCTTTTTTTCATAATTCTATCTCTTTTCAGAGCAGGCCAAACCCTGGAGCTATACTGCTCATTACCCTTTACCTCAGGGCCTCAGTACACAAGCCTGCTGCTCAGCAGGATTATTTACATGCACCTGTCCATCTTCATTCATTTGCTTTTCCTGTTTGTTCTCTGCCAGCCATTCTAATATGTCCCCTAATTCTCCTTCCTGCCTCCTGTTCTCAGCTCCAGCCTCTGTCCTTGGAGGAACCAGCTACTCCACTTCCACTATAAGGCAATTAACCAGTCACAAGTTGATTAGAGATTTTTCTTCCTCTTGATATCACATCATTACTTAACATGCACATAATCCCTCCCATAAGGAAGCTTCTTGATAATCCAGGAAAAGTTATATATTCCAGCTCCTTTGGGATCTTTCTGGTCAGATTCACAAAGGAAACCTTTCTTGCTCAGTTCCAGCTATTCCACAAGTTCCATCACTGCCTGCTTGAAGTGTCTTGATGCTATGGCTACAGCTGGCACTGGCTGGCAGTAGCCCCTGATTTAGCCAACTTTCATCATACATTTATTGGCAAGAACCTAGCTCAGCCCAAACTGCCCAAGGTTCAAATGCTCTGTTATAAAGAAAAGGTATCTGAATGCAAAGTAAGGCAATACTCTTTTGGGAACATAAACCCCAAGAACAGTGGTACCATTTCAGACAAAATTTCATCTAATCTAGAATCCTGTCTCCAGATGTCAAGGAACAGTATTGAGAACTTTGCAAATATATCGTGTTTTTTTAAGGGTATTTTACTAGCATCTCATATTTTTTGTTTCATGGAGTTCCTGAACCTCTGGTGATAGTCTTGTACTTGATAATAGCCTCGAGGTTTCTTTTTGCTTCTATGACTTTGTGCTGACGCTTTTTGAACCTGTATGAACTTCTAGCACCCATAAAATCCTTCAGCAAAGAGTTCTGCTACTTAACCCTGTGGTGTGGGTGTAGTCACCCTTTTGAATATGCCTCCTGCAAGTTCCTAATTCAAGTGACCTAATTCTTACTATAGTAAAAGAGAATTTGTCTCCTGAAGACCTTTCTTTTATCATAAACTGTGCTCTTCTAAAATGAATGTAGAAAAGAAAAGGTTCAAGTTGTTTCTTTCCTGGTCAGTCTCTGCTGTGGCTGCCTGATATGTTGCAAGTGCTTCAGCAGCAAGGATCCCCTCTGGATGGGAATTTTTTAACAAGAAAGAAAGATTTATTAGAGTTGTTAGTTACTGAGAGAGGTTGGTTGGACCCTTCTGTCTTTATTCTGTGGCACTTGGAAGACAACATATGAACCAGAGATCCCATGACGTCTGATGGAGGATCTGTCCCTTAGGCACATCCTAGTCTCAAGAGAACACCTTTTTTTCTGAGGAACCAGGGCTGTTCTACTGAACAGATAAGATCAGCTAATAAAATAAATGAGACTAGCTCATTTAGATGCTCGAAGGCAATGAATGGACAGAAGGCACCTGGGGCCTAGCAAAACTGCTTTCTTCAAAGTGGAGTTTCTGAATGAAGTTGGAGAGGAATGATGTTCCCTGTTCCCGCAAGTAGCCTAGACTAATCAGGTATGTAACTGCAACTGCATCTTTTTATCAAACAGTAGAAGATTGCTGTTTCATATTGGATTGTTGTTTTGTACTGGAATTCAAAGCCTATGTAATCTTTGTTGGATCTCAACAAACTGCTCTAACATGGAAGGAATTACCCTTTGTGAGATACTACAGCGTGCAGGCAAACCTACAATACATCCACAGTTTTGTTCAAGCATACACAAAATTTGATCTGCAGAATACTGGCTGCTGCTGCACACAACTGGGCTTTTAAATCAGCTCTCATCTCTGCCTATCTGGAAGTGTTTTCGTCCTTGTCTGATCCTGAAGAGTCCAAGTTTTTTCAAACTTAGCAGTTCTGGGGGAAGTCCATCGTTTTGTGGAATATAGGAGTGTTTTTCCATAACATTTCCTGTGACCACTGGAGTCTTGGCCTACTGCTAGCAGTCTATGCTACAGGCAGTAGAGAGGGTATTGCAGGGAGGGGCTGTCCTTCACTAAAGTCAGTGCTGACAGCAGTATCCTCCATGGTGCCAGAAGTACTGATGTGGGTGACTCAAGAGGGTTTGTTCTTCCATCTGTTTCAGTACTGAAACAATGTCCCAGCAGGATGCTGGAAGCTATACGGGGGATGAGATGTAAAAGCCTGCTTTTCAATGCTCCATTACTCCGTTTAGTGTTTGCTTGTCTTCTCTATTGTGTATTTGATGAAGTTTTAATTATTATTTATTATATTTTTAATGCTACATGCCAAACACTGTATATGCAATGAAGATGGCTGATAAATAAAATAATCACTATTATGCATGAGAATAATTTTCTAAAAATTGGCCCCTCACACAGTGAGTAACCTCAGTGAGTTTGTACTTCTGCAAAAAGTTTTACTATTCACACTGTTTCTGTAGCTTTTCTTCCTACATGCCAAACCTGTAATTAAATCTGCCCTCTTGTTTCTCATGGTGGGTAAGGACTGATATCTACTTTTAACTTTTGTCTTAATTTCCAGGTATGTAAAGTGCCTTGGCCAAAGTAAAGCTGCAAGCTTGTGCCTAAACCAGGAAGAATCCTGGTCCCAAGTCTCCTTGCTTTAACTGTAAGACTCTGCAGTAATCTACTTAAGGTATTTATGGGTAAAGTTCTTTATGTGCACTAAAAATGACATTAAAGTCTAACAAGTTGCCTTTGTTAGTAAGCTAAGCAGAAAGAAAGAGTGCAGTGGCACACTTTTCATCAGAAAATGTAACATATCTTTTTACTTACCAAATTTGAATTTTTAAAAGAGAACTGGCAAGAGGCTTGGATTACCTTTGTAGATGTTGCATTGCTAATTTTAAGTCTGTGTAAGTGAGCAATTGGAGTGTACACCCATGCCAAGCACAGAGGAGAATTAAGTATCAGTTAGGGGAATTGGGAGTAAATCAACACAGGAAGCCCTTGAAAGAAAATGCACAAGTCATGGAAGGAAGAAAAATACTTCAAAAGGCAGGAGTCTGTGACTGGTTACAGCTGTCAGGAAACATCAGTCCTGCTCCCAATCTTCTTCGCTATTTAAGGAAAGAAAAGAAATCTGAAGAATTTAATTTTAATTATATAAAATAACACACTGGGGAAGTTTAGCATGCCAGGGCCTACCTTGTGTCTAATATTTCACATAATTTGCCTGCTGCCCTGTCTGGGAGTTCCTATGCATGCCTGTCATGTGAACTGCAGTTCCCCAAGGCTTTGGGATTATTCTGGTTTTGTGCCATAACACTCTGTTCTTGTTGCTTTAAACCTGATTAATGAATCGGAAGTTGGGTTGATTTAGTACTTCAGCTACCAGCATAAAATTAATAGTTGTAATAACTTTCTCAGATCCTATTGCCTTATTCTCCATGTTATCTTCGAAGAAAGGCAGCTATTTCAATATAACTTTGTTTCATTAAGCTCTGAAAGCTCAGGTGCAAATGAGGGGGGACGGAAGTCGGGTGTAAGTTATGCCTCCCAATAAAGTCTCCAGGCAGTGTTAGAGCAGGTACATTAGCTGCAAAGACATGCAAAATTGTTTCTAAGCTTTGTTCACCTTCCGGCTAGGAAAATGTTCTCTCCCCGCTTAACTACAGTAACAACAAAAAAAAAAACCAACCAAAAAAAAAATCAAGGGAATGACCAAGGTCTGCCCAAGTAAGAGCAAATATCTTTCTTGTCCTCCTTGGTGCTACCTGGCATGACACTAGTTGGGTGTCCTACTACCCTGGGGGGAGTTCAGAGCATAATCCACAGTACAGCCTGGGAAGAGGAAGGGGACCCGGGGAGGCAGCATGCCCCCGCTGCTATGCCAAAG
This sequence comes from Haliaeetus leucocephalus, assembly GCF_000737465.1. Classification (NCBI taxonomy): domain Eukaryota; kingdom Metazoa; phylum Chordata; class Aves; order Accipitriformes; family Accipitridae; genus Haliaeetus; species Haliaeetus leucocephalus. Next base: position 6,498,365 of record NW_010973368.1, on the reverse strand, counting down.
CACCACAGACCCCTACTGTGTTTGCTGTGCCCCCAGCTCAAAGAGAAAGTTTTGTTTCATCTCTTCTGGCAACTTCACAATTCCCCTTCTAAACCCCTGAAACTGAGCTGTGGTTGTGTTACATGAGATGCACAGTGCAAGAAAAAACAGGTTGGAATCAGTGGCACAAAAATCCCCAAACATGAGTGAAGCTAAAGCACTACCGAGTGCTTAAATGCTGCCCTTTGCATAGGAGCAGCAGATAAAATCAACGGTCAGGGATGAAAGGGTGCTCCGAGAGCACTGAAAGTGTACCATTGGGGTAGATTACCAAGCAGCTGATCTGCCTCCCCTTTGGAGAGCTGTCCATGCCTAAATTTACCCTACGACAATGGATGCAAGGACAAGAAAGTACCAAGATACTTCCTCTGGAAATCGAACACACTTTTCTAACCCTTTCCACTCTTGACACTCCCTGCTGATAAAAGGAAAAGGCAACAGAGTATAAGGTTCATTGCAGTGCAAACTGATAAACTGGCTATATATATAGATATTAACAGGTCAGACTCTATTTTGAATTTTCAAGAATAGTACTATGGATTTTAGAGTCTCAGGTTACTGACAGCACAGTATTAATATGTTCTAAATCCTGGGTTTGCCATACAGATTTAGTACATCTACTGAACGGAAATCACACTAACTAAATAAACCCAAATAATCCCAGGGGTTTATGTAGGACGCTGTATCAGCTTCAGATGTTTCCAACTTTGGGTGTTCATTTCCTTTAATGCTAGTCTCCAAAGATCTGCAGTTCAAAGGGGAAAAAAAGCTGAGCATTTGTGCTTAAATAACACTGTGTACTGTTTATTCTATTAGTGACGGTGATCCAGGCGCTTGTATCATTCTTTGTATCAGACTTTGACACTTGGATGTCTATCGTTGGATTGGCTGTTAGTTACAAAAGGCTGTTGCTTCAGTCATTGCTTGAAACACTGGAACGAAGCCTGGGCCTCTTGGACATTTTAAGTAGCTGGTTTATTTGTCTTTCCAAAGCAATTTATCTAAATAGGCCAACACAATCAAATTACATGGGATTCTAAATACATTCCACTACCCAGTCTGACATCTTAATTAGAACTTTTAAAAAATAATTATTACCTTTTGGCTCCCAAAATTTCACAAACCTTTCTTAAAAATTGGCCAGTGACTATTACTAACAGCCACACAAAGCTATTTGTTTTTTAAAGTTGATCAGACTTTCCATTGGCACATATCCTGGCAAAAAAAAAAGCTGCAAGGAGGAATAAAATTTATGTTGGTTCAAAAACGCAAAAGCAGAGAATCACTGATAGTTCCAGTTAAGATCTTTATCTTGCATAAAAACCTTTCTTATCCACCTGTGTCTAAAATAATGCCTTATAAAAACATTTCCAATATAGTGTAACCTAATTGGGTTACAAAATATCTTGAGTAATCTAAAATACCATGATGATTGCATTGTCTTTTGCACACTGCTTCCAACTGAACTTTGTTTCCACAGGGACTGTGGAAGTGGAGCTATTGCTGTTAAGTGTCACTTTGACTTTTTCTGTATTCATATATAAATTGCCTCATGTGCCTCAAAGTGGACTATCATCTGTGAATCAATGAGGATACATATTCCACACTACTCAGAAGCAGAAGACTTTGGAGTGTGTGAAAGACAAACAGCATCAGAGCTAAGGGATAAGGATTTAACAAGATGCCAACTAGCATTACTACCTCCCTTGGTTTTCTGTGGGTCGTTAAAGTGAAATAAGTTTTAGACACCTTAAAAACCTCTCAGATGTACAGCCAGCTGATTTTCACCAATCCTTAAAAATAAAAAAAACCCAGAATTTCAGTATAGTCAGAATTGTAAATGGTTCTTTTAGTATTTTGTTTCAGATGTGCTTGTTTGAGAGTCTGGATACCGAACTTGAAAGATGGATGTCTTCTTTTAAGATTGTTTTATCTGACCATTGCTTATATCAAAACTGCATTGCTCAAGGTAAAGTGAGTACAATTTGCTAGAGATTCAAATTTGTTAAGTATTAGTTCAGTTAGCAGTTTTGGTGCGTAAGAACAAGGCTTCATTCAGTGGAAATTAAATTAGAGGTTTCACTCCAGCATGCTAATACACAGCAGCCCCTAAGAGACACCAGCACCAAGAACCAGGCTTTCAGACAGCTTCAAACCATAGTCATGACCACTTTCATTCTAGGTGACCAATATGAACCTGGTCTGGTGTAAAATCCCCTGAAAAGCAGACAGCTGAGATGTCAGAGTCTCAGAACCAATGGCTTTGATCTACAGAGCCTTTTGTATTGCTTGCTAATATAGACATAGCCTTTGTAACTTTGGGAAATTTCAGCTGCTCTGTCTGTGAGCAGTTCTTCATTCAAAGTAGTTGGCAATATTTACCTTTTTCTTGAATACCACTTTCACCTTCACAGATACGTGGTACTGTTCAATTACAAACTATCTGAATGAAAATGATGAGCATCAGAAGTTTGATGCTGTGTGTGTAGAGACCATAATACAAATCAGTTCCTATATTCCTTATCTGCTTTTTGCAATTCTGTGGTGATACTTCTTTTATTGCACCAAAGATTCATATTCAGTTTCTATTATCACAGCTAGAGTTATGCCCAGTATTTTCCATTAAAGTTTCAGATTATTTTACAGCATAAGACAGTATCATTTGGATCTTATGACAAATTAAACAATGTATAGAAGAAAGAAGGTCAGTACCATCTATTTCTGGGATTTCTGCCTTGTAGTTTAGTTGACCTTAAAAAAAGGTTAAAAGACAGCTTCTTAAGCATAGCTATCACTGGTTTTGGCTGGAATGTATTCTCGTCCTGCCTTATTCAATACAGTCAGTCTCATCTGCTTTTCTGTCTCTGTATGGAGAGAGCAGAGGGCTGCTGCCAAAACCAAGGGAATCTGCCATCCTCAAGCCATTGCTGGTAAAGCGTGAGCAAAAATTGACAATGGGATGGATGGATGGATGGATGGATGGATGGATGGATGGATGGATGAAGTCCAGCAAACAGGATAAAACTATCAGACACCGAGGAATGCATGTAGGAACCTGTATGAAACAGAACAGAAAGAATGAGGAGAGTGAGAGACTTGTGAGCTGCAGAACTGTTGGAGACATAGCAGTAAAAACCTGGTTGAGGAGACTATGAATCAGAATTCATCAAATGCAGAGTGAGAAAATGATGCTAAATGAGAGAAGACAATAAATGTGGGAGGATAGAGTTGTCACTGCAGAAATTCAGCTTGGTCACCTAAGAACAATGTCTACTCAGCATACATACATCAACTTGTGTTTGTGCAGTAGATCTAGTAGCTGTGCTGCTTGCTAAGGAAATAATAGCCAGTTGGCAGCTCTAGGAGAGAAATTTAGAGATGGAAACAATGATACCAAAGTAAGAAGTCCTTGCTAATGCCAAGAACAAATATGTGAGACAACAGGTAGGAAAAATTTCACATTATCAGTGATGGAAGAAAGGAGTAAGAGTATCAGAGCTAAGAAAAATACCAGTGAAAACTGAAGTTGAATGAGATGCACAAGAAAGAGGAGGAAGAGGTTTAAGATATAATACATGATCCAAGACAACATTATCTCCATCAAAGACCAAACAGAGCATGCTGAAAACACTGAGATGACTTGAGGAAAAAATACTGATTTTATTAGGAAGAAGAAAAAGAAAAAATTAGATTCTTATTTGTCTTCCTAAAAGGTTGAAAGGACAAATAGGTTGAGATATAAAGAAACACTGCAAACATAATTTTGTTTACTGGCAAACTGATAAGTGATAAAGCAAGTTTATGACTAATAGGTCAAAACATTTTGCAAGCTGTTCATGGAAAGCTTTGTGAGTAAAAAACAAAGTTGTCCCTGGAAGTGAAAACTTCACTGTTGTGCCTATTAAAATACCTTCTCTCATGCTCCTGAAACAAGCCAGTCTTCTTCAGATACACTCTAAATAAAAGAAAAAGGCAATGCTTTGCTAGCTTGCATGACATGACTTTCAATTTATCCAGGATATATAGTCTGTCAGGATCTGTACTTCAACAGCAGGACTGTCTTCCAAGCAGGCTAACTTAAAGTTTGTCCGAGTTTCTTCTGTGAGTAGGGTATCCTTGCCCACAGCTATTGAGTTGCTGGTAAAAGAAGTATGACTTTTATTAATTGAATTATTCATCTGAAATGGCACAGATAAAAGAAAAAATGAGATTGGGTCAAAACCTCAATGACAATAGAAGTGTACCAATTTCCACAGCTGAGAATCTGAAACAGAAGAAAACAGGATCCTTCCAAACATTAAAGATTTTTTTTTTTTTAACATTTTCTTTGGGAATGCCAAGTACCTTTGGAAGTTTGTCAACTTAATCTAACCAAGCAGTAGGTGCTTGCACAGGTACTGAACAAACACTGTGCTGGAGAGATCTGTACATTACGTTCAGACACCAGTAAACACAAAGAGTTGCCAAGCTGAGCAAATGTTAGTTTTCCAGTTGAGTGAACAAAACCTGATGTGCTTAATTCAAACTGATTAGGCAGTGCCTGAGCTTGTGCTTTTATGTAACTTCTCTATTAAGGTGTTTCTGTTAGCAAATATGTCAAATACCCACTAGTTTGTTTCTGAGATGCTGGAAGATAATTGACATTTGAAAAGAAGGGAGAGAAGTCTAACAAATCTAGGTAAGAAGCAGAACTTCCACTCTTCAGCAAAATCAGTTAGAAATGAGACATCACCTAACTTAACCCTCTGCAATCAAAAGGCAGGCAAGACATCAAGGCATCAAAGTTCAGTTTCTGGATGGTGTATATAGACCATGGGTGAAATCGTGTCCCAGTCAAGCACACTGCAAAGTTACCATCGATTTCAGGAAGGACAATCAATTAGGATTCTCTTTATCTTGAGTATATCCCCTTTTCTTGTGCCTTTGAGGACCCTTTCAATCTCCAGTCTTTTGATTCTTATAAGTCAATAAGTATGGAACCCTGACGGTGCTCACATGCAGGATCTAGTGCACAGGGTTCCATCTTTGATCATGCAGGCAGGATTTTGGAAGTCCCACAACGGTAACATGAAATTCAATATTTCGTGCTGCAACCTAGAAGGTATAGTCAAATTACAAAACTTTCAGCTCTTTTCAAATTTGGCCATCTTAAAAACTTCACAATGCTTGAACTTGAAATTTTCTTCAATTCAGACATATCACAGTTCCAATTCTTGCAAGTTGCTCTATAATATTAATATACATATTGGGTTTATGTTTTTATAAACTAAAGGCCTGTAAAAAAAATTCACAGCTCTAAGGAGCTAATATCTATAGTGGAGTGGATAATTCATTGGGATGAGTGACTCAGCTTGCAGAATTGGTATAGTTGACTTTAGATGCCTTCACATAAAAGTAGCAAAACTTTAATTTGTTATTTATAGCAAAATATTCTGAATATTTTTATCAATTCTGTTCTACATTTGTACTATAGTATGAATGGCAGGTTTTGTTTGCATTATGAACTGGTTAGTTTTGAGGAGGAACCTGAAAGTGGTTGAAAAAATGGCTACATATGGTTTAAATCAGAAAGAGCCATCTGAAGGGAGAAGTAATAAGCAAATCGGCCAGCCAGCTAAACAACAGAATACAATTCCTGCTAAGTCTTTGGCACAGAAGTGCCATCCCAGTGCCCGAAAGCATCTGGGAAATGAGTAAGACATTCAAAGCCTGACAGATGGTGAGAGCATCTTGCCTGTGCCGAGACCATGACAACTGAGGATACCTGGTCTTTAATGGTCAGAATTTAACTTGAATGCAAAAAACTTTTCAATTATCTTAAAATTGAGACCATCTAGATGAATACAATGTCTGGTAAATCTCATTTTGCTGGTTTCGATGAGAAACAGAACAATGGTTTTGGTATTAGAGCAGAACACCAGAGCCTTCAGAGTGAAAATTGAAAGCCTCTCTTTGTGAAGCTGGATTGTTTTTGAATCCATACTCTTCCTTTAATGATCTTGGGTGTGTTAATGAAGTGGTGTGTTAATGAGATATTAACTCTTTCCCAGACAGATTTTTAATGGAGGATACTGCCAGTCCTCTTCCATGTGGAGAGCAAACCAGAGCTCCCTTGTGGCAGGCAACATTTAAGTGGTGTTCCACGAAGTTTGGCTCCATAGAACACAGTCAAATAGGGTAAAACAATACGTGTGCACTGAGCAGCCAAACAGCCTTTCAGATGGCTGCTTTTTGCACAAGGTGGGTAGTTTAAGGGGCATGTATTAGCCCTAAGGCTTGATCTGTAACAGGCAGGATACCTGAACAGTGTCAGTTCAGCTTAGCTCCACCCTTTGTTAGAAGCTGGAGGAGTAATTAATGTTTCTAAAATATGTCTGTCGAAGTGAGTTTTTATTTTGTAGCAATGTTTTCTGAAATATGCAGAGAACTCATACATCTCTCCACTTACTCCTATGAGTAAAATACAGTGCGTCTACAAATGCATGCTAAGAGGGCAAAGGATCAGAAAGTTGAGGAATTGAGGTGGATGGGGTTATGACTACCAGCTGGAGGATGGGCAAAGTAAAGAGATTTGGGGATACTGGAAGCAAGGTAAGAGAACATGCTCATCTGACATTCTCTTTTTGAAAAGTAGCAGGAGCTGGAAAATCCTGCCTCTTTGAGGAGTACGTTTGATATGCTCTTTTGTCATTCCAGGTGTCATCTGAGAGGGAGGAATCCTGGGACTTCTGAATGTATCTGTCCCTTAGCATGTGATTCAGGAATAGGAGTTTTGCATTTATTGCCATGGAAATATCTGAGATACTCTGTTTGTCTTTGTGAGCCAAGATTTGGTGAAGGGAGTGGAACCTAACCCCAAACTTAACATCTATAAATGATAAATACAGGGTTCAAGTATGGCAACTGGGAAACTGTCTCAAGGAATTTCACTGACAGAGGCTGGAGAACTGTCTAGATGGCCCAGGGAAATCAGCAACACCAGCAGGACATGGCCAGATAGTCCAGCCTGAATCTGTCAAACAAAGCTCACCTACTCCATCCTGATGATTCAGGGCTTGGCCCAGTGTAGAGCCTCAATGGAGAAATCCCACATGTGTTCTTGCTGTTCCTGTTCATATCTATGTGCACCTAGAATTTCAGTGAACCATCAGTCTCTCTCCAACCTGTCTTTAATACCAGTGATTTGACAAAATGCTTATATCCTCCTTCCTCCACCACCCCAGTTGTCATTTTCCAAACTGAACAGACAAGGAGATCCTACTTTTATGGATGCTCTGTAGATCAGTACTGTTGTCCTTCTCTGAAAACGTTGCTAGTATATGCTTTTAGAAATGGGAAAACCAGAATGACATCATCAATTCATATAATAGTGTAAAGAACTCTCTGTTTTGTTCTTTATTCCTTCTCCTTTGTATATCAGCTGCTCTTTAGCCACTACAGAATTTTAAGAAGACATTCTCTCAGAAGTATTCACAGGTTACAAGATCTTTCCTGGATGGCAATAGCTAGTTTAGGTCACATAATTTTATATTTTAAGTTGAATTAATCTCTTTTTTCCACCTGTGGCACTTTACATTTACATAGATTACATACCATCTTCTATTTCTCTAATACATGAAAATTATGAAGTCCTTCTGCAAGTCCAGTACTTGATTAATTTAATGAACAAACTTTGTAAATTAATTATTTTACTTTTCTGGGCAATTTATGAATATGTTGACCAGCATCGATCTCTGTGTAGCTTGGCAAGTGATCTTCATTTTTAATGAAAACTTCATATTTACTCATACCTCTTCTTCCTATTTTCCAAATCTTTTATTTCACAAAAAAAGCATCTTATTGTGTGATGGCTACTTATTTTCCTGAAGAGTCTTTGGTGCAGGACCTTGCTGAACGTCTTTTGGAAATCCACATAGACTCCAGTCAGATCTCTTCCACCCACATGCTTATTGATTTCCTCAAAGAACTCCAGCACGGTTGTGAGCCATGACTTCATTTACCAAAGTCATTCTAATGTTTCCCCAGGACATCAGATTTATCCATATGCTTATCAGTTCTATTCTCTGTTACAGACCCTATCAACTTGTCCTTTACTGAACCCTAGTTCTCCAGTTCTCCACTGGAATACTAGTTAAGAATTAGCATCAAACATGTCACCTTGCCATTCTAGGTAAGGCAATCATTAAGGTATGGCAACATCATATCAGGTATGGCAACATCATATTAAGCAAGAGGCTACACAACAGTGTGTAGCTATTTTACTCCAAGTTTTTTTAGTTTTTTGGAAGTTGTTTCCAAAGTTTATGTCTGCAGCATGGTGGTTCTGCATGGTATTTTTAAAGTTAACTCATACAAGTTAATGGTTTGTTTGTTTGTTTGTTTTGTTTTGGCTAACATTTTAGTTTTCTGAATTTACTAAATGTGTGTGTCATCTTCCTACTTAGCCATGATGGTATAATTTTGCTTCTTCATAAGACTTCCTAATAGGTAGGATGCATTCATGATGTGCCTCTAGTAGGGCACCTTTAGCTAGACACCATGCTGCTTGAAAAGATTTAACTCTCTTAGAAGTTCCTTTTAGCTGTTTTTAAAAGAAACATTCTTGGTCTTATCTATTTCTCATTTTTGAAGGTGAATGCAACTATGTAATTTTTTTTTTTTTCTGTTTTATGGATACTGAATCTAAGCATGTAAGGCTGATGCTCCAGTTCTTCAATTCTAAAGATTTTAAACCTAGTCCTGACCACTACGTAGCAACAGCTCAAGGGCTACTTCTGTCATGGCATCCCTAATCATCCACCCCAATAACCATTTGTTGATTGTATGTCAAAATATAGGACTGGGGTCAGAACCCAGTGCGATATCTGTTCTATACACATGGAGAGTGTTAAAGTCTACAGTTGGCCCTTGCAGTCACAACCAGTTGTTAATGTTGAGGCAGCAGCTGACAGTTCTTTCAAAGAGCTGAACTGTCATTTACAGTTCATAAGAATGATGCCACTTCATGTTTATAGAAAATATAAAAAGCTTTACTTTGCAGCTATAGATACAGAAAAGAAAGAATTCCAGTATTTCTTTAACCTTGAACAATTTCTTCATTCAACATGAATTCAAAATCCATTCTAACTTCACTGCTGATGTCTAATATCAAACATGATTTAGTTTGTAAAGTTTGTGAATACTTTGCCCAATATGTAGTTAATGAAAACTGGAAGAAGGATACTTTTTTTTTTAGATCTTCAGTGAGTTAGCTTTTTTGCCAGGGAAAGAGAGAGCTTGACAGAGCTGTCATGAGTTGGAGATTTTTATCTGGAATTCAAGAAAGCTGTTCAACAACTTGTAGTTGAGAAAACAAGATGAAAACACTGTAGTTTTTGGTGACCACTGATATTTTCTGCTCCCAACCCACATTTGAAAGCTTGAGTACTCTACCAGCTTTGCTATTAAAATCGTTGCTATGGATTGCTGTTGAAATCAGGCTGCCTTCTGAAGATTACCAAGACAATGCTTAATATGACAAGGTTATAAGTTAAGAAGCAAGCATTCCTTTCCCATGATCATAATTTTTTGTTAAAATATGCAAGTAAGATACACTGCACTTCTAGAATGTGTACCTTTTTTCTTAAGTGCATTTTTTTTTCTTGACCAGAAGTCCACCAAAAGTTTATGGAACCATTACAGCTTCTAACTAGCTCTGGTTAAAGGCATGTTTCCTCAATTCATATGTTCTTTTGGGCACAAATTTGGGAACTACAGCTGTCGTCATGGCCAATGGCCGTGCCCCAGCAAGTTATACTCAAAGACCCCAAGTTTGTATCAGTAGAGCTACTAACAAATTTGAGATTTTGCTAACTCTCCCACAATCAAGACTGTAGACTGAATAGTACAATTAAATAAAACTTCTTTTCATCGAATGAAAAATCATAGCTGATGATACAGCTAAATTCAGATGGAGAGTTATTTGTAGGGTGCAAAGATATTTGTTGTTTTATATCCCATGCAGAACTTCTAAGTACTTTAGGTAGTATTATAACAGTACAATCTACTTTAAGATAGGGAAAACATTACTTCGGTAACTTTGTAACAGCAAAACTGAAAAATCAGAGATTTAAGGAGACTAACATCAGTGTGGCAGAATCTGGATACATTTGTTTGTATTCTAGAGAAGAAACTGATACTACAGCTTTTAGTCTCCAGCTACATTCTTTTTAAGCTGCAAGAGTCTGGAGCCCAGTCGTTCCTCTTCCTTTTCTTTGTGTGGAGAAGCTTTAAATGAAATTACAGTTTGGTTTCTGTAACTTGTTGGCCAGCCTCCATTACCTTATTGTACTACCTAAGCTCACAGCTGAAACAATAGTTGAAATGACACTCTGAAGCTGGAAATAGCTTTTACTGTGTAGCTGGTAGAACACATCCTGCTTATGAGTATTGTGTTTAATTTGCATTGTTTTACACCCTGTAATGAAAAGGAGTCCATAAGATCCTGGAATCTGGACCACAGTGTCTGCTTCCATTGTTGCAGAGTGCTGCTTCCCTTCAGTCCTGCAGAGGCAAATGCGATTGTCATCTTTGCTTTAGTATTAGCCAGTGCTCCATAATGACATTTTAGAGCTGCAGGCATCATTTTGAGCTGTGACTGCAAATTGTTACTTGGCTGGTAAAAATCACTAGGGAGATGTTAGAGCCATTTTCTGAAGTTTATTTTTGAATGCCTTCCAACTAAAAGGCAAGATGCCAATTTCCTTTGGGTTCTCTTTTCTGGGTTTCCTTTGGCTTCCCTAATGGAGAACCATCTTCTGATGCTGACAAAAATCTTCAGCATGGTCCTGTTTTGAAGTTTTCATTCTCATTTAAGACATGGTGTAGGATCTTTAGTGACACGTGAGTTTCACATATACAATTATGTATTCTGTGGGGAGGGATCTGATTGTGCTCATTCATGAACTCCTGTTGAGGGAAGAAGAACCTATGCTGAATATCTCAGATTTAGCACATGCCTTTAATATCACTTACCTAAGGTGCTATTGATGTTTCTCCAGACCTTGACAGGACTAATCAGAGTCCATTCTTGAATATCGCTATTCGTTTCTTCCTGAATATTCACAGGGAACAGTAGTGTACAGCTGCCCCAGTGGGAGTAATTGACTGTTTAAATATGAAGTTCACAAAAATATTTTGTCTGGCTGCTTCTCTGTCTTCTCATCTTCTGTACACTACATGCCTTCCTGGGCTGTAACCTTTGTAGTGCAGTGCTGTCCTTGGGAAGATCTGTGTCATGTTGTGAATACAGTGAGTCCTGGTACTGGCAGAGACCTCAGGAGGGTATTGCAGTCCATATACTCAATACTAATATAATAATATATCAATAGCTATTAATTATTTTTCTTAGTATTTAGCCAAAGGAAAAAAAGAGGTTAGTGTGTTTTTTAACATTAGGAGAAAAAGTATAGATAATGTGTCCATATTTGGAACTTTTATGTCTTTTAAATAGGAGACAGCTTTACTTACTTACTAATGCAGTCAGATTGGTTGATAAAGTAATCGTACCTTCCTTGCTTTCACCTTCACCTTGCAGATATTAAGTTCAGTATGAATCTGACAGCTTAACTGCTCTGTGTGCTAGGAGTGCCCAGTCTATTAAAACATTAATGACTGACATTTATAATGACATCCAAGAATTCAAACTGTGTTCTACCAAAGGTTACTTTAGTAGCCAATCCGTCCTTCATCTCTTTTCCCCACTGACAAGGAGTTGAAGACATCAGTCAATTACAAAAATGCTAGTGTAAGAACATGTGAACAGCCATTCCTTGTCTGACTAGTGATCCATGTAGCTTACCAGCCTGCCTGCGATACTGTCCAGCAGAAGATTCTTAGAGAGGGATGTATCGAGTGAACTCTGTATTCAGTTTCCCTTAAGCAGTGGTTTAGAAACTGCATCCAGACCACTTTTAGCCATGATAATAGACCTACTTTCCATTAGTCTATTTCCTGAACCCTTTTTGTTTATTTAGTGCTCACATCATGTAGCAATGAATTCCCCATTTTAATAATGTGTTGAGTGAAAAATTCTTCCTTGTTTTTGCCTTAAACCTGCTGCCAGATCTCTCATTTTACTTCCCCAGCCTGGAATGCTATGAAGAACAGCAGAACAGGATCTGAAGGATACTACCCTGATCCAGTTAGTAGAAGGACAGAAGGTCAAGACTGAGAATGGCCATGACCATTAATAGTCTAAACACAAGGAGCCACCAAAGTGGAATAATGAAAAACCAGGAGTCTGATCCTTTCTATCTCTTTGGAAGGAATCACCATTACTGCCACTGCTGCCCAGACAGTAAGCTGGGAAATGTCCTTGTGCACGGTGTCCTCCCACTTCTACTCACAACCTTCTTCAGCTACTTTTAGCCATTCCTGCTTGCAGAGGCATTGGCAGATAGAGTGTGGGAAGCACAGCAGCAACTCTAGGAGGCAGTGAGAAATCGAGCATAGGGGAAGAAGTTGAGCAGGAGACTGGAGTTAGGGAAGCAGATAGTGATGAAGGTAAGAAAAGTCATGCCAAGTCAGACCAAAGATCCATTTAACTCAGTGCTCTAACTCCAACAGGACTTGTATCAGGAAAAGAGGAGAACTTATGTACTGGAGTCATAAGGTGAATGGTCACTGGAACAGTGGTTCCCTCACATGGCCTGAGCCTTACTGCACCAGGATCTCTGAGGCAGGGGTGTTCATGAAACCAGCTGCTGCTCCCTGTATAGGACCACAATAGTGAAGAACACAGACACCAAGGTGACAAGTACTGATTGCTACCCATGGAAGCAAGCAGACACAATGGGCAGGAGAAGGTAGAAAAGATGTTCCAGATCAAGTATTCTATTAAGATTTATAACTACAACTACTGGATGCCCACAGCTATTCTGTTGATATTCCTTTGTACAAACTGCTGTCAATTAGGGTGCACTCAGGCATCAAGTACTAATATGCAAAGCCAAGTATGAAGCAGAGGTAAAATTTGTGGAAAGATTCAGGACTGTAAGAATAAGCAGTTCTTCCAAAATCTGCAGTTCTAAATTCGTAGCATGGCTGCATCAATGAATGTCTCAAAAAACAACCAGAAACAGTGGCCTGTAGAAGGTGGCAAGAGAAGACAATAAGTACAGGTAAGTGCATACGGGTATTTCCCCAGAATAGAATCATAGAATCATAGAATCATTTAGGTTGGAAAAGAGCTTCAAGATCATCAAGTCCAACCATCAACTATGCCCACTAAACCATGTTCTGAAGAACCTTGTCTACGCCCTTTTTGAATACCTCCAGGGATGGTGACTCAACCACTTCCCTGGGCAGCCTGTTCCAATACCTGACAACTCTTTCAGTAAAGAAATTTTTCCTATTATCCAATCTAAACCTCCCCTGCTGCAACTTGAGGCCATTTCCTCTCATCCTATCACTAGTTACTTGATAGAAGAGACCAGTACCCACCTCACTACAACCTCCTTTCAGGTAGTTGTAGAGAGCGAGAAGGCATCCCCTCAGCCTCCTTTTCTCCAGACTAAACAACCCCAGTTCCCTCAGCCGCTGCTCATAAGACTTGTGCTCCAGGCCCCTCACCAGCTTCATTGCCCTTCTCTGGACACGCTCCAGCACCTCCATGTCTTTCCTGTATTGAGGGGCCCAAAACTGAACACAGCACTCGAGGTGCGGCCTCACCAGTGCCGAGTACAGGGGAACAATCACCTCCCTGCTCCTGCTGGCCACACTATTTCTGATACAGGCCAGGATGCCGTTGGCCTTCTTGGCCACCTGGGCACACTGCTGGCTCACGTTCAGCCGGCTGTCAACCAGCACCCCCAGGTCTTTTTCTGCCAGGCAGCTTTCCAGCCACTCTTCCCCAAAGCCCATAACTTTGCATGGGGTTGTTGTGACCCAAGTGCAGGACCCGGCACTTGACCTTGTTGAACCTCATACAGTTGGCCTCGGCCCATCGATCCAGCCTGTCCAGATCCCTCTGTAGAGCCTTCCTACCCTCGAGCAGATCAACCCTGCCTCCCAGCTTGGTGTCATCTCCAAACTTGTTGAAGGTGCACTCGATCCCCTCATCCAGATCATTGATAAAGACATTAAACAGAACTGGCCCCAATACTGAGCCCTGGGGTACACCACTTGTGACCTGCCACCAACTGGATTTAGTTCCATTCACCACAACCCTCTGGGCTTATCCACCCAGACAGTTTTTTACCTAGCAAAGAGTACGCTTGTCTTAAGCCGTGAGCTGCCAGCTTCTCAAGTATGCCATGAGAGACAGTGTCAAAGGCCTTTCTGAAGTCCAGGTAGGCAACACCCACAGCCTTTCCCTCATCCATTAGGCAGGTCACCTGGTCATAGAAGATCAGGCTGGTCAAGCAGGACCTGCCTTTCATGAACCCATGCCGTCTGGGCCTGATCCCCTGGTTGTCCTGCACATGCCATGTGAGTGCAGTCAGGATGAACTGTTCCATAATCTTCCCCGGTACCGAGGTCAAGCTGACAGGCCTGTAGTTCCCTGGATCCTCTCTCTAACCCTTTTTGTAAATGGGCATCACATTGGTAAGTATACTCTCTCAGCAGCCAGGAATCTACACGTCCCTTTAAGACTTTGATGGATTTTCCTCCTGCGGGTTTGTTCATTCCCTTTCTGAATCTGCCAGGAGTTCCATAGCTTAAGCATAGGTGGTTAAGAAGTATTTCCTTCTGTTATTTTTTAATCTAGCCCTGATCATCTTGTTTGCTGTTCTCTAGTTATTTATCTTTTAAACCACTAGTATATTTCAGAATAAATGGTCTCTGTTCCAGATTGAAGAATCTTAGTTAGTTAGTTCTTCTGGTTTGCACTCCCTATCCCTGGTAATACTACTTGTCCATTTTTGATATCCTTTCCAATTCTACCTTATTTCTTTTGGGAAAGAGGGATCAGACCAACCTGCAATTTTCATGATACCAATGTGACAGGGAGTTATACAGTAGAATAATCCTGTCCCTATGATTCCTAATATTGTACAGTCTTTTTTTGACTGTTACAAAATATTGAGATTATGTTTTCATCAAACTATTTGGTAAACCCTCAAGATTTTCATCCTGCCTGGTAATAGTCAGCCCAGAGCAACAGTTTATATGTAAAATTCAGGTTGGTTTTCTCCATATGCATTTATCTAAGCGGAATTTCATCTGCCATTTCTTTGCCAAATCACTCATTATCATGAGGCTTTTCTGAAACTGTCTCTCTTCTTTATTGCCTTGAATAGTTTAGTGTCATCACCATTCTTTGTCACCTCAGTATTCTCTCCTCTTTAATTCATTTATGAATACACTGAGGACTTCAGGTCCCAGCCCAGAACCCTATGGGACTCCATTGGCTTTTTGTTCTTAGGCTCTGTTTCTCATCTTCTAAACAGTTCTTTATCCATCCAAGGATGTTCCCGTGTTATTTAGTTTATTTAAAAGTCTTTGGGTGAGGAACATTACTGAATGCCTTTTGGAAATGCAAGTAGACTGTGTCAAAGGGATACTCCTTGTCCACATTCTTAATTGCTTCTTCAGAGAAATATAATAAATTTGTAATAGACAACTTTTCCTTAAAAAAAAACCAAGAAACAAATCATGTTGACTCTTACCTATTCATATTTATCCATATGTCCATTAATTGTATTATGTAAAATAACTTCCACTAACTTGCCTAGAGGGTTGTGTGGCTCTCCAGGTTAGGTCTTCTTTGGGTCTTTCTGGAACTTCTGAAAAAAATTTGGCATCATGTTGGCCATCTTCTTGTACCAAAGCAATTTTAGGCAAGAAGCAGTGTGGTGCTTACAATTAGTGCTTCCCTATTTCATCTTGAGTTCCCTTAGAACTTTGGGGTGAACAGAAGTTGCTGATGGCTTATTATTAGTTTCTTATGTCTTTCACAAGTTTCTTCCCATGCTTTTTTTTTTTTCTTTTTGGCTTGCCTTACTGTCCTTTTTTTCACTTAACATGCCAGCACTTGAGTTTTCTGAAGGGTGCTTTCTTGCTTTAGAAGCTGACTTTATCCTGCTTTTTAGTCATGCTGGCTTTCTTCTGGTCCTTCTTAAGTCTCTTTATGTGTGGTACTGGTTTGTCCTGAGAATCCAATAAATGGTGGTCATTCCAAGCTGTGGAAGGAAGCTGCTGATAGGGAGGGTGGCTGTAGAACAGAACAAAGTAAAAAGAAAGAAGGGGTGTAGAGGAAGGGAGTGTACTTCCAGTGATGAAGCTGCTTGATGTGGCTCTTAGGAGAGCAAGAGAATGTTACCTATACTTCACCAGTGCAGTTTGGATGGACTAAGGGTCATTATATTTTGCTAGAAGGCATACAGAATGTTTACTGTAGAGCAGAAAATTGAACGCAGATCTTTAGAGTTCAGGACTGTCACACAGCCAAAGCACCAGACGGATCTCTCTTATAATAAGTGCCATTGCTAGGATGATCTTAGTCCCATTAGCAAGTCAGCATTTTCACTAGCACAGTGGCTTAAATAATATTACAAATTAACTATAAAGAAAATAAAATAAAACCAGAGAGATCAGTGCCAATGACTTTCAAGGAGTGTGCTTCCTTCTCAAACAGCTGACTGGTTGCTTCAAGAGGCAGTTGTGGGAAAAGAGGATTAAATAGAAGAAATACGAGAGATGCAGCTGGGATGTGTACGGCTTCTCTTGAGAAAAAACCCCAGTAAAATGTGTGGAAGCATATGGGGAAGAAACAGTACTTTATTCTGCTAACTTAATATTTTAAAGAAGAAAGACTCATGTCAATATTTTTCTTTATTCTGAGGATTTAATTTTGCTAGATGCAAATAGAAAGACATAGGATGACAGGAAGAAAATATCAACATGCTCACCTAATGAATTACTTTTTTTTTGGTATGGAACTGAAGAACACTACTTTTATATGTTAAATTATGGTGCATTATAAAAAGTCAGCCAATCAAAAATGTTTACTGGGAGATGTATTTGTACAAACCTGGTTCTTAAATATAGTTATGCTATCTACTGATTGAAAAGAGGGATGCAGAATTGAATACTTTGCTTCTGCTCTTAGCTCAGGCACCAATTTGTTTGTAACCACTGGCATGTTACTTTGCATGTCCCAGCTGCAGAAATAATCAGAAATAATCAGAAATGACAATACGACACAATGTATTTTTACAGTAAGTGCTTATAATAAGCTGACCTTTAGATTATTGGTGTCATAAGTCCTCACCATATTCAGCTTTTGGTATATGTTGTTTCCTCCTTTTCAGTAGTAATTCTTTATATGAGAAAAAGCTATCTGGACCCACTTTGACCTTCATGGTCTATTTCTCCAGCAAGTTGAAACCACCAGTTATTTTTTTTTGGATTCACAATGGTTTCTTACGTACATTTCTGTTCATTCTGGCATAAATATTACGGGATGTATGTCTACTTTTAAAAAATATTTCATTAAAATAAATAAAGGGATTCAGAGTTGTGTGTTATTACAAATGTTGTGAAGTTAAATACATTAAAATTTTAGTTTTAAAATAGAGCATTTAAAAATGCCTTGCCTCCATTGTTCAATTTTGGATCTACGGGTCTTTGCCTTGAGCCCCACTGAAGATTAGGGAGCATGGAGTACAGTGTAGGAATGAATAGGAAGCTTTGATACAACTCCCTGATATACAGAATTATCTTTAAACCCTTGCTGCTTGTGCTATCTGTGCCTCTGCCCAGGACTCTGTAGTGGAGAAAGGAAGATGGAAGAGAAAAGAAGGTACTTCAGGTAGAATGGAGGATATTGAAGATTTATTTCTCATTTCCAATTTTAGAACTAAAATATATGGCACTTTTGAACTAAGCTTCTGAATATTGATTTTTAATTGATACAGTAACTTTAAAATTATTATTCAGTTGTGAAACAATGTTTATTTTGCAATGAAGCCAGCTGAGCTAGTTCTGTTTTTTTGTTTGCAACTTTGAATACTGATCTCAGAAGCTCTTACTTGTCTTTTTATTAGTTTATTCCTGATTTTGTATACTTACTATACCATTTCATGTGCTACGAACTTCAGTGTTATAAATTTGTAGCTGTAATAATACCCTTTAAAAGTTGCCCATCTTCAAGGCATTGGAAGCACAGAAAATAATTCTACAGTACTGAGCAACATAACATTACATATTCAGTTTACTTTTGATTATTTCCTTGCCCTGAACCTTGCAAGTATCTTTCCCTGCTCCTTGCTCTATGATGATTTCATACCAGGCCCCACGTTTGTTAAATATGGCCCTGGCCTTATGAAAGTGGTAAGTGAGTACTGTGACATGTTGGGATGTTCCAGCTTTTCCCAGATAAATGTAGGACCTTCACCTCTTTCAGTGTTCAGAATAGGAGTCTCTTGAATCTATTCCAGTAATGTAAAAATAAATAAAAAATCAATACTTCCTGGAATCTAGTACAAAGTTTGGAAGAGCAGTGGAGATAAGATAAACTTCTGTGTGTGAAATCCTTTCACCTTTGAAAAGGCTTTCCTGTGTCATGAATTTCCAGTGAAAAGATTACAGCAACTGATACAATGTTCTGAATGAAGTAGAGTAGGTCCCTTTCCCTCTTGTCATTTCACATGCCACACTAATGGACTGTGCTATTCTGCATACTGAAGACCATTGATAATGTGGGGGTTGGAGGCAGGGGAAGGACAATTGTGCAGCCTTAAAACTCTGGGACCAGAGTACCTACTGCTTGTGACAGGCAGAAAACACGAGGGTGTTATTTTTTCTCCAAAGCTTCTGACACAAGTCTCTTGGATTAGATAGACAGTGGACCTATTATAGTATAGAAACTCTTAAATGGAAGAGATGCTGTTGAAACAAATGAAGACATAGAATAAAACATCTATCATAATGACCATGAGTTGAAAGGGATTTTGCTCCTTGCTTTTTGGATGAGCTCCCAACAGAAAAAAGCCTAATATTTAGTCTTGTCTATGGCTATCTCTCAGGAAAATGTGTTACATCATTTGTCTGCTGCTTCCAGGTGCTTAAAAAAGCACAGTGGTTGCTCCCACTGAAACTTGAGTGCTGTCCAAATGTCGAAATAAGTTTCTAAAAAGCTTGGTTCATTCTAGAAGGCCATGCCCTATGGGACAAGAACCAAAGCACCCACTGCCCTACTTTGACGCTATCATTGGCACTTCCCTCTCAGTTTTGCTGGCACAAGTCTTTGTGGGACCATGTCGTAAACTGGATCAAGGGCTGAAAAACACCATTCTTTTCTGCTGGGTTATTTTGAAGCAGGATCGTTTCCCTAATTCAGTGTAAAATGTGATACCACATATAGTTGTGCCAACAGCAGTGAAGGGATACTACACCACTGTCTAGAAATGAGCGGTGGAGATGGGAGTATCACAAACTGCGTTATTGTTATTTCTGAGTGGAAAACTTTATCTGATCTAGTCCACCTGATCGCTGATTAGATAAAGCTGTTGTACTACTGAAAGACCCCAGAGGGCATATAGGCACCAATATCCCACATGCATTGAAGTTCATAGCCTAGAAAATTTCCAGAGGGAAAGGACATGCTATGATGTCTT
The DNA here is from genome assembly GCF_000737465.1 of Haliaeetus leucocephalus. Classification (NCBI taxonomy): domain Eukaryota; kingdom Metazoa; phylum Chordata; class Aves; order Accipitriformes; family Accipitridae; genus Haliaeetus; species Haliaeetus leucocephalus. Next base: position 6,478,725 of record NW_010973368.1, on the reverse strand, counting down.
TAGAAAAGCTGTGCATGTTTGTGAATAGTTTGTGTTTGATTTTATTCCATTCTTTTCAGTTTTTATTCTTCTCCCCCACAAAGAGTCTGGTTACTTCCTTCCTAATTTCACTTAATCAGTAAATTTTTTTCATTTATTATACAAATAAGACAATTTGATTAAATGCTGGAAGAATAAAATTATAAAAATGTGTTCTAAATATGACAAACTGCGAATAGTCTACTGACATGTAAGTAGTGGTCCCTTCTCTAAAGACTTTACAATACAAGTTGGAAGAAGACAAAATGAATGCATTAATTAGAAAGAAAAGCACAAAGAAAAGAGTTTTGTGATCAGATTCTGGTAAACTGTATCAGGCTGCCATATGCATAATCCATCAAAGAAGTAATTCCAAATGAAAGAGTAACTTGGAGCTACATACCACGTAAGTGACTGTGAACTTGTTAACGAGTCATTCTCATCTGTGTGTTGGTTGTGAGTGGCCACAAGTTCAGCCATCATCTGACACTGTTGGGAAATGAACTGGTGACTATAGTGGATTCCTGGTTGGTAGCAATGCATCTTTCAAGATCATAGTACAGTTACTGCTGGGTCAGCAGACTCAAAAGGCAGAAGGACCAGACCCCTGTTCCATCTAATGGAGTATCTTGCCTTAAAGAGAGGAGGCAATACCAGTGCTCTGAAAAGATGGTGCAAACCTCAATCCAGGCCGTATGTTGATGATTCTTGCTCAGTTTTGAGACTTGGTGGTGAAGATACATGCTGAAAGTCTCTATGCCTTTTATATTTCTAATTGCGGTTGTTCTTATTTCTCAAAATATCCAGCATTCTTCCAGGGCAGGGAGCAGGCTGGCCCACAAGAGGCTGCAGAGGAAGCTTTCAGTTCAGCTTCCCGTGCTGTACGTGGTCTGTGAACAAATAAGACTCCACTCCTTTAGGCTGACAACTTTTGCTGAGTGAATTTATTTGAGCCTGCTCCTAGTGTTTGGTTTTGGGTTGTTTTTTGTTTGTTTTGTTTTTTTTTTTTAAGATCCATAGAGCAGATGATGTTGGAGGGAAGTATTATGAAACAGAACCTGGACTCATCTTGTGAGGGCTGGTCTTTCCCACCTTATCCTCACTTCAATTAGCACAGCTGGGGTGTGGCACTAAGCAGATAATCCCCTCCTCTGGCAGTACAGCTGAATGCTGTTAATCTTTCAAGTTGTCTTTATTTTATCACCCTCATTGTTTAGTTTTGCGTATGCTTCATTAGAAAATTGAATATGTCACTAGTGGTAGGAAAGAGTGGTTTTCTTTTCTCAGCAGAGAGAATTGATCCTGGAGAAAAATGTGAAGTTGCACTGATGCTGATTCATATACCAGCTGAGGTATGAAATGCAAGAATCTTGTTGAAATATTTTTTTCCTTCCTCAGTAACCTTTTAAAAAATATTAAGAGCTAACTCAAATTACTGGTGGTTTAAGAATACTGAACGTGGTAAAATTTTAATCTATCTAGGTCTCGTTTATGGTTTGGCTGTTTCTACATATGTAGCAGCAGGAAGAACCAGTCTGCTGTACCCACGTGTACCAGAGAAGTCCCTCTTTCATGCAGGCACACATGTATCTGTAGCAGGGAAATGGCTCTGAACAATAAGCATAGAGTAGGTGTAGTGAAGTACAAATTACTTCACGGTATTTTTTCCTTCTCGTTCACCTTTGTTCTTTTCTTCTTTCCCCTTTTCATATGTTGTATAGTATTTGAGCCAAACCTAAAGTTCAGTAAGTACTCTGATATATCTCGGTGTTGATGATATGTTAAGAATTATGTCTGTAAACTGTAAATGCGTCCTGCTCGTGCAATCTGTAAGCTAGTGGTGTTCAGTTCTGACAGGTTTCTGGATGTACTATAAGGGCTAGTTGTTTTTGTAGAATAGTTCATTACATTCTGATTTTCCTTGGGGTTCTCTGTTTGTTTTCTTTATTGCGCTCAAGTTCATCTATGCTGAGGTTGGCTCAAAGAGGCAGACTTGTCCAATGTTAAAAATGGACTTTTAAGATGAAAGGCTCTTAGTCAGAAATTTCCCAGATCTGAGGTCTTTACCACAGCCATTCTGAAAAACTTGGGTCTGATTTCCTTCTACAATAAAACATTTTTGTATCCCTTCAGCTTTTTTGAGAGACTAAATGTGAACAAACAAAATTCCTCTCCATGGTCTCTTCCTTCCTTGAGTGGCATAATTAGCCTTAGACTCAATGAAAACTTAAACCCTTTATTTATTTTATAGTATAGACTAAGAGACTAGGATTATACTAAAACTTTCACCAAAAATGGAAGCAAGAGCAGAAAATAATACAGATGCAAATGTAACTAACCTTTCAATTGGAATTTCCTGATTTTGAAAGTGGTTTACCAGACTTGGATCAAATTTTGAAACATTTATGCCTCTTTGTATATACATGGATAACATTAGTCATTAGATAAATGTCTGCAGGAGCATAACAGTGCATTCACTTTATTTTTTCATTTGGTTTTCTAGATACTTTTTTTTCTTAAGAAGAAGGAAGTGCTCAAAACTTCTAAAAATACTCCAAGTAGTATTGCCAAGGGTGAGGGAGGTCAGTAGATGGGAGCTTCCCTGAGACCCATTAATCATTAGGAGCCCCTAAAATACCATGGACTGTTGGCACCTGACTCTACTGCTCTTCCCTTACCCCTCAGGATTTCTTGCCAAGCACTGGTAGTGGGATATGGGAGACTAAGAGCCCACAGAAAGAATGCTATGAGGGGAGAGGAGGACTTGGGGCATTGAAAGCGCTAAGTAAAAATGTGTTTGTCCACAGCCTGATGGTTGTATATCATGGGAAGATGAAAAGCTCATTCTAGTGTAACTGGGAGACCTGGATTGCTTGGGAAAAGGATACTCTTCACTCATCTTCTGAGGACAACAAAATTCGAGTACCTTTTCTCAAATGGGCTTATCACTTTCATTTAGATTAAAAATAAAGTAAGCCATTTTTTGCTAATAATAAGCTTTGGGAAAAAGTTAGTCCCTCTCCTGTCTCCAGAAAGGAATCCCTCTGGCAAAGATGGGATCATTTGAAGAAGCTGACTAAAACTGAAAGGTTTTACAATTATTTTCATTATGTGCAGCAAAATATATCATAGGCCCAAGTTTTCCAGTACTGCAAAATATATTTAGTGACATTCCCCTCCTTCAAAACTTCCTTTAACCAAGTTCTTCCATATATTGGAAGATCTCTCCACCCTCACAGCAAGAATGGCTTAGGAAAGTCCAGTCCCCCTTCCTTTAGAACTGCTGAAGCAAGAAAAACTGCCTTGTTCTTCGCTCTGGGATCCTCAGATGTCAGAATGACCCTTTGGAACCGTTAGTAGCAGGTGTTAATTAGAACAATCTTTTGGCTGCTCTGATGCACTCTAGGGGCAAGCTGGGGTTTTAAAGCCATATGTATGCATTCACTCCAGTCCCCTGTTCTGAATAGTACAAAACGCTGCTTGGCCACAGCCCAAGATCCAGATCTGAATAACTAAAGCAGAAAGTTTGATGTTTCACATATCAGGCTTTATCATGCTTTCCCCTTGCACTGATTCTTAAATATATGAATGGAGTTTGTGTTAACAGTTAGGAATCTTGGCCAGGACTCATGGTGTTTGTTTGCTTCAGGGTATTGCCAATAAGGAACAAGGAATGGTTTATTTTTCTCCTTTAATTAAGTTTCTTTAAAGCTATTCAAAACACAAAGCCGTCCTCATACCTTTATAATCAATCTGCATTTGTGTCTTTTGAGCATAGTTTGGAAAAAATGGGATTCACTTAGGCACTTCCTTTTTCAAAGGTGTGACTTATTCTTCACTTATTGGGATTGCCTTGGTAGTTAGCACATGGCTATTTAAAAGCAAATTCATCTGAATTTCAGTATATTTCATCATACTCTGTCCCTCCCTATTTGATTCTACTCTCTGACCTTGGATAATCAGAACTTAGTACCTGTATTTGGCCATCCAGCATTTTCTGCTTTCTCATAGAGATAAAAAGGGGTATGTCTTGTACCCCATCCTGTAAAGACCGGTGTTTGATTTATTTTTGGACTCTGGCAGTAGGTCAGAATGAACGATGTTTAAACATGAAAGTCTGGGCTTGCGTCTTCTACCTCTGAGCTCAACCTTTTAGAAGAAATGTCACTGTGGAGCCTGACCTTTAAGGTGGGCCATGAGATGAGCAGCACTGGAGATTCTTACCCCTGCAGGATTTCTAAATATCAGCCTAGGAATCTGATAAGAATCTCTTACTGCTCTAAGGAACAACTGCATACACAGAGCAGTAGTGGATACATTCCCTTTGTGACCAAACCCAGCAAATGCCCTAAAGTAGTTGCTCAGTGACAATGCATTACATGTCTAATCTTAAAAAAACAAAGCCATGTATTAAACCCAGTCAGAGTTTTCAAGTTCTGTGCAAGTCTTTTCAGCGTGTTTAGAGAAAGCTGAGTAGTGTTTTTTCAGCTACTGCCTCATGTTTTATCCTGCGTGTAATGGAACTTAAAGTGCTTCTGTGTGATTCGTAACAATCTGGCGGAGAGTCTGCAGACGTAATTCCAGGAATGCTGCTGCACCTTGTAGGCAAGGCACTGGGAATAAAATACCACTGACAAGTATTTGGGTGAGGTTACGCTGGTGATGTTCTAATAACAAAGCAAAATACACCTTAATGCTATATATCAAGCGTGCCAGAAATGTGGTAATGGAAATGCCGCAGGATGCTGGGCAGCCGGGCAGCTGCTGTGTGCTCCTGCTGCAGGGTTCTGACCTGGCAGTGGGCACGGAGAGGTTCTCGCGCTGTTCCCCAGTGTTTGCCAGCGCATTTTCTGACATCAGCGAACACACAAAGCCCGCTGACACGCTGTTTGGCCGGGAAAATGGCGGAACAGTTTGTGAATATATTTTTAAACAGAGATTTCACTTAAATGCCACTCCTATTGTAGAGTAAGGGTCACAGAAGAAAAAAATGAGCTAAAGAGGCTGGACTGTTAAGATATGCATAAATACGTATAGTTAAGGTGTGGAATTGGTATTTAAGTACCAAATAGTTCCTTCCCCATGCACCACCTCAAGTGAAAAGGGGTGATGTGGGAAGCAATACTGGGCACAGGGGTGCTACAAATTTAACACATGGCAATGCTGCAAGTTGTTAAATTTCCCTCTGGTTCCACTTCTCACTCTAAAGGAAGGGGGTGGCGTGAAGACTATTTGCAATTAAGGGAGTTTATAAACTGAGCAATTCCATACTAATAATTTTAAAAGATGTTATTTTTTCATTTTCTATGAAAATGTTTTTTGAAAACAAAACTAAAGATATTGAAAAAGTACAGCTTGAATTTTAAAAGCATTTTTTCGGGTTTTTAAAGGTCTGATAATGACCAATTTTTCACCAGAAAGCTTTATGGCAATTTTTAGGTTTGTGTGATTTGTTTGTTGTTTTTTTTTTTAAATTTTTTTTTGAGCAAAAAAAGAAAATGCTGACACAAATGACTACTTCTTGTGAAAATTTAATTTCAATGGCAAAAATATTTTTTCCATTATGAATGTTGCCGTTTCCCTTTTAATTGGGGTTTGCTGTAAGCATAAATTCACTAATTTGAACAGTTTTTTTCCACAGATATAAACTATCAAATAAGAGCAAGAACTGTTTTCTTCTAGCATATAGTGTTTGGGACTTCCCTGCTTTTTAAAAAGACTAACATTCTTCTATTGCATAGTTCAGTAAAAGGATATCAGGCAGTACTGGAGACCAACAGCATATCCAGTACAGCAGCAGACTGCAAAAAACCAGTAAATCTCCAGTTGTCAAATGACCTCAATCTCAACCCTCCCCCCCCCCCCCTTTTTTTTTTTAACCTTTGTCCATCTACATGAATGCCAACTTTTCTGGTGAGTTTGTATGGTTGAGTACTCTAAAGAATATCTCACAATGAACCACAATCCTTTTTCTAAGCCCTTGTAATGTCCACAGCTTTTGATCACTTCTTAGAAGGAGCAGTTGTGACCATTTGATGATAAATCACTTACTGGCATGCAAGGGACCACTGTGATTTGCTCCCATTCACAGTCTCTTTCATCTTCAGAAACTTTCTGCACAGAAGTATTTCCTTCTGACTAAAAGTTTAGTGCCCTTGGTGGCATTTTTTTTTCTTTCTTCCTTTTCTTCTTGCAACAAGTATACTGCTGAGTTGATGTTGTAGATTGCAGGGAAGGTGAGATACAAATCCTGAATGCTATGTGGATTTGCGGGCTCTGATCTGTAAGCAGGCAACAATGCCTTTACTGTCACTGGGCTTACAAAATCTTGGCACCTGGCTACCAGAGAAAGGCTTTACCCATCCCTCCCTGTCCCCCCACTTCCAAGGTGATCTTTGGTTTGCAGAGTTGGAGTACCTCGTAGCTGCAGTCCAAAACCAACTTTGAAATACATTCAACTATTTACATTTGTTAAATAGTGCTAAACTAGCACACAGATTTTTATAATTTGAAGTCATACTGTGAACTCATGACTCTCGTAAATCCTGAGATCCTCAGCAACTAAAATCCCTAGAGGACAGTGGTGTCCTAAGATTTATGATAACTTTTTATGGGACATGTTCATGTTAACCCTGAGAGGGCCATTTCTGCAGGCTTGTGAGGAAGAATATTGTGAGCTGGAGTCATCGGTAACAATAAATACATCTGGTATGCACAGAGGCCCAGGACTGGTCTCCCTTTCATTGCCTTTTCATTGCTGCTGTGTTAAGAGGAGGGTGGGAAGTGGCCAGGTTTCCCTGGCAGAATGATCCTTTCCATGCACAGCTCCCTGTTACATGTCATCTTCCTACATCATGCACTCTTGGAGCCTTTTGTGTGGAGATTATGGCAGGGGAGAGAGAAAGAAGGAAACCTGGCTGGGTTGTGCTGCAGCAACTCCTGACCGACATCAGGCTTTGGTGAAGCAGCTGGTATAGATTAGAGCAGCTCTTGGATTGCTTTCATCTATGGAAGGGCTGGGCTGGCAAAGAACTGGCCCCGGGATAAGAGAAATGCATTGGCTTTTTATGGACCTCATCCTCAGCCTCCTCCTTAGTTACATCTAATGAACAATGGCACAGCTGAGAACGAGGCCACACACAGTCTGGAGAGTTTCTTTTTGTAACTAGATCTTGGGAAAGATTTCCCTCCAATACAGAATTTCATGGATTTCCTTTGTGAGAGTTGTGAAAATAAACAAATAAACCTAGTCCTGCAGCTGGAATGTTTCTGACACTGTGAAATGAATTTGATTTCCCTGTGTGGTAGTGTCCTAGAGGCACTGCTGCTTTTAGAGGGCATTGTAACAGATACCCTCATGGTATCCGAGCACACTTAGGTGTGGTTCTTCCAGTCAAGTGTCAACTATCTGGAATGATAGAATACACTGAAGATGAGATATTTTTTTTTTAATTAATAGGAATTTCTCCACCAAAGCTAAATTAGTGCTTCACAGATTCTTTCTTTAGGAGATTACCAGCTGTGTACCATGTATTGTCCACAATAACTGCAACTGCTCAGACCTTGGCATGTTTCCTGAGCTGGCTGAGCCAGTTGTGCAATAGTGAAGTGACACTGACAGATGTTATTACTTGATTATTACACCTTGTGAGGCATAGCAGGTTTTCATATTTGTAACTTTTTTTCAGTATTAGCAAGAATTTTTTTATGATAGTTTCATTTGGTGTTCAACCCTTAATTTTCTCTATTTAGAATTACTTTGCCAGCTGGTCTGGCAACACAAATGTAGTATTTTTTTTAGTCTGTATAGTATAGAATTGCATACACCTACTCTTAGGAGTGACAAAATACTTATCTCCAGAGAAGATGTACAAAAGAACAAATACAGCGTTTTGAATATTTACTAAACATGAATAGTGCCAAACATAACCCCATCTTTTGTAGTCATAAAGGAATACCAGTCCAATAAAATGTCATTAGTGAATAAGAGAGGTAAAAAGAGGAAGCCAGAGATTTGGATATAAAATATGTAGGGAGGTTAAGCATAAGAATCTATGAGGTTGGCTCTCAGCTTTGCCCCAAGGCCCTTCAGCGCTATATGTTATGGTTTTCCCTCTGTCAAACTGGTGCACAGTTTTATGTAACCTGTCTATAACCAGCAGTAGGATTATGGAGCAGAAAGTGTTAAAGATAATCACAGGATGGATGTATTTGAGACAAGAAAGGACACAAAAAGTGTGGGGCTTCATGAGAAGGACCCCAAGCCAAAGCGGGGCAAAGTGAACACACACACACACGCACACACGCTCACTCACTCACTCATTTTTGAAGTCCACAGAATGGAACATCTCTGCAAAACATCGGACAAGCTTCAGAGAAGAGACAAGGGAGTGGGTGGCACCATGCAGGTGGCAGTACAGAGTAGAAGGTAGGATCGCTTCTTTCAGCATCAGTGCTCCATTAGATCTTCTTAAATATCTAGTGAAATCTCAAGTAAGAGCATGTGAACCCATCACAGATGACTGAATGCCAGTGCAGAGCTATATTTCTTTTCCTGTCCTTGTATACCCAGGTCTGGTCACATCTCTTTCCAGAGTGAAAAAAAAGCCAGAAACCACAACATTTAATCATGTCATGCATTTGCAGGATGTCTGAAAGAATTTCCAGCTATGATCGCTATGATTTGACCTTCATCTGTTTTCCATGGCTTGGTGAAAAGCATGATTTTCCAATACTTTCTCATTTTTATTTGTGGTCAGGCCAGCAAAAAGATTGCACCTTCAACTTCCTGTTTTAAAATTATGATTTTAAAATGTTTGGAAGGTGATGTAATGTGGAGAATTGAAGTACGGAACTTTTCTCAAGGACTTGAAAATCATACTGGATACCACGAATACAATGTGTAAATGGAATACTGATTTCAGGAGCCACTAGGGAGTACCAGACAATAAAAAAGGATTAGGTTGTTCATTTGCAAACATGTGCATATACACTAGCACAAAGCAGGAACATCAGTGAAGAAACTCATTTTAGACCCTAATTTACCTCTACTGCAGTTTGCTGTTATCTAGTCTTAAAGCTGTTGCTGGGAAAACTTAATCACCACTGTGGCTTAAAATTCTTATACACATGATAAAAATTAATCCCATATCAATACATAGCCACAAATAAATGATATATGCTGCAATTCATTCTGTTGCTGACATACTAGTTGCCTGACTGGTTTTGCGTGGCTGAGGGGTCCCTCTCTAATGTTTTTAGATGACTTGATAGGGAAGGCAGCCTCTCCCTGACAATGTCACCATCGCTTATGAGTGTGTTAGAGCAGCTTAAAGTTACTTGTCACCAAAAAGATGTTCTGATGCCCATACTGAGGCCTTTAATAAAGACTAAGTGTGACCACATTGCTATTTCAGCAGTTAATGTCACACCTGAGTGAAAAGCTGAAAGAGGAAGACCCTGATGAAGCCTTATTCATCTCTTGCTGTTCTTATTACCTGTCAGTACCATCCCATCCCTTTGAGGCCCCACAAAACGCATCATTGTATAAATGAATAAAGCCTTTCAACAGCTCTGTGAAGTACCTGGTACCACTGCCTCCACATTTCTGATGGAGACTGAAATACTGAGAAGCAAATGGCTTCCTAAGCAATGTCCGAGGTGCAGATACTCTCCTGTTTTCTCGTCCTTAACCTTTCTCGTGATTTAACCTTGTGGCCTGCATCTACTTTTCCAGTGTGATAGTTGTTGAAGGTTTGAGGCAAATCCCATCAAAATCAGCGTGAGTTGTTCTGCTGGCTCTTATCAGGCTCTCTGTTCTTTGGTGTTATGGTAACAGTATGACCCACGGTTGACTTGTAATTATACACTTGAGGAGCAAAGAGAGCGATAGAACGAAGCTGATGTTTTATTCCAGTAATAAGCTGACTGAATAGGGAAGGATTTACTGCAGCTGGCCAGGACTAATGGCTGTGAGTATTGTGGTGGCTGTGAGTTTGCTTTCTCTCATCTGAGTGGAAATTCTGAGGAAAAGCTGACTCCACCAAGACTGAAACCTACTTACTAGTGGGAATAAAACGACCACGTGATACAGTGATGTCTGTCTCCGGGCTGGGAATGCTTCCAGGCAGGGGATGAGGAGCCAGCTTATTGGAAGTTTGGGTCAGGACACACAAGCTGCTGCTGAAAGGGCCTGTCTACAGTCGTCTTCTGCACATCCAAACAGGGAATCTCCTCTAAGGGAGAGAGGGTTTTTTTCCCATTCTGTTTTCCCGTTGCTGGTCTTCCAACTCTTTGATTAAGTGAGCAAAATGTGGACGTACTTACATGCAGTGGTGGCTCTAATCCTTTTTAGGTGGTGGGCATCCCCACTGAAAGCTCCCTCCAGCGCGGGGTGCTGTGTCCTTCCTCTCCCAGCACGTGGTGATGCGGGGCTGCCTGCTAGCGTGTGCGCCACCTGCACTCAGCACAGGCAGGAAATGAAATACAAAGTTTTTTACCAAGAGTTATGAAGTCCCAGTGTGGATGGATTCTGCTTTCCTCGATGTAAAAGCTGCCCTTGCCTAAATGCTGGGTGAAGTTTCTTTGTATAGAAGTCTAGAGTAACTTGAAAGCTGACGTGAAACTTGATAAAACATGATTAAATGCATGAGCCTCTGGTCTTCACTTTCTTCCACTCTATGTCCTCTATAACCGACAGGGATTATACAGTAATGTCTGGATTTCTAGCACTGTTTTTTCCCCACAGGTGAAAATATTAACTATGCTAAGGCTGTAAACTTTCTTTGTAGATTTTCAGGTGAATTAGTGTGTTTGACATGTCTATGCACTTCTATTTGTATTACAGAATCGCCTAGTAGTGCCAGGCCTTGTTGTCTGAGGTACTGTACCAACACAAAAAAGAAAGTCTGAGTGCTTACACATTTACAAGCCCTATAAATATTTATATGTTTATAGTAGTTTTGCTTGTATTCTGTCTCAGATCAAAACATAGCTTCATATTAAAATAGAAGCATCATCCTATTAGTCTCTTTTGTGAAGGGTGGAGGAGTAAGAGACAGAAAAGCACATGTGCATATGGGAATAAACATCCGTGTACCTTGATAGACCAATACTTTGGAAGTATAACAGTGCAACAGCACCAAATAAGCTAGAAAACATTTCTGTTCTCTATGCAGAGAACATTCTGTCCTCTACCGCATCTAGGAGGTACATGAATACTTGGAATATAGAAATCTCCTCAGGTGACTTGTTGCTCCAGTGGTACTTTTACATAAGCAAATAGCCCGGTAGTTGTGTACGTGTGCATGTGCATCATTAGAAAAAGTAGTAGATTCTTCTACTGCCTGAATCCAACAAAATGAACACTTGGGTGAGGACAGCTTGTATGATTCAGATAACATTCTGAACTCCCACTTAGATTTTTTGAACTGTGTTAGCTTTCATTGAAAATGGTACTCTGTTTTAGTTCTTTCCCATTGTCTGAATTCCCATAAAGAAGTATCCTGCTTAAAGCCAAATGCAATGCTTGTGAAACTCCAGAGATAAATTTGGCTCATTATACTATAGGCAATTATTGTTTTATGGATTTTTAATCTAGTTTCTTTCTCTACTTTTTTTTTCTGGTTGGGCTTTGTTCTTGGACACACTCTGCTTTATTATTCTATTGTTATAATTCAGCTCCAGTTACCCTGTTAGAACTGCTTTTGTTTCTGATTCTCATGGATTTAATTCAGAAAAAAATCCACTTGGTATATTATGATGATTTTAGTCACCAGACCTATTAGATATTAACTCATACATGCCAGTAATGTCATGAAATAATTTTTAAAAATTGTTACATCCAATATCAAAATTTACTTCAGAACCGAGTAAAAAAAAATCTCTGTAGTCATATAACCCCAGATACTTCTTCATTTAGAAAGATCAGTAAGAAATCTGGCTTTAATTTTGACTTGTGGCTCTTGCTAGGGCTTGTTAACTTTATTCATCTTTCTTCTTACCCATGCGGTGCTCCCTCATTTTTACATTTAATATTAATACTTTAATTGCCAATAGCTGAATAACAAATAGCTACTGCAGTATGAGTATTCCAGTTAAGATTTCTCTTCTGTGTAGTAATCTATTCATTTTTAACCTGAAAGAATGAAGCCAAAAATGCTGTAGAGGAGTAGCACACTTCTTTCTTGGATTTCAGCAATTCCTTTCTTTTTTAAAGAAAATCTTCTAACTGATAGAGCTATCAAAGAAGAAACAAATGCCTCTTTCAAAGTCATCCTTAGGATGCCTTGCTTTCCTCAGTCATTGCCATCTGTTGTGAGGAAAAGTCATTTAGATAGATATTGACGGCACTCATTTTATCAGGGTAGAATTTGCTTTTTAACTTGGGACAAGGACTCTCTGTTGGAGAAACAATTACAGGAAACGTTTTATCATCCCAGTGGACTGTCTTTCACATTGTCTAATCTAATGGTACTACTTCCATTTTTCGTGGAATACACTTGGAAATCCCAAGGAATTATGTCATTTTGTTTCCCATTTTGCTGCTAATGGCTGCAGAATTGACACCTACCGTACTGTCTCACAGAAACTATTTACTTTTCTGTTGTCATTGACCTGATCTAAAAAAAAAAATTATTTTTTACACTGAGAGTGAATGGAAAGTTTAACAGCTTAGAAAAAACAGCATCTTGGTTTTTTTTTTTTATACTTCTTGCTTAGTCCATTTCTGTGTAATTTTCATTCCCCACATCCTCAGCAAACACACAGCACATCCTTCAACACTAGAGATTTTCCTTGAGACTTGTCTTGCACATATTTTTAACTTCCTTTTTAGTTTTGTAATACGCATTCCCCCCTGAACAGGGACATCTATAGCATGAAGGTAACTTGTACAGGAGAGCAAAGTCTTCCTCCCGAGATATCAATGATCTCTGGAATAGCATGGTCTAAATATATTTTTATGGCTTCAACCTTCCTCCAAAGGTAGAACGCTTTCTCTAATCAGCTAGGAGAGACTGATTAGCTGCATCTGCTCCTAATCGTGCAGGTGGTCATGGCCCTACAGTTGCATGGTAGTTTCTCCTTCTCTTTCCTTTTATTTTGCAATGGTGCTTGCTACTGTTTGAAACAAAAGGTCTTTAAAGATGTGATGTAACTTGAGGTAGGCAAGAGACACCCATGTGTAGTTTGACGTCCTTGCAGTACTTCATAACAGAAGTTATGAACAGTTCATAAGAGAATCTAAATTAACAGTTTATCTGGAAATGTGCTAGGAGGATATATAAAGCTGAAAAAGGAACCGATAATTTTTAAGTAATACCCCCTAAAGTCTCTTAATGCTACATAAATGCCAGTAAGTGGATTGCTCTTGGTACACCGATACAAGCACACAAGGGTAGGTAGGAGGTCAGTCTGTGGATACTCCTGGGCATGCAGGTGCTATGTTACATCGCTGAACTCAATCTCCACTCAGGGCTTGCTTTGGTTTGGAAATACTAGGTCAGAAATGTGCACCTATTTAGGGGGTGTATGTCTTTGTACTAGATATACTGAGGGGAAGAAAGAGAAAAGTGTACCTCAATTTCCATCTCCCTAGAATAGCTTGGAAATGCTTCCAGACCTGAGCTGTGGCACTAAATATGTGAAGGCAAATTCAGTTTTCCAGCACATACCCCATGTAGCTACACTGAAGCCAATTGCACTAGACTTGCCAGAATGAACTTGAGGAGAAAGCTGGGTTGTTATCATTTGAAAATGTTCTGAGTGGGTCTATGTCATTTATCTACCATGATCCTCAAACAGTAGCAGTAAAGAGTAAATTATTTTAATGGTGAAACATCATTATTCTTTTCATTATATTCTCTGGGCCTGGCTAATTGTGTTTGAACCTAGTATGTTTTTGCAGTGTGATACAGAAAGTAAAACTTGTCCTAAAGTGTTTACAGAAGACCAAAACGTGAAAATAAACAACAAAGATATAGTATTTTTGTAGTTCTTTATATTTGCCCTTTTTCAGACTAGCATAAGTGCTGGAGTTCAGAATCACTGGCTGTTTAATACAGTCTAATACTTTTAAATTCAGTATTTGTCTAAGGTCACACTGCAAAATTGTTGCATAATTTCACTTTTTCATAATTAAAATAAGTTGATTCTGAAACTTTACCATCAAGTAAAATTCTACTGTTTATCCTCCTTTTCAAAACACATGCAATATAATCCTCCCTCCCTCCCTTATGTGCTGGAGATGTAAGCGCCAGTGCTAAAATGCATCCTATAGCAAACAGAGTTGCCGTTATCTTTTCAGTGTATACCTTAAGGAGGTGGAGATACGTGCAGCAGTGAGGATTATGTGGCAGGAAGGTTTGCCTAAAACAGTCAGTGAAAATCTCTGGAGTCAGTTAAAGCTGGGAAACTTCTCCTTTCTTAAGGAAATGGCTCACTTGTTAAGGTACCTGGTGTGCCCTGGTTTTCTGTCTCCCCCCAGCGAGCCCTGTCCCACGGGTACATCTCCTACTCCTGGTGGAGGCTGTGGTACCTGCTGACTCTGATCTATCCCTCACTTTAGCCTTTTCAATCTTCCTGCATGCAGAGGGTCTACTCAGTTTCCTCAGTAGGGCTACATGCCTGAAAAACTTTAGCAAACACAGGGAAAGGCTTAGCATGAAAACAAAAAAATCCTGAAGAGCCATTTGCTTCTCTTAAGTCTCCACAAAAAAAGAAGACAAGAGTTTCAGGTCCCACCCTTAAACAAGATCCAGGCCTCAGTAGCAGAGCCAGGCCTCATTTTAAAGATGATTTGGCAAAAGAAACACAGGCAGGAAAGTTTCCTGCAGCTAGTTTGTTTGAGTGGTGACCTTTATCTTTCTCCAAATGAAAATGAAAACTCTTCCTACGCTGCATGACCTCTGGTGAGGTTTAGTCAGTTGCATCATGATGAGACGATGTTATGTATCAACATCCGTTTCTACTGTGTCCGTTTCCCATATGTGTCTTTCCATGTTGCGAACTTTTCCTCTCTTTATCTTTCTCTCTCCCATTTTTGCTCCTTCCCAATCCTTTTTTTTTTTTTTTAAATTACACCTCATCTGTCTTCCTCTCACTCAGTAGTGTGACAGTGAGAAGGAAGCTGTATGCACAAGAGAGGAATGAAAACACTTGCTTTTGCTTTTTCCCCAGTTTCATAGTCTTTTGCAGTTTAACTAGTTACTTCTGCTGGAAGGGACCTCTTCAATGACTTTGCCAGACTGCAAGTGTTATAATGGACTCCAAATTAAATGAATTTCAACGTTGGCATGGAAAGCATAGCTTTATATGTGTTCCTGATAGGAATGGGTCAGGGAAGGACTTTTTAGATGCAGTTGGTAAGAATGTTGCGTAGGAAAACATTAACTCTCCATTGAGATCGAATAAACTTTTAGTACAAAGTAGCATGCCACATTTAAGTCAGAAATTTGATCTTTTTCCTGCATTCTCTCTCTTAATCTAGTTCTTTAGTTAATTCTTCTTTCCAGTAGCCGTTTCCATTGGAAAACATTGTGCTTGCAAAGGCTCTCTTTGTGTAAAGAGCTCTGATTTCAGCTATTATTTCTCTGATAGCTCACTAGGATGTAAAATCCTCAGAGTTAAACATACCATGCAGAATACAAGCACAGCATGTATAATTTGGAACCAAGTCTTGAAGATACAACTCAAGGCAAATACTGAAACTGATGCTTAATGGCAATATCATTGTCATTTAACCTTTGTGATGTTCTAAAAGCTACATCTTTAAGAGGGATCTTAAGAGTATAAGGGGCCTTTGCTGCACTACAGCACTTCTTTATCTACAAAACTGTTTTCTGTGCAGGTGATATTTTCTTAATTGTCATTTTGATACCTTTTTCTTGCAGATAAGGTCATATTTTGCTTGTCATGTGGAGGCCTGTATAGCCTCTGCCTTTGCAACAACAGCTGTTCTAGAATCTGCCCTCCAGTCATGACAAATTTCTGAATTTGTTTCTGGTAAGGCAGGGGAGAAAGATTCCTTACCCAAACCAGAAGTGCTTTGCTATTATTGACAGAAGAAAGACAAGGACAGTACTTGAGCACACTGATTGTTGCTTTGTTATCTTTCCTGGACAATGTCTGTCCATCTGCTTGCATAGTGTACAGCACAGTAAAGCCCCAATTCTGAGAGAGACTTTTTGGCACTAATGTAAGATGAGTGGTTAATAGTAAATCTGCCATGGAGCATGACTCAGCCTTGGTAGTAAGATAAACAGATGGAACAAAATAGGTCTCTTCAGTCTCATGTTTATATATACTGCAGATTCTAAACTGAATTCAGCCCTGAAGCATCCAAGCAAGAACATTTCACCAGATCAAAAGATTCATGAATCACAAGCAAGCCATGTGAAACTGAAGTTAGTATCTAGAAAAATTACTTCTTAAGGGTCAGAAAGAATCCTGTGAAGCACTGAGGTATATGGACAGGTGTATCTTATAGATAAGGTAGCAGTAAAAAAAAAAAATGCTTTTACGATTCCTTGAGTTAGGAAATTTGGGTCTGGTAAGGGTCCCTTGATATGTCTGATGACAGCCAAGAGCACAGGCAATACTACATGTGATGATGAGATTTACAGGAAACAAGCATATGGGAAACGGGATGCCACTGCAGGTGCCAGCTGGAAAAACCTAAAGAGCTCTGCAGAAATGCCACCACAAGTACACTTGAAATGCAAGGTGAACCCATTAACTAGTGGCTTCTGGTAGCCTTTAGATTGGCTCTTCCTGGTGCTGCAAGAATTGGTTATAACCATTTTGGAAACAAAGGTGTATATACAAAAGCAGCTTTGTCTGTGGAATTGTTTGTTCACTTCCAAGGCTATGCAGCAGACAGCACAAATGAGTGTAAGGAGTAAGTCCCCTCTCTCTGCAATAGTATGTTGACAGAAGAGGAGAAATGTGACGCAGACTGGTTTCATCCTCTTACATCTTTCTTGTATCTCAGGAACATGTTCATGTGCAGTGAGAAGAACCGTGCACAGAGCTCTAATAGGACACACATTTGTTTCAAGATACATAATCATCAGGAAACCCCAATAAGGGGATCCATTTTGCCCTTTTTCACACCCATTTCCAAGACTGCATCTCTCCAGATGAGCAGTGGTGTTAATGTTTCTTAAGCTACTTCGTTGTTTTTTTCCAGGAGATGCTCTTACCCACAGTGCAAGTACCTGTGGTTCAGCAGCTGCAAAGAGGTAGCAGTCTCAGCATGATGCCGCTTTATTCTCACAATGGCAGAAATGCCGAGTCTTGCTATTCAAAAGGCTGTAAAAGGAAAATTGCTTAATGTCGAAGTAGCAGTGCTAGCAACCTTAGCTGTGGTTTTATTAATATATGTGCACCTACTTTTTGCAAAGACTACGCTGCATTTAAAAACTGCTTGCAGATGCTTTTTGAGGGATCTAAACCTGTCCGTATGGGTGGTTTTTTTTTTAAACAGCACCAGGAGATTTTAATCATGCTGCAGATTTCACACTTGAAAGAATTCACAGAATGTCCTATCCTCAGTCTGCTGAAGAGCTAGAAAAAGTTAGGCTTAACTGGTCTAGTGTTGGGCAATGTATGGAAGGATTTCCATCTAGCAAGCAAACAAAGGTACATCAGAATGAAAAGAAAATTCACATCTAAAGGAGAACTGGAAAAAATTGTAGTTTTCATCTCATCTTTTTAAATTAGGCTTTGGGTGAATGCCTTAAAATTGAGTTTCTAGAAGGATTAGGAAGTAAATGTCTTCACTCTTCAGTCTCCCTATTACAAGATTATATTGGAGTTTATGATGAGTTGTTAGAGTGATGAAATACCCAAAGTTCAAGGCACCGAACTTCTGCTGATGGCTATACTTGGTAGTTGTTAATCTAGCTTCTTATAGTGGAGTTAGAAAAATGAACTCTTCTGACTTAATCCTTTCTCCTTGGAATGACCAGCGATTCAGAGATTTATATGGCACATGTTTACCTCTCTCATTAGCTCAGTATCATCTTGCCATCTTTTCTTCCCATATGTCCACTTGTCTGTGACAAAGGCATGCATAAAGAATTAATGCTGTCTCTCTTCTCCCACCCTACTCAGTACAGTTTTGCATCTTATTCAATACCAACGATTGTGAAATCTCAAACAATGATCCATGAAGTTTGTTCTGAATGCCTGAGGCTTCAGAGAAAGGCAGCACCCATGTCACATCTCCGTGCCTCTGGGCCACAGTTCAGTACTGTGGCTTCTTTGAAACACAGAACTGGATTTCATCCCTGATCTTTGGTGATCTGCTGAAACAACAATGCATGAGATGGTATTAACCCTCTCTTAATGTGTAGAATTATAGAAGCTGGTGGCATGAGTGTTTTCTTCCCAATCCTCACAGTAATCCATCTCAGGTACCTTTCAATGTGTGCCTGAAACAACATATTGAACAAATGAGTGTGTTATTTATTGGGAAAAGTTTCTCCTTTGCCCCCCCTCAGTAATTCACGTATGCTTTTCAGTAACGAAGTTTATACATGAACAGTTTCACAGAGAGAAAGGAGTAAGAGTTGCTGTGAGGCGAGAGACGTTCTCATTTAGATTTCTTAATAGACAACTTGCAAAACTTATGTTCCTGGTGCAATACTACTGCTCCTGTCCAATTCATCCCCATGTGCCTCAGATTTTGGGTAGGAGGAGGCAAAGATGGGCCACAACAAGGCTTTGCAAACACCAGTGTTTGCAGTGCCTGCGCAGAGATGTGGGTGGGAGACAGGACATGGCAAAATGACCTTCGATTCTCTCCATCTGACCACTTACTTTGGAGACTTGTTCCATCAGGGATCCAATCTGAGGGCCAACCTTGTGACCTGCTTAGACTGCCTAAGGAGGTCCAGTAGACCTCTTAACCCTCTTTCACATGAGAGCTGTTCCAGTCTTATGCCCCTTCTCTAATATTTTTGTTTCTACTTTATGTAAATCAGGATGTCCTCTTTAGTCATATGTGCATTTCACCTGGTTCTAAATCCTAGAAATCTCATGATATCTTATAGCCCTGAGCTCCATAGATGCTATTTAAGTTGAGACAACTCATCACAAAACTCTTTTCCTGCTCTTTGCAAGACATGAAATTGCATACTCCAGGGATGTGGTGATGAGGGAAGTATGTTCTTCAATTTGTGTTAAATTTCTTGAATTCTGTTCCCTTAATGCAACTATTTTTGATGCAAAGCAGTGGAGGAATGAGAATCAATACACTTTACCTTTATCCTTAGTGATCTTAAGGGTACTAGAGTTATATGTTTGAAAGGTTTCCTGGAAATTTCTGTCCGTTAGATATTTTCTCTCTCTGCCAGTTTGCCAAATCCAGCCACACCATAAAAAAGAGTGACTGCAGACAATACAGTTTTCCTTTTGGCTTTTTACTTGGCCATATGACTCAGCAAGAGCTGTTAACTTGAACTCCAAATAAATGGTGTTAATACACATTTAGAAATGTGCAGGGGTAGCCCAAACTGAGTCAGCATTTTAAGTGCTTTCTGTGACTCTCCCAATTTTTTGTTTCCAGGAGAGCACTATGGGAGAAAGCAAAGCCAGTGGGAAGGTGGTAATAAAAGACCCGTGTTACCTATTTCATAGTAGGAGCAATGGCAATAACATGTTTTATGAAACTGCTTCATCTTCCTCATCTTTTTCCTTTGTCACATTTGTACTTTCCTTCACGTTGTCCTATCCCAGAAGAACATACTTTTGCAGGAAAGTTTGCTTTGTTTCTTTCTTCCAATCCTTTCATTAAATGTATTTAGGGAAGCTGTTCATATCAGACATTCTCTCTTGGCATCTCCTTTGTGTGTCGGGCCAGATGTGAGAGAGGGTTAACCTTCACGACTTGTAAAGCACTTTTAGAGCTAAGTTGGGGCTGGGAAGAAGTGTGGTATTTATGCAATGTAAACAAACAATAGAAGGCAGCAAGGCAGAAAGGATAATTGGGAAGTTGGTCACAGAAGTCTAAACTGGAAGTCTGGGAGAGCATTTATCAGCTCCTAAATCCAGTCACATTTAGGGCAAGAGTGAAGTATGCAACAGCTACTGATAGTGGCAAAGGAAACTTGCATGTATATACCTCATAGCCCCTGTGAGGGGTACACTCACAAACCAGCTTAGATCTAGCCAGAGACAACAACCTGGTATAACAATTGTATAGTTACATTGTCATTACAATTTTATCATTAGGTTTGTCTTCAGATGTGAGGTTGATTTCTGTTAGATCAAGCCACCTAATCTACCTATGTCTCAGGCTACTTTTCCGTGAAAGAGGTGGTGGTTTATGTTTTTTTCACTTTAAAAATGCTTTGAAATTCACAGTGGTTAGTTAGGCAAAAATTGCTAGTGATAATTTCAGTAGAGATTTTTTGAACTGTGGTGAAGAACAAAGTATTTTCAAAGTATCTGAAGAAATGGAGCACCATGTTCTCACATACTGTGAACTGGAAAGGCTCCAGCTGATGTCAGTGGATCTGTGCTGATCTATGCATCAGCTGAGAGCCTGGCCCACTCTTTATGAAGACCATTTCATAAATGGGTGGAAAAGTAATATACAAGACCTCTGCCTCTGGCTGTCCTCTTATTGTTGGCCATTGGCTCAGTCCTTTCTGCATAAGCTCTCCCTGCTAGAAGCACACAATGCTCCAGGTGACAAATGGGATGCTGAAATCATGAGAAAAACGGCACAATCAGGAGTCTGGCATCTGAGAAGCTGTACTTTTGCAGAATTTTCAGCCAGTTTGTAGTAGTGTTTCAGGACTGGCACAGTAACAGGTTTAAATGTGCTTTAATCCGCTTATGTAATTTAAGCACCTCTGGGAGCAGTGGGCGTTCATTGTATTATTTGTTATGGTGGGAGTTCTATCATATTAAGCCAGATGCTGCTTTCTATGAGATATGCTATTGTGCCTGGCCCAAACTAAGCTGAGTAACTCCATCAAATTCATTTAGGCTATAAAATAGGTCTCTGCTATGTATTAAAATGCATCAGAGCACATTCTTGGCTCTTCTAAGCACCTGAAAACGTTTCCTGAATGTAACTTTATCAGCCATGCTACAGCTGACAGTTTTTCCCCTTCCTTCAATATTACTTTTGACTCTTTCTACATCATTACCTATCCTACAAATGCTCGTAACGGTTGATTTAGTTGAGACGGAGAAATACATTGGTGTGAAATGGCTCAGAGGTCTCCTTTATTGCTGTATATTGCAGAAAGGTATCCAAATTAGAGCAAACTTGATTTTGAAGGGAACAAAAAAAAAAAGATTCAAGTCCATTATTTACTCTTTCACCATTTGGTGAATTAATACACTTGATAGCAACATAGCCCTGCATATTTTGCAAACACAGATCCAGTCCTGTGTTTCTCCCATGCCAGATTGCCCTTCATCTGAACAGGAGTTTGGAATTTGTGTAGAATGTGAGGGCAAACAGTCATATAAGGCATGTGGTCTCTTGACATGCGTTACAACTGAGATAAGACCAGACCAGAAACCTCGTACGTGTAAACAATGTACACAACTGCAGTACCATTTTTTTTCAGTTCCTTTCTGAAATATTTTCTCCAAGAGCTCTACTTAGTTATAGTTGAAATTGTCAACATCTACTGGATAGGCCTGAACTATGTTTTCTGTCTTAATTTCTCTGTTGGCTCCCAAGGAAGGATAGTTGTGTCTATTTGCAGAGCACCAAGCACTGTTCCTTTGTGGCTTTGTGCTCTGTAATCTGTGCTTGAACCAGTTCAGTTTGATTCTCTTGAACTGACTGTTTAGATTGCAGTCAGTTCCCAAAGCATTTATTATAACCCACTCTCCAGTGTAGCCTTTTCTGTACCTTTTGCTGCTCTGTTTTCCAGGACCAGCTTGGCATTCTGCTTCCTGCCACGTTGCCCAAGTGCAGTATCACCTCTCACGGTCTCTGGGCAAGTGGGACTTCATCTGTCACACTCTGCTGACCCAGGTTTTGACACTGATATATGTGTCCCCCAGTTCTTGAAGGTTCTGGGTCCTATTCACATCCCTAGTGCTGCCTCCCATACTCCCTACACTTTCATTTATTTAAAAAGTAAAATATACAAAACACAGCATGCCAAGTCAGAAATCATAAACCACAATCACTGTTAAATAATGTGCCCTACAAGACCTATGTGTAGGTTTCTGTAGGTGTCAGCAGCTGCAAAAAGTGTTGGGTTCAAGTCCTATAAATCCTTTCTTAAAAGAAACATTTATGGTTAGAGCACAAGCCAGAGCTATATTCTTTTTTTCCGAGTCAAAGAAATAAAAGTACACGTTCTTATGTCACATTTCAAATATTACTATTCTCAACTTGCAAACATTCAGGCATCTTTTGGAACATGAAATGATAAAATAGTTTTATGGAGTGGGGAGGAAAACAAAAACCCACAAGAAACATGATAACCATGTATATCATCTGTGCAATAAACTGAAAACTAACAAATGGTTTCGCTGGAAATTTGGCCAGCTTCAGCGTTCCCAGCTGCAACTATCTGAAATGAAGCTGAAAACTGTCACAGAGCAACCCTGAGCCTCTTAAAATCCACCTGTAAAACCAAACAGGTTTAGCAAAAGTGAAGGCCACTGGGCTGTGGTTTTCTACACCACTCTTCGCAAGCCCTGCAGCCAAGCCTTGTTTGATGAGGAGCTCCAGGGTCCAACCCTGGCATAGGAACCGGTGGGTCCCACTGACCATGAAGTTTAGCTCTGTGCTGTCATCCTCTGGTTTGGCATGGTGAAATCAGCTCTGGCCACTGCATTTCCCTTAGGTTCAATTTTAAATTAATTGGGTGCTGTCTGCTCAGCAGCACTTTGCTAGTTTAGTCTGGACTACCTCTGAGCAATCTCCAAGCAGAGAACATGGCGGGGGGGGGAACCACCCCTGGAAGGAGCCCAAGCTCCCTAGCACAGTGTCCCAGACCCTGAGACAGCGAGAGCTCTGCCTTCCCTCTTGGACCTGTTTTCTAAGCGTAGACTGCTGCCTGTAAGAACAGGAACACGTGCTTAGTTCAGCACCTGTCTTGTGCAGTCCTTGTGCCTTTTCCTTGACTGTAGGCACAGCAGCACTCTCTTATCACTTATACTGCTGGAATACAGACAAACGTAAAAAGAGCAGCAAGTATGGTGCATAGAACATATGGATAAGGAACATGTGCTGACCTGGCGTTAGACTTCAATGGGTCCCTAAATGTAGTGGCTTCCTCCATAGACCATTCTTCTCCTAAAACAGAAAAAATTCACACTGCTGGTGAAGTGAGAGGGTCCGATGCCACCCCATGGCCTGTGAATGACAACTTAAGCAGCACTCATCTAAGGTAACTACTGTGTTGAGTACATTCTCTTGGAGCCAAACTTTTAAAACTCACAGAAGTTAAATAAAAATGTTTATATACACACAGAGTTTTATCACATGCATCTGGAGCCAATCAAACACTTCCCTAATGACATGTATAATGGCAATCCAAGGACAAGTTTTTAAAATACACACACATTTTAGGAAACGTCTTTGATGGAAAGCCAGTTTTCCAGCCACTGGAAAATGACAAACGTTACCTTGTTATCCTCAAAGGTGGCACGTGATTTAGTAAGCAATTTTAAACGAGGTTCATCGGTTCTGAAGGAAATATTATCAACAGTGCTACCAGATTTAATGAGGGGGGAAGGGAAGGATGTTACTGAAATGTCTAACTCATTTAGGACTATGAACAGTTAATGAGCTCCTGACATGGGAGGTCTTGCTCCAAGTAATTTCTCAGAATTCCTGGAGTATATTAGCCCTGGTCTGTTCCCACTGGAGCTGAGGGAAATGCCACCACTACTCTGTGAGAGCAAGGCTGACCTGTTATTTACTACCTTATGGTAGCCAAAGATGACATAGCATTTGGGGTTTCTTGTGTTTATTTTGAGATTGCAGATGGAAAGTTATGGGGTTTGTTTCTATTTTGCTGTTGTTTCTTATGTCTGTACCAAAATACAAACATGGGCAAAATGTAACATCTAAGATTTTATTTCTTACATCTAAAGGCAGACAACACATCACAGATGCTTTTGGCCCACCTAAAAGGAGAAGAAATGTTGGTTTGGCTTTCCTTAAATGCTTTGATGCTGAAAACTGTTGTGATTTTTAAACAGTGATTTACTATTAATAGATTAATCAAATGGAAGATATTCCATTGCAATGTCAGAAATAGTAGTTACATACTACCAGCTGGATTCCGTTTGTTGTCCCATGTATCAGGTTCCTTGGGTAACCTTGAAGAAATGTGATTATATCAATGTACAGGGAAGCAACAACAGGGCTATGAAAAGAACACAATAGACCTCAGGGTAAATCTTGTTTTCTTGAAAGGTGTTTTCTTCTATTAGTGCTTCTCAGTGAATTTCATGGTAGTTACCAGCTCCAATTTAATTTCTCCTGAATAGAAATTCTCTGCAGCTAAAAAGCTATGGCATGGTAGTAGTAGACATAGATTTGTCTGTCTTTGCCAGAGCTTCCCTGTTCTCCTCCATGAGTTCAGATATTGAATGAAGCACCAGCTTCCTCAAAGCTGTCACTATTTATCACATCTGTGGAGTTCCTATCTTGAGACATCTTGAAAGGACACATTATTTGGGAAAAGTTGAGCTGCCACCCCCTGATAACCTAAGCCGATGTAAATGTGTCTTTTGAGGAACACCCAAATACTGTCACTCACATCTGCAGATCAGTTCATCCCCAGAAGTTAGGTAACTCACACTGATAAACAGGTAATAGACAGAAAAATTAGAAGAAAACAATTATGAAGACTCCTCTGTTACTCAGTAGAGAACAATCTTTCCCACTGTAGTTTTGGTGGTTTAATTTGTGTTATTACAAAGCAGTCCATATGTTAAAAAAATTAAGTGATTACCTAAAACAATACAGAATAGAATTATAGCAGAAGAGCCCTAATGCAAATTCTGGTGTGTGGCTGAGTAGCAGAACAGGCGAGTAGATGCTGAAAAAGTGATGTATGCCATTACAAAGCCTGAAGGGAAAAATACTAATTCCTTGCTAAAGCACATACATGGTAGCAAAATATTTTTATGAAGAAAATATCAGAACTATTTAGAGTTTATAACTCAAGAAAGGCACAGTTGTGATGGCAGAATGGAAGAGTACATATTACCTGAGACAACACAGTTCTAGTGTAGAACACAAATGGGGTCATTTAGGAGTGGTCCTAACTTCAAAACTACTCCCAGCATAGGAAGAACAGCTCAAATGGACCAAAACAGTCATGGATGATGAGGTCTGAATGGCAGACATGCCTGCTGACATTTTTCTATCTGCCAATTTTTTATAACCTTATAAACAATCAGCAGGTGGGGCAAACACCACAACTTCTACTTTCACCACCCACAGAAAAAGTTGCTCTGTAGGAAGCTCTGAGACCTAAGAAGCTCTGCGATTCTGGTGAGCTTGGAATGAAATACAAAACTAGAGCCCTGACCGCTTGTGGTTACCAATGTTTTCATGGCACTTGTGTGAGTAGGAGTGTTGGCAGCAGCGGGCGGGCTGGTGCCAGTGGGGGTCAGCACGTTCTGCTGACCTGAAAAGACTCAGTGCTATTTCAGTTCTGTGCAATATGCTCATGGATCAGAAATCCTTAGCTTGTGCTCTGTGCAACTAAACAGCTGCAAAGTTCCACCTTCGTGGTGAGTAAAGCAGGGACTGATGCAATTTAAATTTGTTAGGTGCTTACAAAGGAGATGCACATC
Source organism: Haliaeetus leucocephalus (assembly GCF_000737465.1). Taxonomy (NCBI): domain Eukaryota; kingdom Metazoa; phylum Chordata; class Aves; order Accipitriformes; family Accipitridae; genus Haliaeetus; species Haliaeetus leucocephalus. Next base: position 6,452,907 of record NW_010973368.1, on the reverse strand, counting down.
AATGAGATACATAGGAAAACCACAATGTGGATGTGAAGAACCTCAGAACTATATCATGCCCACAACTTACATACTCTGCATAGCTTTCTGGATCCCTTTCAACATGAAAAAGTCCAGTACACCTCTAGAAGGATATTCTGATGCGGATGCTTGCTTTAAGAGGATGAAAGAGGAAAAATGCAACGGAAAGCTGGACTGGCATCCCAGCCCCATTCATGTTAATGGCAAAGAGCCCTATGATTTAAATAATTTAGGATATTGCCTTTAATTGGTTCTGGTTACACAATCTTCTGTTAATGTCTTTGCTCCCACAGTTTCTCTGAAGGAATGTGCTCTAATGAGAAAATGTTCTGTCCATTTTATTAAGTACAGAGTGCTAGCCATGAAGACAATTCCCATAAAATTCACCATGCAGAGGTGGGTTAAATCACAAACACCAGGGCCAAGGGCCCCAGCTGCTGGAGTCATGTGATTATCACAGAATTCAAGCTTCTGTCTTTTGTTTGAGAAAAAAAAAATTACTTTAAAAACACAACTACTGTGTAACTGAGGAAGCAGCATTTGAAAACACAAACAGCCCTGAGAGGTATGAACTGTATCTTAATAGAAAACCTGTTCTGGATTAATCGGCTAAGTCAATGCAACAACATTCTTCACCTCAAAAAGTGCCTTAGAGTGTTTTGCATGCACACATTTCGCCCCCTCCACTGCCCCCCAAAATCTCAGAATTTAACTGGGCTGCTTCACTCAGGCCACATATGGATATTGGCCCAGAGGTGAGGACCAAAGTCCTCAAACTCTGTTCTGTTCTGTGGACACAAGAAGTAGCCAAAACTTTACTCCTGATCAAGTGTGCGTCCTGATGAGGGTTTGTACAACTGAAAGTCAGGCAGGCACATGGCAGCTGTCACTGCTTGTCCCAGGCAATTAGGCTGCCTGCAGAAATGCCTTGCAGTGAGCTCTTCTCCTTCCACACCCCGGTTTTAGAGCTTTGGCTCAGCATGGGCTGTGAGTGAAAGTAGTTGCAGCCAGCAGTTTTGCAGCAACTGAATCCAAGAGGCTTTTTTTTTCTTTTTTTTTTAAGGGACTTGCTACTTTAGGGTATTTTGTCTTTTTTTTTATGTCTTCTACTTTCAAAAGGAAGTCTTGCCAGCAATTCGCTGTAAAGAGAGGTAGGAGAGTCAAATAGATGGTTACACTAGGTTGTCACTGGTGGCCCATATGGGCTTAAGACACAATAAATTAGAAGGATTAACCTTCATGTCAGAACCTTGTTACATCACTTAAGGGCTCGTCCATGGGAAGAGCCTGACTTGAGCTCTGGTAGGAAAGGGGAAATGACAGTAAGTCAGTTTCGGATGAGGGAGAAGGTAGGAACAGCCCCATTGTCACTCTGGGGAGGATGGGGGACTGGAAAAGTGGCCTTTACCATTATACCTCACTAGGAGAAGAAGATCGTGCTCGCCTGGGAGAGACAGTGACCCTTTGCCAGTATGATTGCAGAAGAGAACAGAGCTGCATTCTGTGGCTGTCCTAGGACACCAGGCTGCCCCCTTCCAGCCCTGCTGGGCACTCTTGATGAGCAGTTCGCTTTTCCTCCCCACAGCAAAAGGTTAAAGCACGAGCATGCTCATTTCCCCAATAGAAGGGTGAATTAGTGGAACTGGTTCTTGGATGGGAAGTTTGTTTGTGCCCTCACGTTTGTAGATACATGTGTTTTTGTGTTTATATGGCATGGTTGACATTTTGCTGTGGAGATTAAGAAGTCAAATACCTGTAGAGAATTTTAGGGTACCTATTTTTATCCAGGCACCTCTGCCTTTTCTGCAAACACTGCACATAGTAGATTATTCTTAGGTGAACTTTCAGCATGAATAATAATTTCAGCAGCTTGCTTCAGCAAGCTATAGTCACTGCATCCGCTTAATGGATTATTTATTATAAGGGTCCTCAAGATCTCTCTGCCGCCTCTCCCTGGTGCCTTTTGGGATACGTCCTCCATGGCCCTTAATGTCCTATTGGCATATATGCCCTTGGCATGTTATATATGTAAACAGATATGTTTTTAAGTCACTCATCTGCATTTCCTCATGTACATATAGCCCTACTAAGGGCTATAAAGACACAGATGGCTTTGTGTTGTTTCACCTTCAGAGCAGCAGGTTTATTCCTTTGAACATTTCATCAAGTGAACACTGTTTTCTAATGCTGTTTCTTGAAAAATGGATGTCAGAGCAAACATGGGACAAACATTCCCCAAACATTGTAGGAGAAACTCAGAAATCTTAGCTGACACCTGAGTTCCTAAAAACATGCAATTTTGCTTTGCACAGCTTAAAAATTTGAATCCACTTAGTTTCCAGTGAAGTGTGATTCTGATTTCCTGATGTATAGGTCAGGAGGGCTCTTACTTTTGTACACACCCTTGTGAGAAGACAGAACAAGTTCTGTTTCCCAGCACTACCTGTGGTTAGAGATCAGTGTGTCAGGTCCTGCAGCACTGCAGTGATTTTCATTTGGACTGGCTTTGTTTGAGGTGACCATGTGAAGTGAGTTGTGGTACTGCACCAAAGAGGAGCCTGCCTTTGCCAGGGATATGCAAATGTTTTGCTCCTGCTCAGGCTTTCTGTGGTAGAATTTTTTGTGTAAATACAGTGAAAGAATGGTCAGTGGCACAGAACATGACTTTGATATTGATTGGTGTCACTGTTGCATAACATTTAGGGACCCTGTAAGAAGCAGGGTCAAATCAATCTACATGTGTTTAAATACTCAGAAATAAGGCAGTGGAAAAATATTGGGAAAAAACAATCAGATCTTACCAGAACATGATGTTTGTTAAGCACTGAGCCAGATCAAATTCCCCTTGTCTTCAACAAAGCCATGATTTTACCAGCTGTTTTAGGTCCAAAGCAGTGACAACAGACGGACAATGAATATTGAACTCAGTGGAAATTCAAGGGACTCTACTTATCAAAATATACTTTGCAGATTTAGGTCTTCATTTACCAAAATGAATAATGGGGCCCAGTAAAAACCCTCATGCTCATGGCTTTTTAATGTAAAAATATGTGGAATCCCAGCATTTATATCAATGTGGAAGGTCTCAGATCCTTACAAATAGATAAATTTATATCATTATGTTGAATACACACATGGGAATATGAGGCACAGAGACCATAAATGCTTTGCCTACATCACCTAGAAAATTAATAAGCAAAGTGAGCTAGAATCAACCTGCCTTTATTCCCCATCCCAGGGAACTGGGAACAGCTACTGTGAGCAGTAGGCAGGTAGCAGGACATGAGGCCCTCCTGCCTCGCCATTGTATAAGACTTTTATTGCTGCATAACTGTCCCTTCCACTTGAAAGGCTGTGGCCCCCTTTTTTCGCCTAAAAATCCTCTGTCTCTCCCCAGGAGATAACCTCCTTGATACACACTTTGTTTTTGAAGCTGGTTTTATATGTGAAAGTATAGGTTCCCCCTGAGGCTATTCTGGAGTGACAGCAACTAAAGCTTATATGTCTACTGGCAATATGTATGTTATAGACAGCTAGATCAACAAATTAACTGGGGAGTGGGGGTAGGGCAGTTTTTTAAAGATTGTTTAGTTCAGATTCACACTGGAAATAAGACCACAACATAGGTTCTATTTCTGTATCTAAATGTCCTCAATATCAAACTAGATTCAGATGTAACATTGTAGCCTCAGAGCTGTCTCTCCAAATTTTTCATGATTCCTGTATCTGTTCTTCATGGCTTTTTTAATGAGGATCCGTTTTAATCCTGCCTATTGGCACATGAAACATTAAGTTTTCTGAGAGAAAGAATGTATTTCTTAAATAGCTGAAGTTATGCTGTTTTAAAATCAGCTTTGAGTCTGGAAAAAGCTGTTTTGTGAGGTTTCCAGAGGTTCCTGCCAAAATGCCATGAGACCATTATTTCACATTTGCTTCCAGATTTATCTGGAACCCAGAAGTGCAGACACAACACAGAAGAGCTGGAAGAAACAAGAGTTCACCAACCATTTCTGAACTTTCAAAATGAATTATTTTTGGTTCAGTCTGAGAAAAACAGAGAACTTTGGGGAGGGAGGAAGTTGACTTTATTTCCCAACACTTTTCCATTCTAAAGCAAATCCTCTTCAGATTAAAGATCAGTTTGATTAATTAGAAGATAATTATCCATTTGCTGACTAAAGAATAGTTTCTTCTGTTGAAACTAAACAATAGTTTCTTCTGTTGAAGTCTATGCTTAAAACATTGTCCTAGTCAGAGAAATGACAGAATAATTGCCATTGCATATATTTATTTCTCACCAATATCAGAAAAATATGCTCCATTTCAGAGAAAACAAGAATAGGAGACAATACTCATAGAATAACTAGTATCCTAGTGAGCAGGACAAACAAGTGGGTATATCAGGGTGAGGTTCAAGTGTTTGACTGGAGTCTGACAGAAAAGCGACTGAATCTGAATCTTTCTTACACTGTCTAAAAGCACTGCCCATCAGCCAGGCACCTATTTGGGGCTTATCCTCTCTCTGGTTTTGATCAAAGTTTCCATCCTGGAGGGAAACTTTTGTTGAAGCTGTTCTACTTTTAAGAAGAGTTTCAGTTTCAACAAGTAGACACTTTTAAGATGAAACACTGCTTTACTGGAATTTCATAACAAGTTTTACTTGCTTAAAGATTTGCTTTTAGGGAGTAGGATTTTTTTTTTTCCTTCCTTTGCATCATCCTTCATTAAAAATAAAAATAAAAGAGAGTGGTGTTCCTTGGGCCAAAGCCTGTGCAGAATTAAACCTATTCATACTTCAACTGGTCGAATTTTAGCCTAGTCTCACATCCTGGGGTATGTAAGCCACATTAGCCAATGGAGGCACACATATCTAAGTGAAGCACAGCACAGCACAAATTATGGGTCTGACTGAACTGCAAGGGATCATTTTGAAGATAAGTACAAAGTTTTTGTACTGACTGTGAAAATTGTTTGGGATCTGGTAAAGGGATCGTGACAAAATGTTGCAATTCATCAGCTTAAATTCCTCTTCGGTATGTACATACATATGTGTATGTATATATAAGTACATGATATATAAATAGGATTTTCTGCCAGTAACTTGCTCATCATCCCTCACGTACTGGCAGCAGATCTTATGTACATACTGAGAAAAAGGTTTGGTCCCCGCGGGAATGTGTGCATGTGGAGGAAAAAACCCACACTCGAATCTTATTGGAGAAGGGTGATTATAACGCTGTGCACATTACTTCAGGTATGTGCAAGTCAAATACCTACTGACCTGAAGCAGTCATGGTTCAGACAGTCCAGCATGGCTTCCTGCCTGCTGTGACCTGGCATAGCTGAGGACAGCGCGAGGTTCCTCGATGCGTGGCTGGCAGCCACTGCTTCCCCGGGAGTGGAAAACCGAAGCCTGGTGGTAAAAGGAAAGAAAATTGTGCATTCAGAGTTAGCTTTCTGAAATCATTAAATAGGTAGGTTGGTATCTTCAAATTAATGCTTTCAGGTAGTGGTCATTCTTCCCTCCCTTCTGCAGGTGAGTGGGGAGCATTTTCCTAAGTCGAGGTCCAGATCTCAGTGCTTCTCTAAACGCTGGGCAAAGACCACCCCTACTGTGATGCCAATGCAATGGAGATAACAGGATGCCACAGAAGAGATGTCTGCTTCTGCCCACCTGCTTTGGACCTTCTCTGAACTTTGTTCAGGGAGATTTATTATAAGAAAATTGGTTTGTGTAAGATAAAATACATTTTAATTTCTGAAAGGGAAGCCAGTTTAGACAGACATACCTTCATTTTTTTCCCCATGTAAATTAACTTTTTGTTAGTAGCACAGCAGCAGACAAACCTCAAGGAAATTCAAGCTCATTTTCGGTGAAGCAGGACACAATAGCTTGTCTGCTTTTCCAAACAACTTGATGCTCCTAAAATTAAGGTTTTGGTATATGCCCAAATATACTAAAAGAAAGCATTTTCTGCAGTATTTTGGTGCTCCTGTTTGGCTCCAGCTGGAACCAAGAAATGTAGAAGCCATTACAGACATGAAGAATAGTTGTAATAGTTTGCATTTGTAAAGTGGTCCAGATACTAACAATAAGGGGCTGTGGCTGGAGTGAGCATGGTAAAATGGCTCTGTTAGAAGCACAGTGTTTCAAATGAAGTGGTGAAAAGGAGATAAAGACATTAATTATACTAGGGCTGGTATACTTTGACCAGAGGTGTAGCTGCTTATGAAACTGAAAAGGCTGTTAATTCAATCACTGAAATCATTTAGCACAAAATAATGAAAGTGTGACAATTTTTAAATAAAGCTAGGTGACTTTAATTACCTAGAACTTAGACTTGCTTGGGACTACAGAAAAGAGGGATGGGTGGTACATCATGTCTTATCCTGTCTCATTGAATTTTACACACAGAGATAGAGACAGTCAAAGACAAGTAAAGAATTTAGACAGGTTCCATAACTCATGAGGTGACTTCCTCTTGATAGTTTAACAACTCCTACTGTACTTAGACATATTTCACCCTAAACTACAAAATTCTCTAAATTTTCTTTAGTAAGTGAATGTGACTACTTTGTCACTTATGAATAGAAAGGGAGCAGGGGAGGCCTGGAGATGGCTGGCATGATTTACTCTGTTTGGAAAATGAACATAGGCCTAAATGTTCATGAAGAGAAACAGATGCTTTCACTTTCATTGAGGATCCTTGAGAGCACTTACTGAATTTGATAGTATCTTGGTCCATACATATTCTTGGGCTATACACTCATTCAGATACAATGCATGTCAGTTTGCTGTGCCAAACTCACAAACAGTGGTCACTGCTCATTCAAAACACATGGTAATCAGACAATTACTGGGGTGACTCCCTTGACAGTATCAAAAATAAATACAAATTTATGATAAAAGCAAGTGGGAACTCTCTTTCCAGTAACTTCTGTTGCATAAGCACATAATTCAGACAACCAGGCTTGGGTGCTATTGTAGTAGATGCTAAAGAATACCCAGAGATACAGTTTGTGCCTTAAAAACTCTTGCAGGCCTAGAAAGGAAAGTACAAGTTAGTGTTGACTTTTTTAAATGATAATATTATCCTTGCATCCCAGGAAAATCAAACAACAAATCACATTCATGCAGTAATCATAAATCAGTAGAACACAAAGCTGAGCTGGACAACATTTACATGACATGAATCACAAACTGTAAAATGCCCAATAAAATTTCACAACATACCTGTGGAACAAGTTTTGCAATGTGCAAATAACACAGGCTCCCCATTACCAGGAAGGAAAAAAAAAGTCTTTCAACGTACACAATACAAATTCTACAGTGCACATGAAAAACAAGTTCCACGATATGTATGAGGGTTTGAAAAATAAACAGAGTATCTTAATATTCACTTAAACCTGAAGTGACCCATTGTCTTATGTTGAATCACTATTTGGTTTTTGTGGTCTTCTGTAGCCTCAGGGTTTCATTTAGGAAGGTGAATTAACGTGAGAACTGGTCTTTTAAATTATTTGTCATATCTGTGACCTGAAATGCCATGAAAAGTCTAGAGCTTGCCTTTTATTGGCCCCTTAAATTGGCCCCTGACAGATTCATGAAAGCTTCTGAAAAGCAGAAATGCAGAGAGGAATATAACCTCCCGAAACATAGATGCAAGTGCTCTGTGCTATGTATGTGTGCAACATACACAATGCAAACTCATGGCTGAACTTCATGGCAGCCAGAGGAATGGGCTTCCAGCAAGTGGAAAGTGAACACTCATCATAAATGTTTACAAAACAAATGATGCAATGAATACTACATATGGGCTTACCCCACATAATTTTAGGCACCTAAATGAGACATGTCAGAGTCTTTTTAGCCTTTGCTCCTTACCTAGCAGATTCTGTGAAGACTCTAGCTAGCAGTATGCCCACCTGATAGTCAGCTCCTGCTCCAGTACCTCCAGTTTTCCCCTTCTCTCCCAATCTGCATCTGCCAAGTGATCACACACTCCCGTCACTGTAGGCTGGGCAAGAGACAGCATCACCTGTGGCTGCTTTGGAGATATGCCCGTATGGGTCAGCTAGGTGTGTGGGTTGGCTAACTGTGCTGGTTGGCTAGCCATGTGGGATGGCTAGCTATGTCTATTGGTGCACCATCCTGGCACATCAAACAGAACTAATAGCTGTGACGCACACAGGGTAACATTTCCTTCAGGTAGCTTTTAATTTGTGTCTTCCATCTCTCTTGCTGTTGGGTTTTCACAAAATGCATGGAGATCTGTTTCAGAGAGCTGTAATGTCTGGTTGGTTTTGTCTGTAAAAGGTAAACAAACAGATTACAGAAATTGCAGGGAGAGGGAGGGAGGACGGGCAGATATTGGAAGGTGTTTCTTCTTAGGAGATCAGATAAAATAGCACTAGAGCAACAAACAGGAGATAAAGATGGGGTAAACATCCCTAAATGTAGTGACCTAGGCCAAACAACAACAACAAAATCTTTAAACATAACTATACATGATAGAAATATCCACAATTTTATGATACTGTCTAAAAACCAGAGGGTATATAAAGGAATTGACACTGCTAGTATCAGTCTATAAGCTAACTTTCATTGCCGTTGAGTTAGAAGGATGCATCTCCTCTTTGTTAGTTATTCCCTGTCAAATTTCTTTGAAGTACTTGGCCTTGCAGCTGTGGAGGCACATGAGTGTTGCTTTAGCCATAGGAGCCTCTGGTCACAGAGAATTGTAATGACACAGTCCTAATAAGAGCAGAAGTGTGCAAGAGCTCAGCTTGAAGAAAGGAGACGTGTATATTTCTGTCGTGGTTTAACCCCAGCCGGCAACTAAGCACCACGCAGCTGCTCACTCACTTCCCCCCCATCCAGTGGGATGGGGGAGAACATCGGGAAAAGAAGTAAAACTCATGGGCTGAGATAAGAATGGTTTAATAGGACAGAAAAGAAGAAACTAATAATGATAACACTAATAAAATGACAACAGTAGTAATGAAAGGATTGGAATGTACAAATGATGCTCAGTGCAATTGCTCACCACCCGCCGATTGACACCCAGTTAGTCCCTGAGCGGCGATTCCCCGCCCCCACTCCCTCCAGTTTATATACTAGATGTGATGACATCACATGGTATGGAATACCCCTTTGGCCAGTTTGGGTCAGCTGCCCTGGCTGCGTCCTGTGCCAACTTCTTGTACCCCTCCAGCTTTCTCGCTGGCTGGGCTTGAGAAGCTGAAAAATACTTGAATTTAGACTAAACGCTACTTAGCAACAACTGAAAACATCAGTGTTATCAACATTCTTCTCATACTGAACTCAAAACATAGCACTATACCAGCTACTAGGAAGACAGTTAACTCTATCCCAGCTGAAACCAGGACAATTTCTTTGCTTTTAACTGAAGCAAAAAGGAGTGATGGAAAAAAAAGAGTAGAAAGAGAAAGAAAGGATGGACATGGAGAGAGAAACAGAAAAGAAAATGATAGGAATAAAGATGTGGAGAAAGCAAAAACAAATAAGACTTATCACTCCCAGGCAGTCCCTCAGGGAGAGTGTTACAACATGAAGAACTTGATTCCTGTTTAAGGAACAAGTATACAGTGGAGAAATATCCAATTTCTCTACCACTGTGAGAAGGGGCATCTATATTTTTCCAACTCAGGCAGTTTCCATGCGACAAATTACTTGGCCACATATTGGGTAATGGTGAAGTGCACAAGCCCATGTGGTATCCAGATGAGCAGTACTGGACATCAGGCTACAGCAGCTCAGCACCCTAGTAATATTAGCACTGATGTGCTGATGTCACTGTTGATTACAATGACAATACTCTTGTGCCTACTGGAAATCCTCAAGATTAGGCCAGAGAAAATTAAATCCCTATTCTCTGTACAAACTACATCTTCTCTTGGAAAAAGGTGAGAATTCATTAAAGAACAACAGACTTTGTTCTTCTCAGATTTCTGTGAGGTCTAGTCCACTTACATCCAAAAGCCAACAGAAAATTATTATGTGTACATTATCTTTTCAGTGCTGCTTATTAGTGAAGTACCTTCAGAAAATGGTAGGGAATGAATATTCCTAACAGGCAATTAGGAATCAGAATCTTGTACCTTATTCCTGCCTCATCTTTCAGTTTTCCTGTGTGGCCTTAGAGTATACTTTCAGATATATTTCTTTGTTCCACTCAACAAAGGAGACTCGTATGTTTAAAGTAGGGTACCAACTTAGGTGTTTAGTTGGTTTAGGGTCCTTCAGAGGATTTCCTAATCTCTGGAAAAAAAACCTGATTAATTGTTTAAACATTAGGCCTTCAAGGCCTAGTCTTCCCAGAAATTCAGATCTGAATCCTGGGCTGGGCTGACTGAATCCTTTTATGATGGCCAGACCTAGGACTGTACAGGGTATTTGTTTCTGAGTGCTAGAGAGAGGATGAAAACAGGAGGAGGTACGTGCTGAGTGAGTAAAATGGGATTTAGAAACCAAAAGAAACAGTGGAAGAGAAAGCATACTGCAGTTACAGTTTAAACCTTTCTTGGGACATAGTCATGGAGGAGAAGATATTGTCTGCTTCTGTCATCTTATTTGATTTTGTCAGACCAAATTTCAAGATGAGAAAAATCAAAGCTGTGTGATGACACTAGGTTTTGAGATGCTGCAGTTGATCAGGAAGCCTTGACCACATTAGTGATGGTGATACAGTTTCCCAAAAGTGCTGTGCCATGTAAGGTAAAACCCAAAGTTAACTTCAGAAAAGTAATGTTTGGAGGAAGAGTCAATGGTATGGTTAATTGGCAAATGCCCATTTTTTATTGCCCATCTGAAAAGCATCCATGTTTAATGTGATGACATTTCTGTAACCTGATTAGAAGGCTTGAAAACTATCAAACGTTCTCATAGTTGCCCTATGTCCCTGAAGGCCTTTTTGTTCTTCTTATACATTGCATAAAAGCTAAAATTACTTTCCTGCTGGCTTGCACATACTTTGGATAATTTTAGCCGGTGATTGGATTTCTCATAACCTAGTCTCTCAAAGTGTCTTCTTTTCAGAGTTTGCCAAAGGTTTTACTAGAAATGCTATTTCTTACAAATCTCACCTCACTTTGTTCTGACTAAGCCCTCCTGAAATGCTATCTGTTCCGCAGAGCATTCCTTCTACAGCCGTCACATGCCACTGTGTTTGCTCTGTACTTACTGAACTGCATTGTACTCACATATGCCTCTCAACTGTTTTTTCAAGGGAGAGTTTCTATTCTGTCCTGTATTTTTTTTTTTCCTTGGTTGTTAATAACTTATGGTACTCTGTAAATGACAGAAAAGCTCATAACAATATTAAGTATAAGAGGAGATCAGCCAGGGAAAAAAGCGAATAATATAGCACTTCTCCAAGTGTTGATATAAACTGAAATGATGGTATGAATTAAGTCAATAAATCATCTTGCAGTGCATTTCAAACACTTTTGTTTGCCACCATGAGTAAGTACACTTGCTGAGACAGGTCAGACCTGAGATAACATAGGATTTTTCTAAGAATTGAAGGTTTCCCTGATATGTACAAGTATTTTGTAAGTTTAACCTGCTATATCCTCCTTCACCCTTACCACCCGTTTCCCCCACCTCACCACCTTTTAATTGCCTCCTAGCACTGTGTTCATGGAAATACTAGAACAAAGATTACAGAGCTCTGAAGTTTCAGCCAAGGGGAAACTCTGCCAACAATTTTTACCTGGAAAAAAAACGCTTTTCAAAAAGAAAAGATAAGGAATAGTCTTTGTTTTAATCTAGAATTGCACAAACTAATTGGCTACTCTGAGGCATAGTTATTTGGCATAACATGTTGCTTTGGGAGCTGTTTCCAGGTACAGTGTGGAGCAAATCAAGCCCTTTCTTGTTCCTGGGAGTTCCCTGTCCTTGCCATGGAATTGCATTAAGTAGTCAGAATGCTGTGGTCAGTGGCATAATTGGGTCCGGTCCCGGAAATTATGGGAATTCGGCCAAAGTCTCTGAGGGAGAGGGAAAGGGCTCTGTAAACAGCTGTAATTGGGTCTGACTTTTAAAAAAATCATTAATGTGCTGTGTCTTTTAAACTGCTAAAGGTACTCTTACATCCTCTAACAGTCTGCTTTGTGTACCTATTGTTACCCCTATGTCTATATGGAAGACATAGTTCCCTTCAATTCCATGTTGAAGAGACAGGTTGGATCCTTACTTTCTTCCCTTACTTCATCTCCTCCTTCTAGTACGAGAGACAGAAATACTGCCAGCAGGCAGAAGTGTTAAAGATTTCTACTACCCAGTGGGGCAGTCCCCCATACGTAACAGGAGAACCATTGCAACTCTTCACTCCTACCATCACCGTTGCCATTGCCGTTGTATGTAACTCTGCTGATAACCAGGTTCCCCATCTGCTGCCTGAACATCCTGCAAATACCTGAATTGTTCTCTGCAGAAGATAAAGGACAGAGATAGCTGCAGAGAGAGGCACAATACCCAAAGGAAATCAGTCATGTCAGATAACTCTGTTGTGAAAGAAATAAGAGGGAGACAGGAAGAACAGCTGAGTGGGTGGGAGAGCAGCTAACTGTTGGGAAAATAATTGCAGCTTTGGTGTCTCTTTCGGTAAGACAGGAAAAAAAATTTTTTTTATGTATATCCATATGCCTCAAAGAAATTCTTGGTGTATGACAAAACAGGATGAGCAAAGCTCATAGTTTTTCATGTAAGGAATTCTTTTCTCAAGACAGTGAAAAATAGTGCTTAGAGCAAGGATGCTGCTACCCCATTCTACAGCTGAGTATGTGCAGCATTAGGCAGGTTGGCCCACTTGTGCCTCTGTGTTTCTCCAGTTCTGACATAGGGAAGTGACGTTTGCCACATTTTCATCTTTTTGGCCCAGTGGATGGCAGCTGCAGCAGCAGAGAATGACTTTCTTGAAACGTCTTTTTTGCCTGTAAGAAATGACAGAGTCAGATGAAGTCTACAACATGAGAGAGTGAAAAAAGAGGCTTGAAGAATGACTTGTGGGCCTGAAAGCTTGCCTGCTAGTTAGTCTGATAAAATATATTGACTTTGTCTACAGACGTTGTTCTAGGTAGAAATAAACAAGAGTCGTGGTGTAAAATCTAATGTCAAGACAGAGTTTTCTTTGTATGAAAAACACTGGCAAAACTGAAGTGCTTACACCCAGCACCGAAGGCACTCCAGAAAGGGGCTCTACTGATGTGATTTAACTAAAAAACTTGTGTAATATATCTAACGATCTGGGAAGAGTAAGTTGGATATTCTCCCTGTGGGCATGGACCTGGACACAGAAAGACAGCTGTATTTTTCAAAAGTCAAGATTATTGCTCAGCTTTCACACAATCTGTACTCATTAACATTGACACTGTTTTCTAACTTTTGAAGAACAGCTAAAATCAATGGAGCTGGGGAATTGCTGAAATAATGTAATACTTTTAAAGCCAGACCCATCCATATTTAGGAGAAAAAATGCAGTAGAAGAAATGCAATCTGAGAGTTATTTTCTGTATAACCCCAACTTGAGTTCTCATCCCAAAGTTCAGGGATGGACTTGTCTAGGTTTCTACATATCTTTTTGGCCTCATCTCAGCAGCATCTGAATGTTTAACAGTGCTTGGGAATCTTCATGATGCCTGTGAGGCAGGAAAAGTATTCTTGTTTTCCTTTTGTTTTAAGGAGGAAAAGAAAGATGCGTGAAGTGAATTGCCAAAGGGCATGCAAATATCTGTGCCAGAGCCAGGAATCAGGTATTCAGTGTACAGTTTTCAGTGTACCAGCCCAGTGCCTGAACCAGCAGATTTTTTTCAGTCATATCTATTTATGCACCACATAAATAGGTAGACGTGTTATGTAAAGATTTCATACTATGTGTTTGCTCAAAACATGGGTGTTTTACGAAATTGCTGTGACATTATTGGAGCATTCCTTGGTCAACACATCAAACTCACTTCCCTGAAGACCATTTCAGTGCTGTAATATGCAAGGAGAAGTGGCTTTAATATCTTCCACCTTTTTGGCCCTGATTCAGGATCAAGGGGGTATTTCCAACGGTTGCTTTTTTCAACAAAGAATGTTCTGAAACCCCAGGCTGTGTGAACTGAATAAGTGCTCAGAGCACACACTTCTATAAGAAGCTTGCTTGCCTACTAAGCAATTCCCAGCAATGTCTTTGGCTGCTAGCTATTGTTATTTGTTCATACTGTGGCAATGCCTGGAGGCTCCAGTCATGGATCAGGGCCCCATTGTGCTAGGTATTGTAGAGACACAACAAAAAGGTCTTTGTCATACTCTCAAGGCAAATCTGAGGTGGGTCTGGGAAAAGAACTTCCCTGAATCCAAAGTCCCAGGGCCAACTTCTAAGCAGTTTACTGCACTCCAGACTTTGGGTTTATCCTTGGTTTTCTCATCCGTATTGTTTATTCAACACAGATAATAAAGGAACTCTGAAAACACAATGAAAAATGCAGAAAATTTACGTAGTTCTATTTCTCACTGCCCTTTTAAATAAATAGCCAGCCAGGGATTGACAGAGGTGCCTTGGGGACTCTGTTGCCATCTTTGGCTTGCTCCATCCCTCGGAGTGTTTCGTTCTGGTGACTAAAGTGTATCCTGAGGCAGAAATCACACTTGCCAGAAAACAACCTTTTCCTGTCTGCATTTCAGATGTGTGTATTTCATTTGCCTCATACATACGCCATCGCTGGGGGTACCCGCATGACAACAGGATTTTTGCTCCTCAGTCATTCATCAGCTGCTGGCACTTGAAGTCACATTCCTTTCTGTATCACTTCACATTTAGTTGCCGTGGATACTGTTGTGATGCCACAAACAGAGGATTAGGGCTTGCTGTAGCCCTTCTCCTAGAACAAAAGGTTCTGCTTCTGAATGTCCTACCTGCAGTACAGGCAAGGGGAGCAGTGAGGGTCACCAGGGAGGGATGGTACTGAAGCTCCATAAAATCCCCCACCCTACACAAGTGGCAATGATGTGCTTATCTCCCCAGAGGGCCCTGGGTGAATAGAATAAGGAATTAAACTTGTATTAAAACTACTAAAGTGCAAGTACCTACAAAGCCATGTTAGGCCCCCCCATCTCTGCATCTTACTAGGAAATAGTCTAGCAGTGGTTCAGCACTTGGGCTTTTTTTCTTTTCTGGAAGTCCTCTCTACCTCTACTCTCAAACTAAGAATGAGAATAAGTTTTTCCAGGTTTTGGAGATACTGCTTATCTGGCGCATGGGATAATTGAAGCCAGAATCACAGAAAACGGGTCTGGAAAGTCCCTCAAGGGGACTCTTCATCTGCTGGGGAAACATTGTGTAATGCAAGGAAAGAGAAGATGGTCTGAGAATGTAGTTTATATTTTTCTGACCCTCAAAAGCAGCTCTGTAGGAAGCGATCCTATTTCAAAATCCACATTCAGCTAACAGAAATGAAAAAACTGTTATATTTCTGGCAAAAAAATAGCATTAAGGATCATGTTAATTCTCAGAATAATTCAGCATTTAACACTCATAAATCCTAGCTATTTTCATTTATATGCTGATTAAAAACCTTTATACCTCATTTTTTGATTAATTTTTTTGAATATTGTTATGCCTAAAATAAAAATGGAGCTAATCGATTTAGCCACTGGTGGTGGGCTTCTTTCATTATCCTTCTCTGCCATGGATTAAAAACTTGAGAGAATAAACATTTATCAGCTGGAATAAAGACTTTTTTTTTGTTTCCTTTTTGTCTTCTGAGATGCATTCCAGGCTTTCAAAGAAGCCACAATAAAGCTTTTATTT
Source organism: Haliaeetus leucocephalus (assembly GCF_000737465.1). NCBI lineage: Eukaryota > Metazoa > Chordata > Aves > Accipitriformes > Accipitridae > Haliaeetus > Haliaeetus leucocephalus. The sequence goes on along the minus strand of NW_010973368.1, from coordinate 6,437,068 downwards.
TCTATTTATATGCTCATACATTATTTTCATTCATGTATCTATAACCAGATAAACATTCTGCAAATTCACATGGAAGTATAACCACTTTGTTCTTCTTTTGGGATAGTGACTCATAATTAAATACATGCAGCTGAAAGACAAAAATGTGGCATTGAGACTGTACTGCTGTAGTAAAGGGAAAAAAGATGGAAACAGAAGTTCTAAGGTCAGCATAGCTGATAGGAATGGGGAGTCCAGAAATCAGTTAACGTCCTGGTGCATCCACAGGTATCCTGTACCAATCATGTAAGTTACAGCTAGTGTTTTATCCTTTGGCTTCAAAGTGGGGATAATAATTTTCCTGTGTCAGAGGCCTTTGTGGGGAATAATATCTATTAGTGACTGTAAAAAAAAAAATCAGATGTTATAACACTCATATAAGTATCAAGAGAAAGAAGATGCTTAATTAGCACCACACTAAATGATATTATGGTTAGAAAGAGCAATAGACGAGAAGAATTGAAAGCAGCCAAAATTCAACCCTTTGCTGTTTACATAATGAGCTAACTCAAGGTTAGTATTTGTTGTGAATTGCACAGTGAAAGAATTTAATTTAAAAATGCCTTTTTGTTGAGTCTTGAATGTCTTGTCCAAAATGTCTCAGATTTAACAAACTTTCAGAGAATTTGAACCTGACCTGGATTCTGAACATGGCCAGATGTAATGCTGCCAGGCGGCATCTGCAGCTCTAGGTTAGGTAGCTGCAGGAGCCTTTCCAGGGTAGGGCCATGCACTCCAGGTCTGCAGCCTGACTGGACTTCGCCACCCTGCTAGAAGGGGTCTCGGGCTCCTACTGTGGAGCCAAAACTTACAGTGCTGAAAAAGTTTTGGGAAAGGTTTTTTTGGATCTGCAGCGCAGGCCTGTGCCACCACTCAAGCACAAGCTCTAGGCATGGGCTCCCCTGTCCCATGGCAGAGTCTCTTCATGGCTTCTTGTTGTGGAGCCAGAGGTGGGGACAGAAAAAAAGGGTGTTAGATTCGCTATTTTGTAAGCCCCTGCCTTAATGCAAAAAATTTCCTTCTTGGGATTAAATTGTCCCTTAAATAAAAACGTCGTATTTCTCAAAAATTCTGTCAATGCTGCTGAAATGTCAGGGAGAATGATTGTAATCAGTGCTTTTAAGGTGTCAGCAACGGGCATGGTCATATTAAAACATAGTCTACTTAAAATTGATCACGTGTCGCAAGTGACTACAAGGGTGTCTAAAATATTTTAAGTGTCTAAAGTTTTTAGAGATGTCTTTGTTTAAATAGGATTTATACATGCATTTTTAAGCAATGTAAAATCATTACAAATTGGGCCAAAAGAAAAAATATTTTTATTATTTTGGTTTTAGTCACTTGTCTTCAGGAGTAGGATAGGCAATTTCCTGGAGCTCTTTGAAATCTTTCTATTAAGCTCTAAGCTCTCATTTGTTCATGTGATAATTTTCCACATCAAGCTTCAGTTTTACTAGAAAGGAAAATTTCTATAACTTGACTCACCCAGTCCCTGTTGCATGCTGCACTGCAAAGGAAAAGCAGCTGTTTTTACGAGACATATCTCAAGCAAGGTGATCTGCCTTTTCATGTAACTCTTGCAAATGCACTGCTGCCATTTTTGTAAAAAATGATATCTTGAAAGAGATACATCCTTGAGATATATTGTAGGTCGTTAGGAAATTAAATTCTTAGCCAAACTGAAGATGGATTCTTAAAATAACTTGTAGCTTTTATGGCTTCTGTAACATTTTTGACATGGAAGATCTGCTAAGAGTGTAGTAAATGACCTATCAAGGACAAAACATATTTGGTTTGAAATTGAAATTCACATAATTTTTCAGACATTTCCCTCTCCTTAATCTTAAAATTTGCCTGTACTACAGAAAATTTGCATTAAAATTGACCATAATACGTCTGAAAGTCCTTGATTTCAGATAGCCAGAGGACCTTGAGACTACTATCTCTAGTAGGATTCCCATGACTTCCAGATTCCCTCTCATGGGGCATCCCTGAAAGAAGTTTCTGGACTATTAGACTTCAGTGCAATCCACCCATCTGGATCAGCCTATGCCAGCTGATGGCACTGCTTGGAATACCAATTTCATTTAGCAGCTGCAAGCTCAGGAAAGGTGCTTTTAGAGGCAGCATAGAAAATGTGTTTTCCAAACACATTTGTTTGGACTCTTGAGCTTGTGGGAAACCTAAGAAGATGTTGGTTTCAGTGTGGCTCAGGCAAATATTATATTTGAAAAATATGAGATTTTCACTAATCCAAAGTCTTTCATTCTAGGTAGATCTTTGTGAGTTTGTGCACATCATTGCACATGTCATTGTTAAAGTATAATGTGTTATCTTCTGTTAGAAAGATAATGCTAAAAAACCCATAAAACAGGTTGCTATTTGGGTAGAGAGGATGGAGTTCTTCATCTGGTACATCCACTAATGACTGTTCTCCAGCCATTGCTGCTGCACTTTCAGCAGGTAAACTGCCTTTTTTGTGTTTCATTTCGGCTGCTGCTCTGTGTATCTATCTTCAATGAGTGAGGACAAGACCCACAACTTCTGGCCTTGGCTCACCTTGCAGGCTGTCCACGCAGGACAGCTGGTGCACAGGGTGCTGCAGGCAGCCACTGAGTTCCCAGGTCATGGTGCACCATGCACCATGGTCATGGGACCACACACATCCCACTGCTCACCATAAGGAGACCGTTGTCTCCAACGGGAAGGACAAGGGCTGCAATAAACATAAGTAAAATGTTTATCTTCTTATTTGCTGAACTTCTACACAATTAAGAGACCAGCTCTGAGCAATTTACACTGGTAAACTTTTCTGTTGTGAGCAGAATCTTGCTGGCTTCACTCAAGGAGGAGTTTCATATTCTGGCCCTAGTTTGCACAGTTAAAGAAGTCTCGACATTTCCTAGAAGTCTGAAGATTTTTGGCTACTAGAAACACTAGAGATTTCCCCATCCTAAGAAAAACCACAGGCTTCTCCAATTACAAATATCACTGAAATTCACAATTAGAAGTTACAATAAAATAACATTTCCTGAAGATCACTGTTCCGAAAGACAAGTTTAAACTTGCAGTCATTATTTGCAGGGGAGGGAGGATAGGACTGAATTGTGACTAGTACCATTTCTGTGGATAATACATTGCCAAAAGTGAAAGAAACATTATGCCCAACTTGGGCACACTCTTGAAATGCAAAGTGAAGTATTTGGAATAAGAAAGGTATTTCCCAAACGGCTTTTTCATCTTCTCCATCATTCAGTCCTGAAGTGTTCAAGACATATTGTCATCTGTCAGACTAAACAGAGAAAGGAAAGCATTATTCAATTCTTGAAATATTTCACTGCCCACACATCTTCAGTTCTCATGACTTTTTTTTGTTGAGCCATTTGTGTCAATGATATTATCTATTCAGGGAAGCATGAGGCAATAGTATAGAATGGTAAGTTCTATTATGTCTTTCATTCCACATACTGCCCCAAACAAACACTTTACAAAGTTAAATAACATAGCTATGGAATTAAAATATTCCAGAGGGAGAGAGAGGCAAGGAAAAGGCCAGTGTTTTCAGTTGAAAGTGGAAAAGTGATGACACCTTCTGAGGGCTGTTCTAGGACACAAAAGAGGATGTTCTTGTAACCTCAGTTTCTGTATTTCAGGGACTTTGTTAAGGGCAGGATGCTCAAGCAGGATATGGAAGAGGGCATTCCCAAGGCAGGGAAATGGGGAAGAATGGCATTTCAGTTCTATTTAATCAGTTCCGATCCAACCTGCTTTCATTTGATCGCATCACATTTTTGCTACTCTTGGGTAATATTTTACACTCTACTCAGAGCTTAGCTTCCAGCACAAAACTGAACTCCAGTTCCAGTCTGAAGCTTAATGTTAATCCATGTCTGAATTCTACCTCTTTAGTACATTTCCCTCTCTTTTATCGTGCCCCTACTGTATGGATACAATATACAAATATTGTCTCACTAATCTGTTACTGATGAATCACTGACTTGACGGAAATGTATACAAAAGTAAATACAAAACCAGAATACAGCATAATTATATCAAAGTAAAATCTTTGGCAGCTGGCTAATGAAAATAGTCATGAAGATAATTTTTAAGTCTGCACTGTACTACCATAAATATCACTAGTAAGTGTCATAGCTTTGTGCTTTCCACAGAAAGTTATACACAATCAAAGTGGTAGACTCTTTACAAATATCAAATTAGTCACATCCAGTGATTTATGGAAGTAGATTTGTCATCTTCATGAAAGCCATCAGCTACACCTTTTTGCTTTGATATTTGATAGTAATTAAAAAGGTACCTCTTTTATATGCAAAATATTTATGCTTGACTTACTTTGATACTAACATGAAATTATACTGGGAAATGCCCTGAAGTCTTGATGCCTAAAGAAAGAAAAATGTATTTTTACAGGTATCTGGACATTACAAAGTAGCACTGATGAGATGAACAGGGTGTAAACTGTCCCCTCCTTGTATATTGGAATGTATTTTCAGTTTTATTCTACTAGCATCATTCTGTGAGTGAAGAATGTCAAAGTTATATGTAAAATAGAAGAGTTCCATTTGCAAGAGGCAGGCTATTCTTTAACAGAATTTTTGAAACCAAAGAGACAGTATAGATGAATATATTTGTTTACATTTAGACATTAAATAAGTCTTCACATAATCCCAGCAGCAGACATTACGCTCCTTAACAATGTCTTCCAGTAATTTAACAAGTATGGAACAGTAGTGTTGGTAATGATATTTAAAAGTTCTTAGCTGTTGCTTGGTGTTTTAAGTTCTGCAATTTTACCTCTGAATTTATGAATGTATTTGTTGAACAATTCTATACTTTAATCAAAATCAAGTGTTTTTGAATTAACAGGCTTGCTTTGGAAGCAGAACTGCAATGACTGTAAAAAAGTAATGACAGCAGCAGCTGGCATGAGTCGAAATGTTACTTTTTTAAAAGAAACTTGATGTGGGAATGCCAGCTGGTCAGCAGATTGCATGACCTCACTTGAGCTGGCTGCTAGAGGGATATGCAACAGGAGGGTGAAACAAGAGTATTTCCTGCTGCTTTACCCTGTAGTATTTGCCACAAGTACCATTGTCGCAAGCCTTTTTTGTGTTATTTGTTCATTCCTGCAAATATTCTTCAAAGGAAGGTCAGGGAGCTATAGAGCTAAGCTTAATACTGTTACTGAAATAGACTATGAAGTGCCAGCAGACCAGAATCCAACATGTGAGATGGTTCAATAATCTCCACTTCTTATACAAAGAGAAACAACCACAATAACTAGTGACTCACATTAGGTCCAGCTGGACAGCTGGAATCCTTAGGTGAATTAATAATTTTCTAAGGTACAAAACAGAAAGCTATTTCTCTGTCTTCTGAAATAAGTCATGAATGCCCCAAGGAACTGGAAACAACTGATAGTCCTCCTCATGTATAACCTCATTTATTTTCCTTTTAACATTCTCAGCAAATCAAAATCTGACACAGCTGTAACCATTCTCAAAATGTGAGCTAAATACTCTGTGCTATACTGCTTAAGTGGAGAAGAGCAAAGGAAGCCTTTCACCCTCCTACATATTATGGTGTATGTATATACAATGACAGCATTCGTCATCTGAAAAAGAATTTGAATTCTGTCCATCCAAGTCCTTCTGGTATTTTGCTTTACTGGTGTATCCATGTACAACCAGTCATACTTTTGCACTGAGCATCCTAACAGCATCTCCTATAAGAAGGATTAGTTGGATTAGTTTCAATGCTCCCCATATGACTTAATTTTTGCAACCTGATTCATTCCTGACCACTTTTCTTCTACAGAAAATGTAATTTTATTTAAGGACATAACAATGAAAATATTTGATAAAATAAAAGGCCCAACTAGCTTAGTGTCATGCCTCTAACTATGGCCAATTATGGCTGCAAAAAGAATTTCAGAATAGGGCCAACATACAGATATTTCTACATCATAGTTCCTCAACATTCTGGGATTTCCTAATGCAACAATAATATCTCTCCATTAGAAATACAAATTAAGTACCCATTACTTAGTATGTGGGCATCTCTTATAGAAAATAAATATATCCAGATAAGCATGTGCACGCATACATAGTTGGTTGTTGGAGTTTTAATATCTATGTAGGTACTTCCCATTCTAATGCCAAAGTGGATCCTTGGCCATGGCAGTATGGAGGCCTACTACACATCAGTGCATATGTAAAACTTCTACTTATTGTCTATGGTGTATACCCTTGCCAGCTCAAAACATCCAGCTTTCAGGCATCAGTCCTCAAAAACTGTGGTCACTTGTGGATCAAAACTGTGGAAAAGACACAGGACTTTATTATAAAAAATAGTAAAAAAAAAATGGAAGAGAGATTTTAATTGTCTTCTGAGCCTTAGGTGTTCGTTTGGGGAACATTTTTTGACATTTGTCCCCCCCCCCTCCAGTATTTAAAATAAAAATTAGTTTCCAGTTCTTGAGGTGCCATGTAGCCACATCTTCAAATAACCTGGGCTGTAAGGAAAGTACCAAATATAGCTAGCATTGACACACCAAGTCATTTTTAGGTAAAAAGCTTCAGTCAGCTTTCACAGCCACTACTACATTCCTTCTTTATGATGCTTTAGAAGTTCCAGACAGAAGAGGAAGTGCTGAAATACTCAGAGAAAGGCGCTTCTCTGCCCCAGGATGGAGTCCTGTCTGGAACTCAGTGTGAGCCACTCTACCGCATCCTTGGGTGAGACTGATTCTGGCTTCTGCAAACCTATGGCAGCTGAAGACTTGAGCTAAGATGCAGGGCAATAGACTCTGACCTTTTGTGTGCATTCTTCCCATAATAATACAATAAAAATGCAGACTGTTATTTCTATCTTGCTAAATATCAACTCTGAGTTTGAAACTGTCCAAGATCCAAACCAACACACTTTCCCTAACCTAAAAGCTAAAAGTTTAAAAAGTAGGCAAAACCCTCAAGCTGGAAATCAGGAATAGCAGCAGTACGTGCTACAAAAAGAGGCATGGTATGACAATACTGATGGGAATTTGTATTTGTGAGTTGGGTAGAAAAGACCTTCTAGGAAAAGGCAGTATGGAGTGTTTTTGGGATGTCAGAAAACTCCCTCAGGTGGGGATAGCCTTTAGGAAGGTCAGAGAATGGGTTGAGGGAAGGATCCAAAGAAGTTGTCATTGCTGACTTTGCAGAAAGTGTGAGGTAGAGAGGTTAAGAAATAATGGCAGAGGAACAAAAGTATTTTTACTTATTGAAATTACATTTGCCAAATGAAACATTGTTATTCAATGAGAACAGGTGACAACAATTCCTGAGGAGACATTATGGGTCTCCTGAACATTTAAACTTTGCTCAGTTGTGTACTTAAAAAATCAGAGTGGGAGGAGAGCTCTGGGGTCAGTTCAGCAATTCTCTTTTTTTGCAGGAACCTGTGCTTGTCTTCCAGATCATCAGAGAAACTTATTGAGCAGTGTCTTGTACTCAGTCACAGTGCAGAAAGTATCATAGTTCTTTCTGATAGCTGCTGCTACTGAGGTCGGTAGATAGGCAAAGTTCAATGTCATGCTGACCAAGTGTCGTGGTTTAACCCCAGCCAGCAACTAAGCACCACGCAGCCGCTCACTCACTTCCCCCCCACCCTGCGGGATGGGGGAGAAAATCAGGAAAAGAAGTAAAAATCGTGGGTTGAGATAAGAACGGTTTAATAGAACAGAAAAGAAGAAACTAATAATGATAACACTAATAAAATGACAACAGTAATAATAAAAGGATTGGAATGTACAAATGATACGCAGTGCAATTGCTCACCCCCCGCCGATTGACACCCAGTTAGTCCCTGAGCGGCGATTCTCTGCCCCCACTCCCCCCAGTTTATATACCAGATGTGATGACACATGGTATGGAATACCCCTTTGGCCAGTTTGGGTCAGCTGTCCTGGCTGTGTCCCCTCCCAACTTCTTGTGCCCCTCCAGCCTTCTCGCTGGCTGGGCATGAGAAGCTGAAAAATCCTTGATCTTAGACTAAATATTACTTAGCAACAACTGAAAACATCAGTGTGTTATCAACATTCTTCTCATACCTAGCTCAAAAACATAGCACTATACCAGTTACTAGGAAGACAATTAACTCTATCGCAGTTGAAACCAGGATACTGAGCTTTTCCTATCCAATAAGAAACATTTGCATAAAGTTAACCCAGAGCAGATTATCTACCTTGCAGACATCTGGAACTTCAGAATGGCCTGGAGCACTTCAGTAGCTAGTTGGTTTGTGGGGTTTCTGGTCACCATGGTCCTTGTAAGCCAGAACTGTAGACTATTCCCCTCTGTCTGGAGCACCCTCTTGTGCACCATCTACCTTTCATGCCACTTCCTCTGTTTGCTTCTCAACATATCTTGTGCTTTTAAAAGGTTGTTTCTAAAAAGGCTGAATGGTGAAATTTGTCTCATGGTCAATAGTAACCCAGGTAAGAATTAACAGGCATGGCAGACTTAAATGAGTTGGATTAAAGTCAAGTCTGTCAGCATAGCCCATTGGCATACCAAAAAGATGAAGGTGTGAGTTATGATATATCTCCTGTGTATTGTAATTTTTGGAACCTGGAATACTCAAGGAGAAATGTTAATGGTACCTTCACTGTATTTCATTCTGATGCATTATCTGGAAATCATATACATTTTTGAAAAGTTAACAAATGGAGATGTTTTGCTCTCATATTAAGAAATAACTTGAGAAATTAATTTGTTGTGATCAAAGCCTTTTGCAGACTTTTGCTACTTTCAGTTGTAATTTTGTAGGAAGGTGTTATAGATCCAGAATGCAGTTTCTAGTGAAGATGAAATGCAGTTGCAGAGTAGATGATAGCCCAGGGCGCAAAGCCTTCTGCCTAATTCCAATGAGAAACCTAAACTTAAATCTCCAACATCCTAGAAACTCTTAGTGCTCTCTCTTTTCCTCTCTTTTTATGACCAAGCATCAGAGGTTCCTTTGAGGATTTATTTTTCTATAGAATCTGGTAATATTTAAATGTATTATGGCCTAAAATAAATGTGCACAAAAATGAGATATGATTTTTCAAGTATTTTTTAAGACGATAGAACTTAACCCATAAATTTGGGGAGTCACAGCTGTGCATTGTGCCAAGCATGACAAGATTAATGGAAAGCAGTTTTCTTATTTTTCTTCTTGGTCATCCATCTTAAATGCAAACGCTCCTATTTGTGCTAATGTTGACACTGAAAATAGAATGATCAGGATTTTAGTAGGTTTTTACTGTGGTGACAGTCAAATCCAGTATTGTCCAATAACTTTGTGAAGGAAGTGATTAACTCTCCAGAGAGTCTGAAGTGACTACAGACAAACTTGGAGAGAGCCAACAGAACTATAAGCAAAATTTGTGTCTATCCATAATGTTGATTTTGGCACAAAGGGAAATGACTGAGCAAGTGCAAGAATAGGAAATAGTTGAACTTTGTCAGCTATTTTTTAGTGTTCTGAAGAGGCCTGTGCATGGATCAGCTAGAGAGAGAAAACTCCCTGGTGTGTCCACGAAATTACCTCTCATTAGACAAAGGACGGTTAACAGTGGCTCTTCAGGGGAGTGAAGGCTACAGCTGAAGCAGGCCATGGTTTAGGCAGAACCAGAGTGCACTTTGGAAGTCAAATCTGAGTGTGGAAAATAGGGAGATGGTAGGGAGTGGGGTTAGTAACAGCAAATTGGGGCACAGCATTATTGGTGCATTGAATACATTACTCTCTCCTGTGATAAATGAATGTGCAAGGCACAAGGGCACATGCTCTGGGACTGGGACTTGTTTACTTTTCAGGCTAGAAACAGATCTCCTGAGTTTATTTTGTGTTGTCCTTGGATTTGGCAATATTATATCTTGCCAAGCAAGGGGCACCTTTTCATTGCTCCTGCCACCTTTTCCACATCCACCTGTGGTGACAGGTGGAAAGGGCTGATGCAGTCAAACAGAAATATTTCTTGTGTTCTTGTTTTGGCTTCTAGCTTTAAGGTTGCTCCTCCTTTATACCCTAAAGGAAGCAGACCAATAGAGAAGTATGTAAACAGCCTCTGGATAGCCAGCTAATAGAATTCCCTCATAAGTTAATGAAAGGTTGGACACGCAGGTGAGATCAGCTGTGGCTCTGTTAATGGTTTTTTTCCCATATGTGCACTTTTTGTAGGTGTGCTAAGATACCTCAAAATGCACATATTTTTGCTTTGTTTCTTGCATTCACTATTTTAACATTCTTCTTTTCTTATAAGCAAGGACCCATTATCATTTGGAAATTTTAATTTTAAAGCAAATAGTTCAACACTTGTTTATTATCTGGTAAACACAGGCCTGAAAACGCATGTGTTTAAAAAGCAGGTTTTGGGGTGGGGTGGAGGGTTGTGGCAACAAGAAAATCTAGAATTTTTTTTACAGATAAGAAAAGACACTAGTACCTTCTGTGAAAATCATGTCTTTGAGAAAAAAAATCTCAAATGTTTCCAGTTTCCTACAGGTATAATGTGAAATAAGAGCTTCCTTCCTCAAAATCCTATGCTTCCTTTCATAATAAAGTGTATAGAAGAGCTTTGATTTTGGCCGAATAAAAAGGGGACACTGGTACTTCCTGTGAAGTCTGTATCCTGTAATACAGAAATAGGAGAGCTGCAAACAGATCCTTTTTCTCTACACAGAGATACTCGCTTGGGGTCAGTTCTTGCAAACACGATTCTGCATGTGTTTAACTTGGGAAGCATGAATAATTCAGCTGAGGCCAAGCTCACATGTGATTCCACAAACCTTCTTGGGAAAGTAGTCATTACTGCTGGGAATATTCCATGGAGCTACGTGTATAAGGGCTACCTGTATCGAGAGCAAACATAGACAGTGTTGCCAGGGAACCCCAGGAGTTTTGAGAGCACTCGATAGCAAGAACAGACTGAAAGGATCTGTCCTGTACTGCTTACACTGCAAAACAACACACTGTGGATTATAATCAGCCCCTTGAGGGTTGCCAGCTTATCGTACCTGCATTTCACTGCAAATCATTCTTCTCTGCTGGGTGTATAGCTGCCTTAACACTGCTGAGGTCTTTTTGCCTGGGCCAAGATGGCAATCGTTACAACTAACAACTTCTTTGGCAAAACATTGATGGCTTTATGGTGAAAGTAATTTCTGAGCACCTGGTGTCCAGCATTTCCGTATTTGTTTTGGTCTCAGATGTTTTTAGAGATTTGGCTACACCATTAAAACTTGTCAGTCAGGTCGATCACATTAATCAGGTATCTTTCTTCCCTCTGCCAAGGATGGTACTCACAAAACCATCCTTACATAAGGGTCAGAATATTGCTATTTATGTCTTTCTCTCCTGTTGCTCTTGGACCATGTCACCACTTGTTTTCTTCTTTTCTCACAGCTTCTTAAAAATCAAGATTCTTGTCTTCACCCTCAGGGCATTTCTTGGCTTAACTCTCCTACAGGTGAGGACAGCTGTAGCTGCTATTTAGGAAGATGGCCACAGAGCTCAAACACTTGCACTGCAAACTATCTGTTCTTTGCACCTTATCTTATTGTCATGCTGTCACCTCTGCCTGACCTGTCTGTGCATTTCTCTCACCATTTTTTCACCTGCTTCTACACTAAAATGTGGGACTTGCTTTCTGAATGAGCCAAAAGACCACAATACTGACTCTTCTGTATTTTGCTCTTGCTGTGTAGGAGGCTTTAGTCAATGGAGACAGTAAAATGTAATTGTATCCATCAAGATTTGTGAACACAGTGTTAGTGTATGCTGGCAACTACATTGCTTAGCTTTTGACTGTTGGGTGGTTCACTCTCTGGGCAGACTTGTGCTTTCTTTTGTATGTGGATTCTTTAGACAATATTTATCTAAAAATTAAAAACATTTAAAAAAAAAAAGAGGAAGGAGCATTAATTCACACAGCTTTGGTCTCTTGCCTCTGAAAATTATGGGTACAGTCTTCTTAACAGCAAAGACAAAAACAAATAATTGATGTGGGTGAGGAAAACAGAACATCTCCTGTTTGGTCACTAATTTGTGGGCAGGAGGTAGAAGCGAGGAGGAACTAGAAGTGCCTTAATAGATTCCTGCCCTGCCATCAAGGCTTTGAAGAACTTCAATTCCTCTGTGCCAATCTTCACCTTCTGTCACAAGATAGTACTGTTTCAGAGCAGTAGTATAGAAATTAATTAATTGGCCATTGTTTGTGGAATTAGTTTCTAACTGCTAATGAAGAACAATACAATTTTCTCAAATTTGGCTGAGATTATTTTACACCATGTTTTGATTCCATTTCAGTAAATGTAACAATTTTCTGGTTTGGTCTGGCAGCTTGGTGAAAGGGAAGTAGGTGTGCAAAGGAATTTATTGAAAATGCTTGGTAGGGTGAATTCATGGAAGAGACTAGTATGAAAACTAGCCAGGTGTTTCAAATTCTAGAATAAAAACTGGTCTGGTCAGTGAACGTAGAGACCAGAATCACCTTTAATAGAGGTGACTTGCCCTTAGGCAGCAGATAAACTCTATTTGACTTGTGCTGTTTAGAAGGAAGGATGGAAGATAGGGAGACATATTTTCATTTCTTTCTTCCACCAAGTTTGCTATTTAAACCTTTTCTTAAAAAGAAGCAGCAGTTTTATTTAAATTACTATTTTAAATTAATGAAAAGCAGAACTGCCTTGCAAACCTGTGTTGTTGTTGTTGGTTTTTTCCTTCCCCTGAGATAAGGTACCAGAGTAAAGCTATATATACAGAAAAACATAGATGTTCAGCAAATAGGGAGTGTATCTCATCTTTATTTCAGAAACTTCAGCAGTGGACTCCCTCAGTAGGCAGTAATCTGCAATACCAGATATATCTAACACCCTGAAAAGTGCAGCTAAGTGTAATAATATTTTAAAATTATGCTGGATACCAGGGATCAGATCTTACTATTTTTCTCAGAAGTCTGTTCTTTCACATAATGGTACAGAAATGAGTTTTGAATGAGTTCTTATGAGCCTTGAAATTTTACTCAACCACACAGTATTGTTTCAACTTTAAATGCCACAGGAGACTTCCAATGTATGAAGGGCTGGCAACTGAAGAGTGCGTTGGCATAGTATGTTACAAAGATCTTGGGGAGTGTGAGGAGGACAAGGAAGGCGCATGCGTGTGCTGGCTGTTTTTCATTACATTCCCATGTTTATTTGTTTTTTGTGCTCTGGTGTCTGAACTACTGTTTTATTTTCTGTGTGTAGAACTTTACATTTGTAAAAATACTGCCACTGAAGAGCTTCTCCAGGTGCTATTATTGTCCTTAATTTCTTAGCAACTCTGTGTCTCAAAAATGCATGGATTTCCAGTGCCTTGGTGACACAGACAAGTATTACCATCCCCATTTTAAGGTCTGAACTTGTGCAACTTTCCAACATGACATAGTCTCTCTGTGTCAGGATAAAAATTAAGTCCACAGGTGTTGGATTCATGTGCAGCTCTGGCATGATCTTCCACTGTGTTGGAAAGGGAGAAATTGTACTTTTCCTAATCCAGAATTAAATTTCTTCTCTAGCATAGAAGTGCTGGTTAGCTTTTAACATATGAGCAACAAATGCATGAGCATAGTGCAGGACAGATCCTCGGCTGATGTTATGTTGGCCTGACTCCACCAAAGTCATGTGAAACTATGACAATTGACAGCAGCTGTAGATCTGCCACATTGCATCAGCTTATATTCATTGCAAGAAATCATTCTCCTTAGAGCGATGAATGATAAACCAGCTCTCAGAGAAAATTTATTAATTCTAAAGGCTGAATCCTTGGTCTCCTAGATTTCTTCAAGTACTGAGCTTGTGGCCTTTACTTCAGCTCTTTGAGTTCACACAGCATCATACCTTAACCCTTCTCTCCTCTTTAACTTTCTTCTTTCTCTTGAATAGTGTCACCTTCAGAGCACTTGAGTGGGCCTCCAGAAATCTAGGCTTAGTTCCTGGTCTTGCCACAGGCCTCTATCAGCCAGTACTTTAGGTTTCCTGGTTTCAGTGGGTTATGGATTTAGCACTGTTGGCCTGGTGAATGTGGGTGAAGAGACTTTATTTGTAGCTCCAGTACTACTATGATGCAACTATGAATAATCCTATTAATAATGTGTCTGTGTACATATACACATACTGAGTCTCTCTCACTCACACTTGTATCATGATTTGGGCACATGGAAGAAAAATAAATAATGAGAAAGTCTAATAATTTAGGACCTGGCAGGCTGAGGGGTGCTATCTCTTTGCACAATCTCACAAAATCATGATGAAGTGCCTAGGCAGGGAAGGGACAATGCCCTGGAGCTTGTTTCCCACATGTGTTGGGGTGTTTTGTTCTCCTCTTCGCCACCATTTTTCTGTTCTTTCTACCACTGCAAAAATTCTCTTAACCTTCCTGCCATTAATCAATGCACATGCAAGTGATTTAATTAAAATAACCTCAATTATGCTGAAAACAAGAAATTAGTAATATCCATTAAAACAATCATTGTTGTTCACATCAAAAAGATTTTAGCAGTAGACAGGATACAAAGATGAGAACCACACGGGCAGCAGAACATAGTGTATATATGCTGACAATTAAAAAAATTCAAAATGCCTTTAATCTCACAATGTAATTATTCTGTCAGTCAAATCATTGCTTAAGCACTTTTTCTATTGAATCTGAAGAAAGGAATTCAGTGAAAATTGCAAAAATCCTAACTATATAAGTGATTGTTAAGTCATATGGAGATACACTGTTGTTGCTGTTGTGGTGGTAGCTGCTGTGGTGGTGGTGATTATTGTTGTACTAGATGAGGGCTCCTCTTGTGTGAGGTGCTGCACAAACACTGGGTTCAGTAGTGAAGAGAAGTTAGGCTTCCACGTCTCCGCTGTGAAAGAAACACAGAAGAATCTACATATAAATGGTTAAAAGCAATGGGAATTCCTTCTTGCAGCTCCAGAGGTGAGGGAAAAATAGAGTGCAGAATTATGGCAAAAGTCTTAGCAGTGATTTAAAAAACCAAACCAAAACAACAACCCCCCCTACTCTTCCATTTTTACACATGGGAAAAATTAGGTAAATGGTTAGAAAAGCCACAAAAAGAAACCAGTAAGACACATAAACTAAAGCCTGTCAAGGCTAGGATTAGTCCTTATCTTTTGACTCCCAATTCCTTGTGGTAACTAGATCACACTGCATCCATCACCACTAGTCATTGTGTTTTAGTCATCCATTCTCTGACTGATTAATATTGGGGAAATGAAGCATCAACAGAGATTATCTTGAGTCAATAGAAACAATATACTCAATCTACAGGGTTCCCTCTCCCCTAAAAGTCTGCTGTTCCTAATTCCCAGATAAACTGGAAGACCTCCTGTAAAAATGATCATTATATGCTTTTCCATATTTGAGTGGTAGAAGGAAATCCCTTAGTCTGTATCATTGATGTCTGGCTTGCCTGCCCTTTGTAGAAGCCTGAGTATTCAAAGAAAAGCCAGTGCTTCTGCACAATACAAGAAAACAGACATTGCCTATGGATGGCAACTACGGCAAATATTTTTTATGGAGTTCAGTGGCCCTGCTCTTTTAGAGCAGATGGTGTCAGCTGCAGGTTGTTTCACCATGGCTTTTTTTTTTTTTTTCTCTAAAAAACATTCATTTTATCCTTAATGTCTCAGCCACTTTTGCCAAAAAGGCTTTTTAGTTTTTTATTCCTCACAATAGGACATAGCATGGTGTTGAAAGGTATTGTAGCTGGCATAGCCTGCAGGCACTGTGAAGCTAGATAGAATACGTCGGCTCTTTCTCACTGTTTAATCTTGGCTAGCAGTCTTACTGACTTATTAAAAACAAAACAAAATGGAAACAACCCAACCCACCCAAATATTCCAGCTTGATGTTTAACATGAAAGGGCTTCTGTGCCAAGAAGACACCTGGTTGGTTTCAAAGCGCTGTTTTCCAACAAAGCCAGATATTATTTTTTTTTCTTTTTAAGGGCCATGGCAGAATTTTGAGCTCTGAACATCATATACCTCTCCACAAACAAAGCAAATATATAGAAAAGCTTTTACTAATTGCCCCATCCCGAGATTGCAAGGTGCTGACAAGCAGGTACAGTTGTATTAGCCAGCTGAAGATCTGGAATCTTCTGAGCTATTATGACTTTACTTTTTCATCAACATACTCCAGGATCTTTACTTTCATATTTCTAGTGTGGTTTCAGACTTCTGCCTCGTGTTTATCAGATCTCTCTTAGTTTATGACCTTGAACATTTAGAGACAAACTCCTGAACTTGCCAGTTCCAAACCCTGTGATTATGGCAATGATGCAAGAATGCAGGAGCCAACTGGAAATTCAGTTGCAAAAGTGAAATTCAGAACTACAAGCACATCATGAGCCCAAAGAGGCGTTTCCAGAAAAAAAGCTTGAAAGCTGCTATCCTAGTCTGTTAAAAAATGAAGCTGTGGCTGTTGGTTGCTGTTATTATTGGCTAAATAATGACAACAGGCTGAACACTAGAGAGTATGTTGCACACATGAGGTCCTTGTGTGATCTTGCAACAGGACGTTTTAGCTGTGACCTCCTGGAGTAAAAGGGATACCAAAACTGTACTGAGAGGTCTCTGGCAGAATGGGACCGAAATAACTGCCCTTCAGTGTTACGTTCCTGCAAGAATGCCACTGAGGCTGGCTGTAGGCTCCTTACCTGGTATTCTCAGTGAAGTGTGGATGTACATCATATTCAGAGCAGCCCTAGCAGTATATCTACCTGCCCAGGCAGTCTCCAGCTTTCCAGTCTTCTCTTTTTTTATAGCTTTGGTCCAAAAGGAAAGCTGCAGAGTCTCTCCTACCATGATTCTGATGTTGCTTACCATAGATGCATATGGGATTTGCAGTCTGATTTCAAACAGACTGAGAGCAGGCTTTTGGATATCTGGCTGGGTTATGGGATTATCCTGGAATACAGAAGGCTCCTCAAGTGCTCTGTCACATACTGTGGTTATAATGTCTGTAAGCAAGGAGTATGTTTGTATAATATACATTGTAAATGAGGACGTCAGAGTAAAAGGTTCTTTGTAGCCTTTTGTTACTTGTCCTTTCCATACCATAGAAACCTTTTCCTTAGTCCTCCGTGAAATTTATCCCGAGCAGGATCTGGTATGTATTGGCTCTGAGCTATTTCATCATATCATTACAATGTATTTTTTCATTATGCCATCATAGATAATATGTTGTTTGATCTCAAAAACGAAGCACAGTTGAGTCTGGGTGGTATCTGGATGAATGCCTTCCAAGAATATGTCAATATTGCACAGGAAATAGCACTAGTGATTCATGACAAAATTATGACTCTTCATTTTGAAGTACTTCAGAAATAATAAATCTAATCTTTTGTATTTTGATGAGGTGAAAAAGCTGAGTCATTCTCTTCAGCATGAATCCTGAGGGTTTCAGTTTTATGATTCGTTTTATTTTTTGTGTGTGGGAAGCCTCTCTGTCTTGTATGAATTGTACTGTGCTACTTTACTGTTGCCCCTTAGTAGCCCCAAGACTAGTCTGTTGTGGCTCTACCTGGGCCTCTCTCGGTGATTTGTCACATAGGATGTATTTGGTCATAAATCCCTTGGCCTACCACTAGTACCCTTGCTGCCAATATACCAACACATCGCACTTCCTCCAGGACAGAGTGGGTGCACAAGACTACTATGTGTATAACTAATTTGCTACTTAAGTAAGCTGACTAGTAAAGGCAGATGGCTTCTTTAATATGAATCACCTGTGTTGAAGAAAATGTTGCTGCCAAAAAAAAAGGCATTCACGAAGACTGAGAAAATTACTTGACCACTCATAGGAGAAGTGGAGGATATGGATCAGGATGGGTGGGATGCCCAGGGAATAAGATTTTAAATATAAATTAGCATCAACTCTGCTCTGTCTGTTTTCTATTAAGATTACTGTTTCTCATCAGCTTTCACGTATGTGTCAAATGGGAGACATGAAGATGAAAGGCTTACCCACAGCCACAATGTGAGCCAATGATCAGTGCACACTATTTTCCTAGTTTCCTGATTTTGCTGTACTTTTGAAAAACAGTTTGTTTTTCCCCCCCTTTCTGTGCAATTTTAGAAGAGGTTTGTTATTCTGAATTAAAAAATAAATAAAAGGGTACTTATCCCATTCTAAGTATAAGATGCATCTATACCAGCAGGGCCCCTCTCCTCATCACATGCTTTGCAATGCCTAGCACAGTTGTCAAAAACCTTACCATGATATTTTTGTGCCAGTGGAGCAACTCAAATTGGGCCAAGCCAAGGCTGATCTCAGATGTAATTCAACAGAATTTGGATTACAGACTTGCATGGCCCAATGCATACTCTTTGCCCAAAGGAAGATCCAGAGGGGACGATACACCAGATGGTTGTGCTACCATTCAGAGGGACATCAACAGGCTGGAGAAATGGGCCTGCAGGAATCTCATGAAGTTTGACAATGGGCAGTGCCAAGTCCTGCACATGGGGACAAATGGCCTCATGCACTAGTACTTGCTGGGGGCTGACTCTCTGGGAAGCAGCTTGACAGAAAAGGACCTGGGGGTCCTGGTGGACTCCAAGTTGAACATGAGCCAATAACGTACTCCTGCAGCACAGAAGGCTAACAGCCTCCTGGTCTACATGAGGGAGGGCATTGCCAGCAGGCCAAGGGAGGGGATCTTCGCCTCTGCTCAGCACTGGTGAAGCCATGTCCAGCACAGGGTTCCCCAGTGCAAGAGGGGCATGGACATGCTGGAGCAAGTCCAGCAGGGACCATGAAGCTCATTTAGGGATTGGAGCATCTCTCATCCAAGGAGAGTCTGAAAGAGCTGGAACTGTTCAGCCTGGAGAAGAGAAGGCTTGGGGGGACAGGGGAGTGTGTATCATATTGTCACCCATATCCACATGTTAAATACCTGATGTTGGGGGAGTAAAGAACATGAAGCCAGACTGTTCTCAGTGTTGCCCAGTGATAAGACAAGAGGCAATGGACACAAGCTGAAACACAGGAAAGTCAACTTCAGCAGAGGAGAACCCCTTTTTATTGTAAAGGTGGTCAAATAATGGAACAGGTTGCCAGGAGAGGTTGTGGAGTCTCCATCACGGACATATTCAAAACGTGAATGGATAATGCCCTGAGCAACCTGCTCTAGCTGACACTGCTTTGAGCAGCAGGGTTGGACTAAATGATCTCTGACGCTCCCTTTTAACCTCCACCACTCTGTGATTCTGTGTAGCTGTCTACAGGTAACTGAACTATATAAACAGTGGGGGAAACTAGCTGCCATATTTTGCATTCCTCAGCAAAACTAAGGTCAATGGAGTGACCTTTTGAGAAGAAAATACAGAGGTTAAAAGCCTTTTGAACTCTAGAAGTTGTAGGTTTGTCAAATCCTCTGCCTGAGAGAAGTGGCAGAAGTCCCATGACTTGAAACTTCTACCAGTTGAGACAATCCTTTCAGAATAATTGTAGAGAGCAAGCCTATTCTGGCGCAGAGGTGGACTGCACAGGTCTCTGCCTGTATATGCAAATTTCTGTGATTCAGTTATTGCAACACAAAGGGACACATGTTACTAAAGCAGTATATTTTTTGTTTTAAGTGGATGTACATGACAGTGTCTTAAAACTGCAGTTTAAATTCACTAGCTAAAAAAAAAGAAGCCATCATCAAGGAGAGGTGACTCAGTTTGTACTGTTACCCAGAACATTTTGAGCTGGTGCTCTTACATTCTAGATCATTTCAGGGATTTATCTGGGTAAAGAACATGGGCCACAGGAAAGCAAAATGAAGTGAAGCCAGGTTTGCTAGTCTAGCTGTGCTCTTCCAGGTGCCTGGAATGCTTATCCTTTCCTTACATCTTTTGCCTATTTGCAGGACCTGAAAATGGAGCTTTTGTTGCTGTTCATACATTCAAATATGCCTAAAACTTTTAGGGAAAGCTGGGGCAGCAATGCCTTCCCAGCATGCTGTGAAAGTTCACTCAGC
The DNA here is from genome assembly GCF_000737465.1 of Haliaeetus leucocephalus. Classification (NCBI taxonomy): domain Eukaryota; kingdom Metazoa; phylum Chordata; class Aves; order Accipitriformes; family Accipitridae; genus Haliaeetus; species Haliaeetus leucocephalus. The sequence goes on along the minus strand of NW_010973368.1, from coordinate 6,416,963 downwards.
TACTGCAGGGAAAAGGCAAAAGGCCTCTGATTTTAGCAGCAAACGAGTATTTCTGCTTAGCTGCTGCAGCATAAAGAATTACTTTTTACTGCATGGCCCCTCATTAATTTTTAATTAGTTGCTAGTCAACTCTTTAACTCAATTCACTCTAATTAATTAACGTGATAAGATACAATACCCTAATAGTCCTTGCTTATACACCTATTAATACAAATGAGTGGAATCAACTTTACTGCACACCTGTTCTCAGTAATCTGCGCAAATACTAGTGCATTATCATTGCCTCTCAGAAATAACATCCACAATGACATGTTGTTATTCCTTGTTGCTGGCTGATAGAAGCTCATGTTATCACATTGCACAGGATGCTTTGGAAAATACAGTCACTGTGACTGTGAACTATGGCTGAACTTCATACATCTTGAAGAGACAGCTCTAATTTGCTTGTGACCCCACCAGATCTGTCAATTTATGGCCTGAAATGCTATAATAAAAAAGTGTCTAAGAAATATCAATGTATTAAATATCACTAAGGTCCAAAGGGCAAAATCACAAGAGACAAAGCAGAAGAAGACTTGAGTCTGATGGCTGTGAGTTGATCCTCTGTACAAGGAATAATTTCCCTGAGGTCTGCTCTGGCTCACTCAAGGTCATACAGGCCATCAGTGACAGAGGGGATCCATAGCCAGATTCCAGCTGCCACAAGATGCCTGCAGGAGCGGTGCTAAACTTGCAACATACCTGACCTTCATCAGAGGTTGTGAAAGAGGAAGAATATGCAGATAATGTAAATTTTATCTAGTGAAAAATGTTAAACACAGCTGCCTAATATATGTCATCTCTTCTCAAATCTGTTACGCAGAGTTGATTCTTTTTCTCCTCTTCACTGCATGATAAAAAAAATTAATTGCATTACTTGTCTTTTCATTTAGCTCTGATGTGAGTCAGTCATTGCCCACACTGTAAAATGGAGACGGTGAGGCATAGAGGCTTCTTAGAAGTCAGTGAGTCTGCTGCAGATCATGGACTGGAAAAAAGGGATTCATGTTTCCATTGCAAGCATGAAGTACAAGAGCACCTCCCATTTTGCCCCTTTGTCACTCCCATTCTCTTGCAAAAATCTCTGGCTTGTTTGTATTTGTATTCCAGAGCTTAAGTTTTGGTCCTCCAAAAATACTGGGTTCATGCTCAAACCCAGAGCCCTGGCATTTTGCATGTGCTGGAATAGGCAGAACTGAAATCCTGAATAGTATTTTCTTATTCAGGCTGTGGTTGCAATGAAAGCTACTCCTAAACGTATGTAGACAAGCTATTCCACCAAACACTTTCACCCAATTTTGCCCAACCTTACAAACAGTGTATCTTGGCTTCCAAAAGTAATCCAGAATTGCTGATTATTTTTGGTATACTATTCCTCTAGTTTTATATGTGCTGCCACCTCTAATTTATACTCTACTGTTTTCTCCTGTACCTCCTGCTCCAAAGGGGAACATAACATGTTTAAGTGGTACACTTCCCTACCTTTTCCATAGACAAGTTTATAAGGTCTTAGACGCAAGCAGCAATTTCTTGTTCATTCTCATAAAATCTGCTGAGGATGACCAGAAATCAGGACTTCACTGCTCTTGCACACTTACAGAATGCCTGCTGTAGGTATGGTATGCTCCCAGAGATCCGTGTATCACCATTGACCTCTGAGAGCACAATACAAAGAAACTAATATACCTCTGAAAAACAGAAAGGATGTTTTATATAAATTTAGTTAAAATATCTTTGGAACAGATTGCTGAAAATTATTAGGAAGACCAATGGAGTTTAATAGCCACAGGGATCTTTTCCTGCTTCTCAGTAGAGATAGCAATGACTGGCTGGGCTTATTGTAGCACTACATGGATCAGTTAGGTACAAAATTGGTTTTGCACTAGAAAAATTGCCTTTGAGAGTTTAATGCTGTATGGATCAAAATTTAGTATGCCTGAAAATGAAATGCAAGATTGAGAGATGCATCCCAAGTCCACGTTATGAAAGGGAAAAGTGAGTCAGAAGAGGGAAGGATGGAAAGTTGTATGGGGAAAGAGACTGAAAATTTGTACACCAGGTGGTATGGCCTTTAGTCGTGAGAAGAAGCCGAACTGTACTCTCGCTGGCTTGCTGCATGCAGCCCTGACATTTTGGCCAGTATGATGGGGAGAACCACAGCTGGTATGCAACTGTCACTCTAGACGAGCAGCACCTAGCAAAGTGTAAAAAAACGAAGTACAATGAGGCTGTGAAAGTCAGTTGGTGCAGTGTACTATGTGTACTGCCCTTTTACTGGCAACTTCCTTCTTACAAGGAACGAAAGGGAGGTCTCCAATAGGAAGAGCAGCATTTCTCTCGATGGCAGGTGGCAGGACCGCCAAGAACAAACCCTGTTCTTAGAAATAGAAAGGTGTGGTTTTCCACAAAAAAAAAAAAAAAAAAAGCTTCTTCGTTTTATAGCTATGAGCGCCACAGCTGATGTGAAATGGAGCAATTCAGGAAGGACAAACACTTTCTTAGAAAGCACATAAAAATTGCTGAGGGACTGCTCCTGGTGAAGTCAGCAGGACTTTTTGCCTGGTATGTTGAAAGGCTGAAATCTAAGGAATAAAGAAAAAGAGAAAAAAAAGGAAAAAGCTGTGATGTATAATTTAGGGTTTGATCTTACAGCTTTTACTTGTGCAAGTAGCTTGACTGATTTCCAAAGGCTTATTCCATGTGGTTAAGCATTATTTTTCCCTAAGCTTAGGTTGCGGTGTTAGTTTCTTAATAATTTTCAAACATAAAGGTATTTGGGGCCAGATCTTTCTCTTGTTGAGCTAATGAGCAACACTTCTCACTTATTTCAAGGGTCCTTTAATCTTTTCAAGGCCTTTTTAATTAAAATGAATTATTTAGTATTTGTACAGCAGTTTGAAAGTACACAGAGCTACGTAAGTGCAAAGTGTTGTTATTATTCAACTCATTATTACTATCTTTTACGTTTTCCATAAAACTAGTTATGACTTAGCTGCTGTTAAGCTCCTTAGTTCTCAAGGAAAATTAACATTAGAAAATGCTTTGACTTTTTTTTTAAATCACGGCAAATTACTACTGCTGCTGATTACAGCAGTGATGATATTGTATGAGCACTAACTGAACCAATGCAGAGACCAATTGTAGCTACACTTCTTTAAGAAACTGTACACTTATGAGTTGCCATGATGAACTTGATCATGATGCTCCTATTTGCAAGCACAGACACATACGAATCATAGAATAGAATCACAGAATGTTTTGGGTTGAAAGGGACCTTAAAGGTCATCTAGTTCTGCCCCCCCTGCCATGGGCAGGGACACCTTCCACTAGACCAGGTTGCTCTAAGCCCCATCCAACCTGGCCTTGAACACTTCCAGGGAGGGGCATCCACAGCCTCTCGGGGCAACCTGTTCCAGTGCCTCACCACACTCACAGTAAAGAACTTCTTCCTAATATCTAATCTAAATCTACCCTCTTTCAGTTTAAAAATGTTACCCCTTGTCCTATCACTACACTCCCTGATAAAGAGTCCCTCCCCATCTTTTCCGTAGGCCCCCTTTAGGTACTGGAAGGCTGCTATAAGGTCTCCCTGGAGCCTTCTTTTCTCCAGGCTGAACAAACCCAACTCTCTCAGCCTGACTTCATAGTAGAGGTGCTCCAGCCCTCTGAGCATCTTCGTGGCCCTCCTCTGGACCTGCTCCAACACGTCCATGTCCTTCTTATGCTGGGGACCCCAGAGCTGAATGCAGTACTCCAGGTGGGGTCTCACGAGAGTGGAGTAGAGGGGGAGAACCACCTCCCTTGACCTGCTGGTCATGCTTCTCTTGATGCAGCCCAGAACGCGATTGGCTTTCTGGGCTGCGAGTGCACATTGCTGGCTCATATTCAGTTTTTCATCCACTAATACCCCCAAGTCATTCTCCACCCAGCCTGTTATTTGTGCTTGTGGTTGCCCTGACCCATGTGCAGGACCTTGCACTTGGCCTTGTTGGACTTCATGAGGTTTGCACAGGCCCACCTCTCAAGCCTGTCAAGGTCCCTCTGGATGGCATCCCTTCCCTCCAGCATGTCAACCGCATCACACAGCTTGCTGTTGTCGGCAAACTTGCTGAGAGCACACTCAATCCCACTGTTCATGTCACTGACAAAGATGTTAAACAGCGCCGGTCCCAACACTGACCCCTGAGGAATGCCACTCATCACTGGTCTCCACTCGGACGTCGACCTGTTCACTGTGAGTCTGAATGCGACCATCCAATCAATTCCTTATCCAACAAGTGGTCCATCTGTCAAATCCATATCTCTCCAATTTAGAGACAAGGAATTTGTCTCTTGAAAAATGTCTCTTGAAAATGATTTGTCATTGCTCTGTTCTTTTTACAGTCACCAACATTGATGCACACTGTGCATGTAAACTGGTACACCCTTGGAAAATGACAACTATACACCTAACTTGTACTGGTGTCAGTGATCACAAAAGGTACAGGGCAGGGGAAAGTCAAAAGTGGAAGGTCCCTCCTACAAGGCATTAAGGACTTTCTCCACCCCTTCCTCCACTTCCTTCCTTCAATATTTTCTATTTAAATTGAAGCCCTTCAAGGCAGGGATTGCCTATAATATATACTAATACAAGGCTTGGCATAGTTGAGTATTTAACCTAGACATCATATTTACTACTGTAATGCACTGACCATAAAGAAATGAGCATGACTCATGTCCCTAGTTTGGGGAACTGTGGCAGGAGATGGATGGAACAAGCCATGGGATTGTACAAGCATCGCACAATTCTGACCACCTAGAAACTGAAGACTAAAAGAACACGCTTTTACAAGGCTTCCTAGGCCTAAATTATTTCTAAACAAAACAGGGTAATGGGATTAAAATTAATTAAATAAAACACCCCAAAGTGGGAATGGAGAAGTTGAATTTCACTAGAATCAAGACAGAGGTTTCAATAAAGCTGCACTCTGTATAAACCTGAAGTCAGTGCCAGCAGCATAGAAGACAGAAAGTATTCTTATTTCTTACAGTACACAGTTCTCGAGTACTTTCTACTAGTCATGTTATTGAGTTAGTGTCCTGCCTAGCGTCCCTATTAGCTGTGGAAATACAGCTCAGAAATGTGAGAAGTGCTGTCTTCTATGTAAAAATGAAACATTTTTGAAAAGAGGGGGATATTTTTTTTGAGCGGTGACTGACTTCAAATATTTTGCTCCATTTCATGTGTCACCAGAGGTCTGGAAAATACCCTCATGGGGGAAAAAACCCACATAAATTTGTGCATATTTAACATCCCACTATAGGAAGCACAGTGGACACTTCTTACATTATTATTTAGATTGTTTTAGGATGATAGAATTAACTTTTTCTAATGTAGCAAAGAAAATTTTCTGTATGGACAGTTTTTCAAACTGAAGGAAATAGAGTTAAAAAAAAAAAAAAAAAGCATGAGCAGATGTTCTGAGCAGTTTAGGAAAAAGCTAGAGCCCTGTGGCTAAGGCAGACATTGAGGCAATATTGTGCAACTGTGTCCCATGTAGATTTAATAGTTTTTAATAAAGAATCTGGGAAACTGAAGGAGTTAATTAAAGAAATGCCAGTCTTTAAATGGCCTGAACGCAAATGTGTAAAACCAAGTTGTTTACAAGGAGGTTTGGACCATTGCAATATGGTTTCATCCAAAGATCTGTAGTTTCCGTCACGAATATTGAAAATATTGAAATGAAAAAAGAAGCCTTGGCTTTCAGTCTTTGATGTAAGAAGTTCCCTGTCCTTACTTAAGAAAGTAAACTGCCCATGAACTCCTTACTGCCTCAACCAAGAAGGCCTAGGTATTTTCCTTGTTCCCAAGGATAAGAAGATTAATATTCTCGCTGCAAACTCATGATTTATAAATGGCATACAAATCATGATAATAGAGTATCTGACAAAACTATAAGAAGCAATGTTAGGTTGGAAATTTGAATCCTACTGAAAAAAACCCAACCCAGTTGTCTGATCTGAAACTAAGTGTGCATGGTATTTAGGTGAGCTACCACTGAGAACGAAGCCCTGGTGGAACTGCTCATCGCTGTCAGCTGGGATAGTCATTCCACCACATTCTTGCCTGGCAAGACGGAGGGGGGTTGAACTGAATTAAGTGGTGTGGAAGGGCACTAGGATGGCAGTTTGTAAGATATTAAAAGTGTAACAGGATTAAAGGATCTGATTTATAGATTAAGGAACCTAGGAGACAGGCTGTTAATACTGACTTCAGCTTGGCAGTGGCATTAAGGAGTATACAAAAGTTTACTGCTTACACTTATAGTATAGACCAGGTCAATCTGAGAATAAGACAGCTTGTTTATATGTTTTTAAAACACTATTTTTTGTTATTTTTTCCTGGTACCTTAAGCTGAAAAAAAAAAAGATGGGGAGTACAGTACTGCTTTAATATCAAATGTGAGCAGGATGATGATAATAGATTTCTAATTGCTTCTACTTCAGCACCCACCACTTCCTAGACTTTGATTAATACTTAGAGCATACAGTTTCTAATCTCATACATCTAAGAGGCTCCTCTTGAGAAGAAGCCCTCCACTTAGAAAGGCAAACTGCTGCATAATTTACTGCCACTGATGTTTAATTTTTTTGTATTCCAGTGCTCCAGATTGCCCCAAATATTCCATTCCCTTCCAAAGCACATTAATTTTTCTGCTAGATCTTCTATAAGGAGGTACTGTGACTGCCTTTTTTTTTCTAGCTGGATATCTTTTGGTAAAGACTGGAAACCTCAGTTCTCGATCCACATAAGAATCTGACCTATCTCATTGTCTTGGTTTGGCAAGAAAAGGTTGGAGAATAGGATTCAAGTTCAAGGAAACAGGATTCTTGGCAACTTCTATTTCTGACTTAACTAGAAATACAATGATAAGAACCTTTATTATGATATTTCAGGATTTCTGCCTCCACTCCTGGACAGAAAATTATCCACAGAAGGTGGAACTTTAAAACACATCAGGATGTGAAGGAGGGAGATTGAAAGCTTGGGCCGTGCATAGCTACCATCAGCAACTGAAATTCATGTACAAACATGCAACAAGAATGACAAGGACACACACCTCGTTTAATTCCACTGAAACATGCTGGATTAGGAGCTCCCCAGAGGTACACACTGAAGAAAAAAGCTCAGTGGTTTGGTGGCAAGAAGGAAATGGCCCCTTCTCAGCTGGGAAATTTGGGGCTGCAGGGCTTTTCTAGAACTTTGAGCCAACTTACTTAGAAACCTCTACAGAGCCATTACTAAAATTTTACCCCCCACCATCGCTCTGCTGTTTAAGATGGGTAGGAATACATTAACATCCTGACTTATTGACAGCTATATGAGACTCCTGTATACATATTCTTCACCTGGATAGTCATATGAGCGGAAGAGTTTAAATTCGAGTCCCAGCTTCTCTTGGGAGTTTGGGAGGTAATTTACAGAATCTACAAACAGTTGTTCTCTTCTCATGTTCAATACATTTAAGGTCTTTTTTCCTCTTCTTGTGCAATATTGAGAGTATTTGGGCTGACTGATTTTTCTTCTGATGAAGTCTTCTGATTGTCCTTATTCATAGATCAGCTTTCCTGTTTTTCTTAAGAGAAACTACCTTATCTTTTAGTGTGGGTAGGGTGTTTTGTTTTGTTCCAAAATTAAGTCTGACTCAGCCAGGTGTGTTTTAGCATCAGGTTTGTTCACTGGAGTTTACTGAAACAGGGAGATTATTTTTGTTTTGCATAGAAATTTGGGGGATCATTAGTCAAGGGATGTGGGGAATTCTAGCCTCAAACTTGTCACTATGACACACCCACATCCATGAGTCAATTATTTCACTTTGCTGTCATACAATGAATGCAGGCTCTTAGAAGGTGCCAGACTGACAGCTTTGAAGTCCACAGAACAGGTTTTGCAGAGACAACAGCAGTCCCAGTTCTCCTCGCACACTTCGATCTTTCTGAACCACTGTGGCTTGACTATAAGACAGCCTCAGTTATACTCAGAATCTAGGTGTAACTTGCCATCTCTTAGGATATTCTGTTCTTTCCCTATCCAGAAGTGTCCCAATGATATGACCTTTTTCTTCCTTAGTTCATATGAATGTTGGAATACTGCCTCAGTTTGGCATCTATTGGATGAAATGACCTCTAATTGTAGCGCTGCCTTGTGGACTGAGTGGGCAGTGAGGCTGGCTTCCTGCTCCAGGGACTCCCCTCCAAATTGCCATGGAGAGCCGCTCCTGTGGACAGTTTACATTCTCACTACCTGTACTCAGCCCCACTGCAGATAAACTTGAGGAATCAGGTCTTCTGAGATATTAAATCAGCACGTCTCACAGCTGCCAGTTTCACAGAATAATTAACTCTCAATTATGCATGCTAATGGCAGTGGTAGAACAACCCAAATAAAACAAACCCAAAGCTGATACAAAAGGTAGATAAATTAGGCAGTAAGGATATATTTAGTCCACTCACCTTTGAAAGGCTGGTAAGCGGATTCCTGTAGAGAACAGAGGCAGCTTTAAGCAGGCAGGATGGGGCTGGGTGCCAGCGGGATGAACGTTGCTCCATTCAGACGTGGTGCTGCGGCCAGGAGTGACGGAGGAAGGCAGGGCCTGGTGAATCCACGCTGTGGGTAATCCATCCAGGTATCACTGAGACTTGCCTGAAAATTTGTATTTTTCATTGAAGATATTATTTCTTTACGAAAATACGCTGGAAATAGACTGTCAGTCAACGCCCCATGGCATTTTAAGTGAGGGAATTGTTGCTGAGAGAAGGGGGAGATTTTTCTCTTTTGGCAAAGAGAAAAAATGCAGTTTTATGAGAGGTACAAATTCTTGTTTGGCTGTAATAAACAAATTTTGCCCAGGGCCAGGGAGGCAAAGCTAAGCTAAACTTTCTCCTCCCCATCTCTAGCCATATCACTCTGCAGCTGCATAATTCTCCAGGGATAAGCTCATGGACACACTAAATAGCTCTCAAACAAAAAGCTTCATTCTTTGTTTTTTGGCAGTGAAAGCAATGAGAAGCAGCAAGGCAGGCACACAGGTTGTGCTCAATCCTTTGGGATGATCTCTCCCATGAACCTCCTGGGGGTAGGACTGGAGCAGCAGCCTTGCGTGCCTGTCACTGTGAGGTACCCTTTCCCAGCCGTGTTGCAAAGAGTTACTGCATTCAAAATGGTCTTGCTTAGTCTGAGAAAATAAGGCTGAGTAACCAAAATATCAATCAGTCTGCTTGTTTTGGGCTCTAGGGTCTCGCATTTAGGTACTTAGATACAGTGCGATTGAGTGCCGTGGCAGCTTACATAGGTAGTTAGCCACAAACAGGTAAAGACCTACATAACCAAGTGAAGGCTGTAAAATACACTATCTGACATGCAGAAAGCTAGTATGGATCCACTATAAAATGAGATCAGAGAAAGCGGCCTGAGCAGTAGTAACTCCACCTCAAATTTCCTGTGTCTAGGCACAGTTATCAAGAGAGTTGCAGTAAAGAAACTTACTGGCTGCCCGTGTCCTAATCTTCATGCTACTGTGGTTGAAACTGCGAAGAAACATGAAGCTATGCATGGATATGGTTTTGATGGCACTGATTTCTATAAACATTACAGAATATGAACATCTATACCGATACTGTTGACTTTAGCCACATACAAGGTCTAGTAACAGTGAATGCTTTAATGTTGTTGGCTTTGCTCATTCCACCTTGACAAATTATGGATGATATGTTTAATTTCCCATTACTGAACCCGACTGCTCCTTAGATTACGGGAGGACTTTTATTTTCTTTTGCTGATGGAGAACTGAGGTACATTGTAGGGCTGTGCCCAAATTATATAGGTGGGTATGGCAGAGCATGTAACAGAAACGAGTGTTAGCTGAACCCTATCTCAGTTCTCTCATGCGTATTTTCAACCCTGCCTAATTCTTCCTTGCGTATCAAATTCACCCAGTTTTCCTTCAAGAGAGTAAAGGCTCTCTTAATGACTTGAGGTCTGAAAGATCTAGCCTTTATTCCTTACTTCATGAAGGTCTACAGGGAAATAACAAGAGACTTGGCTTCAACACTGAGATTATGCTGCAGATACCCGTCTATCACAGAAGATGCAAATAGTGGTTTCACTTCTATTTTTTATGTCTGAGAGAAATAAACATAGGAATGAATTGTTTCAGCCAAGGAGAGAAGCGGTATCAACAAGAAGCAGCAGAGATTATGCTTTCCTTCTCTGTTGAGGGCTGCTGTACTCTGACTGTCAAGCTGAGAAGCAGTGCTTGTGCCCTGCGGGGACAGACTGCTTCTGAAGACAGCAATGGCAAAAGCTGTCTTTTTACATTTTTATTTAGTCAAAAGATTTTTGTCTTTATGGTTGGATTAGGTAGTTATCAATCTCTCTTGACTCAAGCTCTCAAACACACAATCTGAGGTAGTTCTGCTTAACTCAATACACACGGTCTGCCTTATAGGCAAGGAAGGTGACATTGTAAATACGAAATACCGTCTCACACTAGTGCTCCATGGCCTTCCTGCTCAGCTCCCGATGCACTTCAAAGCTCCATAGTCGTCTGGTCTCCAGCTGTCATACAAACCAACCTCTTCAGCCATGAAGCAGGCTGTGGGTAGGGGCAGCTGTTCCACAGGAGCCCAGAATACTCTGTGTTCCCACCGTAGGTTCCAGACTGACTTTACCTCCGGGGAACCAGGAAGAGCCGGAGCTGGACTGTCCTCAGAGCTGTTTGCGAACTGTTCTCAGAAACAATGGCTGATGATTCATCTGGCATCACCATCAACAATCTCCAGACCTGCCTTTTAACAAACCTTCCCAAAATGAAGGAAGGGGACCTTCCCAGGCAGAATCGTGTCTGTTTTAGTGGTGGATCTACAGAAGAGTAATCTAGGCTTAAGAGTGCTTGTAATCAAGTGATTACATATGCTTGCCTGAGGTCAGACAGTAAGCTAGTTTAGCAGCTCTGGGGACCCTTGTTCCTGTGTTGCGCTCACATGACATGAGCACACTGACTCATCCATGTGTGGGGATATACAAGTGCCTGCTTATAACATGTTTTTGCAAGTTTTAGTAATAAAGCCAGATCTGTGAGGTTGCAATCCTTTCCATGGCAACAGAACACTGTCATCACCAACATTTTGACTTAAAAGTTGTCATAGTTTGAAAAAGAAACTCAGTTCCTTCTTTTGTTTATGCTAGTAACACAGAAGGTCACTGGTTTAATGTGCATAACCTTTTAAAGTTATTTCTGTGAGTAAACATTTGCTGGAAGATATCCTGTCTGGGTGATATCTTTTGCAAACGCCTGATATTATGCTACCTAAACAAACTTTTATTTGGTGAGCCCAAGACAAGACATGGGGTGGCCTTTCTAGAGGTATGCATCCTAGTATAATGACATCCCAAGTGATATTACAATATCTGAAAATGAAAGATCCCAGAGTAGGGAATAGTGATGGTGTTTACCTTCTGCAGTTGCTAGCAGTGAAAGGATAGTGATGACTGGTGAAGAGTAAGATATATTAATGAAGGAAGCTTGTACTACTCATCGAGGATGAGAGTTGACAGAGGTTAGATACTGTACTGGCATCTCTGGGAATGAAACATATTTGGTGAGGAGAGCCTACATAAGCACATAGGGAAGACATCCACTCAAAAACATCGATGTCTGCAACATGAAATATATGAAATATTTACCTAAGGAAGTTAGAACCATGCTAAAAAATCTCCCAAACAAAATGTGTCTTCTCTATCAAACCAAAAAAAAAAAAAAAAATCGTGTAAAGAGGACTAAATATCAGACTAAAGTGAAACAAAGAGAAGTGCAAACGAACAAAGCAAACCTTCAGCATGGGGCTGCAGGGGATGCTTGTGGTTGTTAAAGCACACATGGCTCTGCCAGAGGAAACTTCTTTCTCTCAGTTTTGTTTGTTTTTTTTTTTTTAATCAGCTTTTAACCAAAAGTTAGGTATCCTTATTAGACTAGTAGATGTAAATAGTTCTCATATGGGAGTATTAAAGTCCTTGAAGCTCAGTTGATTAACAGCATTTAAGGCTGTAGCATATTATTTTTAAGGAGGGAACTTTAGCTTAGAATCCTCAAATCCTTCAAAAACTTTTTTTTCTTTTTCTTATCTTCTTCTCTCACACATCAGTAGATGAGGTCAGTGCTGGGTGTTTACTTATGTTTCCTTAAGTACCAAGAAGACAGCAATAGATATTTAAACACTATACATGTTGAACTTCATGGAGGTGGGACAAAAACGTACAGAAATGTGCCCTTTCTTGGGATGCATCAACTCACACATCTTCCTGGAAAAGACAAAAGAACAAAGAAAAAAAAAAAACCAGCCATGAGAAAAAAACCCCAAAACATCGACAACAGAAGCCTGCGTGGCTGTGTCACCTTCCAGGTCCTATGAAAATACTTTTTCCAAAATTTGAAAGCATTTCGTAAGAGCAGTCAGAAGCATATTGTGTTTTTTTTTTTCTTTTTCCTTTTCAAAGCAAAGCAAAGTTCCACCCTTGCTGTCTGTCTCTCTTTTTTCTCTTCTCTCTTAGAAAAAAAAAAAAAAAGACTTTTGAGAATTTCATTTTTCTATTCACTGCAGTCCTGGCCAAAGTAAAGCCCTCTTTTACATTGACGTCAAGATCTTTACTAAGATTAGGGTTTCATTTCTCTATTGCAGCAATTAGCTAGGGAATGTATAAAAGGCTTCAGGGAAGCAAGCTAGGACTCCAGAGGGGAAAGCACTTTGCACCATAGGCAGATAGCAAGAGAGAGGGCGAGAGGAGGAAGGCAGGAATACAGAGAGGCGGGGGAGGGGGGGGAGGGAGAGAGGGAAAGAGAGGGAGGGAGGAAGGAACAGAAAGTTTATGTACATAAACCTTTTTTAAAAAAAGTATTGTTGCACCTGGTAGCTAGCTTTACTGACACAGAAATGAGAGGTCTCTTCAGTGCTTAAATAGCTGAGAAACAATGGGATAGTGCAGGAAAGTTAACAATTAACAGTCTCAGCTTAAATTTTGTAACTGCAGGGAACTGGAAGCACAGCTGCCTCTCTCTTCAACAAAATCAGGTCTCCTGGTTAAGGGAGGAATTTTTGTTAAAATCTTAGTTTCTGAAAAATAAGCAGCTCCGAGTTGAATGAGTATCATGCAGTTAGGGTTTCAACCAGCCTGCTCGTATTTAACTGTCTCTGCTCATTTTAACGAGAGTGGCTGAGAGAGGGGTAACGAGGCTTTCGAAATGCCTTTTACTTTACTTTTTTAAATGAGGGTACAGAGCGGAGAAGGGAGCTGAAGGTACCCGGCTGGAGAGAAGCAGCAAGGAAGATGGGTTTGCTAAGTGTGGATTTGCTGATCACGCTTCAGATCTTGCCGGTCTTTTTCTCCAATTGCCTCTTCCTCGCGCTGTATGACTCGGTGATCCTCCTGAAGCACATGGTGCTGTTTCTGAGCCGCTCCAAGTCCGGGCGCGGCGAGTGGCGGAGGATGCTGACCTCGGAGGGGCTGCGCTGCGTCTGGAACAGCTTCCTCCTGGACGCCTACAAGCAGGTGGGTGCCCGGGGATGGGGCTGCCGGGTCGGGGTGGGAGAGCCCTGGCGGACGGCCCGGCTGTCGACGGAGGAGGCAAGGGAATGACTCCGTGCCGTGCTGGCTGTCTCCCGGCTGGCGCTAAGTGTGGTGGCAGAGGGATAAGCGGAGAGGAGCGGTGGGTTTAAGTGGGGGCTGAGGGGGCGCGAGACTCGGGAGCTGCTGCCTCTGCTCCGCCACTGCCTCTCTGTGCGGCCGTGGCCGTGGCACTTCGTTGAGCCGTGCCTCAGTTTCCCCGCCGGGACGAGTAATGAGGGTCATGTTGACAGAGTATTTCAAGAGTTTTGTATGAGAATAACTGTAAAATGCTCTAGATGTTTTCACAGCTGTCGTTTAATCGTTCGCCGTGTGAGATCCTCAGAGATTACACAGAGGCTGCATCTTCAGGTAGAGCTCTGCAGAGGTAGATGTCATCTATGTAACATAGACAGACTTGTTTTAATTAGAGTAAAAGATAGAAATGAACCTTTGCCATTACGCTGGCGTTTTCTGTTGCCCATATGTTAATTTTTATATTAGAGGAAGCATCCAAGTAATAGTAAAACTGGGCATGGAGTGAAATAGTGAGCCTTTTTTCTTCATGAAAACAGTGACAGAGGGACATGTCAGAGATTAAAAATGAACTTGACTAGCTGAGGGACAGCTGCCTGGTGATTTAAGTTAATAAAGCCAATAGCAGTTATGCAACATGTACTTCTTCTTCTTTTTTTTTTTTTTTTCCTTTTAAGCTTTGTATAAACATTACCCAGTGGTACTGCCCGGGTCTCATGAGGTAGTTATAGTTCCCTTTTATAGACTGAAAAGGTGGACCCAAAAAGATGAAATTTCTTGCACAGGCCACCCAGTTAGTAAGTAGAAGAACTGGATTCAGAGCTCTGTGGCTTCCAAAACAGTGCTTAGTCTGTTAATGTGTTGTCTTATTTAGACCATCTAATTTAACATACCCCATGTGATGTCATGAGGTTATAGGGGTCCTATCCAAATGATAGGTCTATATCTTCTGAAATATTTCTTTTTGTATTGCCTTCCCCCCAGACCCCTTTCGCTCCCTCACAATGGCTTTTGTATTTGCTCTTACCTAGAGATGTGAAGAGCTGGTGGTGTTGGTGTTTGCTGGCTTTGTGATATGGAATACAAGCTGCTTAGCCTGAAACCCAAGCCACGGGGACATTAATTTTCAGTGTAAGACAAATATAAATAACATTAGCTTTTGCCAAATGGGTCAACCTCTTACTGCTGCCCTAGGAATCAGCCAGCTGGCTACCCAAATGAAGTAACGCTGAATGAAGCTCACTATTCTCCTAGCCCTTCTAGTTTCTGTTTTTAGTCTCTTCACAGACATTAAGTAAGTAAATTTTACAGTGGCCTTGTTAAATGGGCCGATGAACACAATTGTTCCCATTTTACAGACAAGGCAAGGCAGTACAGTTAACACATGGCTTGGTCAAGGCTCCAGTGGAATTTGGTAGTGGCCCAGGGTCTGGGGAAGGCATGGATATATATCCATGAGATGTTTTCAATCTCATTTTGTTTAAATAACACAAAATGATTTAAAATAAAGATGTTGCATGCCTTTCTGTACTTTCCAAAGTCATACTTTGCCTTTTCCTCAGTACTGTTGATGTCAACCATGGAAGCTACAGAGAGGATGACTCTGTGCTATTTTTGGTTTTGGCAATGAAACTCATACCTTGACTTTTGGTCATTAAAAACTCTCCCTTATCACCATTAAATGACCTAGGTTGATAAGGCCAATCAGGCTTTAAGGTTGCTAGAATGAATTCTGGGCCTCAGTGAACTCAGCAGAAAAATGCATATAAACATAACCAGATTTTATCACCTTGTTCCAAAAAGGGGGGAAAAAAATCAATTCATGCCAGCTAATCTTAAGACAAAACTCATTGACAACAATTCATGGAAAGACTCTGTTTTCCTTAATAGAATTATGGGCCATAAGGACAGAAGGTCATTGGAAACCCTTGATTGTCACAGAAAGGTTGACAAGTGTAGATATCAAATTATAGAGGGGACACAATAAACTGAGAAGCAATATTAGGAGAAGAAGAGTCATCATCCCCACAATAGAGGAGTATCTTCTGCTGCTTCTGTAAGGAAGAGAAAGGAAAAAAATTTCAGCTGGAAAGCTGTACTGGTAGAATCGAAAAAATTTGTAATACACACCTGCTTTGTGGCATGTTTAGAAAGCATGATAAATAGTGAAATATATTAAAGACTGTCCCACAAAGCATCTTTTTCCTTAAATTATCTTTTTCTAAATCCTGAATAGGACTGTCCAGTTGTGATATCTTAATCTTAGCCAATTAGCGAAGGTAGGAAATGAAAATACTTGGGAGTCAGGATACTAAACATCATGGCAAAACGCAGTCGATATCACAACTGTGATTGCTTATTGCTCCAATTTGCTAGCTGAAGCCAGGTATTAGCAAAGTACTTAAGCAGGTACTTAAGCTCATTCCATTGAAAAATATTTATGAGATAATCACCATTTTTCAGCTAGAATAGCAGAATTGCAGATGTCTGAGATAAACCAAAGCTAGACTGCCAGTTAGCAAAAGACTGGATTAAAGCAGTAACTATGCTTGGTTTTACTATGTTTTGTGTCACTTACAGAGAACTCTTCCTGAGTACATTTCATAACGTTTTTCATAAAAGTACATGATGTGAAATTTCTTTTCACAGAAAAATTTACTGGAAGCCATTCCAGAAAAACTCTGTTGGTAGATAGTAGATTCTGGATTAAAGTAAATTTATTACAAGAAAGGAGCTCTGCCTTGAAAGCACACAGTCTGTCCCAGAGTTAAGTGATTCTGTTCCAGAACTAATGTGTACAAGAGATGATCATGGAATAGTTAGAGTATATTTGAAAATAGCTGTTCTGATGCATTTTCCCTTCTAGAAAAACTTTTGAATATCTTACCCAAATTTCAATTTGCTTTTGTTCTGCTTTTTGCTGTTATTAAGTATTATTGCACATGACTTTTTGGTTAGGGCAATTATTTCATAGGTAAGATTTCTTAGCAACAGTTGAAGATTTTAACATCCTCAGTGGGGAAGCAATGCAGAGTTTGCTGTATATAGAGTATATTCAGTATTCTTTTTTATTGGAACATTCTATATGACTTGTTTTCTCCACATTTTACAGTCCTACTGGAATAAAAATGATTGATCTTTTGTTTGTTTTTATTTTCTTATGTAAATTTTACCAATGATTAATATATTTCTCTTTACTTCCTTAGCTCTGAGTTCAGTATCTGTCACACTCAGTGTTGATATTGTCTACACTGCACCAGCTTTGTGATTTATAGAACATCCTCCTCCTATTCTTTTCTGAGAGGCAAGTGTGTCTTACATTACAACAAGGGAGTCTTTAGGACCAGATTAATTGTTGTAACAGAGATAAATAGAGCTAGTAACCAAGTTACATCA
The DNA here is from genome assembly GCF_000737465.1 of Haliaeetus leucocephalus. Classification (NCBI taxonomy): domain Eukaryota; kingdom Metazoa; phylum Chordata; class Aves; order Accipitriformes; family Accipitridae; genus Haliaeetus; species Haliaeetus leucocephalus. Next base: position 6,399,853 of record NW_010973368.1, on the reverse strand, counting down.
ACTTCATATAATTGAAAGAGTGCAACTATTTTACTTAAATGTTATTTTTCTAATTTACTGTTGTGCTCTGTTTATCTACAGAAATGAGTGGATTGACTCCTGAAGAGCAAATCATGTATGTATGTATGTGTGTGTATTTACACTTTCATATGTGTTTGTATGTATACATATATATGTGTGTGTATCTGTCTTTATATATGTACATATATGTGGTATAAATGCAAAAATACACACACATAGGCATAAATAATCTGCTCTTTCAGGAGTCAGTCCTCTCTCATTTCTCCGTATATGTGTACACATATATATATGTATACATACGTATAGATATGAATGCAACCACACCTACTGATAAGACAGAAAAAACAACAGAGATTTTTGAGAGGGTGTTAGTGTACCTTCTGCATGATTTATATAGGCGATCTGTACAAATGCCAGTGAGGCATTTGTTTTAGCCCACAGCATGTATACTGAATGTGTCACATATCTTACAGAAATCCAGAGAAAAATCTAGAGAAGTTTTGAAAAAAACATTGTATTAAATTTTAAAAGTTTTTTTTTTTACCTGCTAAGTTACATGCTTTATTTAGTACTGGGATGAATCCGCTTTCTAAGATTCCAAAGGTGAGAAATCATTATCTTAAAATGCTTTTAAAATAGGTACAAAAAAGGTTGCACCCATTAGCAGTGCCCAGTGGTGAGGCCTCATGCTCGGAGCCTTTCCAGTGCCAGATACTAGCTTTGTGTTTCAGCAATGTGGAGCTACCGTTCCTGGTCTCCAGTAGAGAGCTGTAAGGTTATCCTAGAGGAAATCCTCCCTCTTCTCTACCTCAGTGCAGCATAGTTAGGGGGAAGACCTTAATGGCATCTCCCTGAAGCAGCCAAATACTTAGGAATGCCGTGATGCACCTATGGGGGTAACATGCACGTCTGCATATGCGCACATGTGTGTAAATGTACGTTACAGCCCTCAGAAGGATGCTGGTATCTCAAGTGATGATGGTGATGGGTGTGTATATGTACTTGTACAGCTTTTTACTGTCTTTAGAATGGGCCAGCAGCAAGCTCTGGCATGACAGACCCAGCACGGAGGGAACGGTTGGCACAGGATCCCAACTTCACAGCATAGGCCCAGCTCTGGATGTAGCAGCAAGTAGACTGGTTCAGTAAACACCCAGTGGGATTTTTCTGAGATTTCAGGGAGGCACAGTTAAATTACCTTTGGCTACTTCTGCCTGCTTGATAGGTGCAACCTTTATTCCTAAAATAAATCAGCATGCAAAGCAGGACAGCCTGAAAACTGTCCTGTTAAGTACATGCTGCACAACATTATCACAAAGCTGTATGTGAAAGTAATATAATGGCACGATCCTTTACTTGCTCTTTGGCTGTCCAGTGACTCTTTGCTGTCTGTGGAAATCTTTTAAAGGTTGGAACAAAGACATAGCCTCTATACTTATTATTTGTATTTATTTTGTCTAGCAAGGTAAGGAAGGGTCTCTGTCTGCATTTGACAGTGATAAAGGGAATTTGTGAAAGAGAGCATGTTGTATAGTTTCAGGGTTTAGAACTAGACATTGTGTGGTATTAAAAATATTTTATTGGTTTTACAGAGTTCAGCCTTAGCAGAATTGTTTTCATTGACATTTGCAAATGAAAACAATCTTGAAAGAAGTGAGAAAAACAAAACAAAACCACAATTAAAACCTTTCCTGCAGTGTTTGGAACAAAAGTTCAACAGGATTTGGGCTTGTCATTGTCGTTATTATTAAAACATTGTCATTATTATTAATATATAATCATGTTTGTTACAGTAGTGTCTGAGGACCAACCTAGACCAGGGCCCATTGTACTAGGCAGTGTCCTAAACAAGAAGAGCAGACAGTTTGCCCCCCGGAGGTTACAGTTCAAACACTCAAGACAGACAAAAGGTAGAAAAGGAATATGATGACTCCTATCCCACTTGGGGTCTCATCCTACCTGTTTCATTTTGCGGATCTAACTTTACTTCTGCCACACCACCTCTTTGCAGTCTTCCATTTTCACCCTCATATGTGAAAAACTGACTGAAAGGAGTACTTGCCTTTTTGTCAAACCCTTGTGAAAACCCCCTTTGGCTGTGGTAGATACAGAATATTAGCTAACGGGCACCACCCAGGAAAAGGATCGTACATGGTCCTTGCACGTCAGCTCAGCCTCTCCAACAAAACCATCACTGTATTCATACAGTGCTACGGCTGAGTTAAAAAAAAAAAATAAACCCCCCAAAACCGAACATCCAAATTAATTTCAAATGTCCTCCAGGTGCTGACTAACAAAAACTGGTGAAGGCCTCTGTCACCGCTAGGTAGAGTCCGCAAGGGCAGCCAGTGGCCCAGAGGCCACGATGTCGTAGGCCATGCTCCCATCTTGAGGGAAACATAAGCCCTTAAGAAGCTTGCTGTAGGCTCCCCGATCAGAGGAACTAAAATTATTCGTTTTCTTTTATAAGAGAGCACGGCAAAAGACTCCTTTATGCTCGTTTGTGGGACTGGCAGTTTTTAAATAAAGAGACCAGCATTTGACTAGTTATTTTTATCCGGACTGTGCCCTTTTAATTTGTCTCCTGCTTCCCTCCCTCAGCTTCACACACCTGATCCTAAATAAAAGACTCTGGACTCTGGGAGAACTTGAGTCAATTCTAGTCTTTGCTTTCCAGTTTGAGTAATAGAGTCTCTTAAAGCAAGCTGCCACCTCCCTATGACAAATGAAGAGCTCCCACTCCCATATGCTACTCCAGACAAGGGCCTCCTGTAATTTTTATCCACTGCACAACTCTGGGTCATGTAAATAAAGAAAACAAAAATAATAATTTGTGTAATTCTCCAGTCAGAGTCTGATTATGATTTGGATGAAGCACTGAGAAATACCGGGCTGTTCAAAGGGTATATTTAGCTGAATGAGATCAAATCAAATCAAAGCAGAGAATTTGAAAAGGAGCAAAAAGCTCCAGGGATTCAGTTCATTACCAATCACTGGACTCCAGTCCCAAACACAGCATGTCCATATTTAAATGGCTAATATCACAGACTGCTAATTGTCTGGCAACACCTATTTTCTTTAGGGGGTTGACCCAGCCTCATGAGTCTGCCAAACTGTTTGAAAATCCCTCATGCAGGGAATGAAAGTTGTATTCCAGTGCACAGAATCCCAGGAGGGTTATGCTAAAGCTGATAAAAGCAAAATGAGAAGAAAGAACAGGTAAATGAGGAGGTGATGTTTTGTCCATGGGGCTTTTCCTAGTCCTCATGGAGAATGTACAACAAAGTTAGCAGTATGTGCTATTTCTAGCCTGTAGTTTATGAATAGGGCTTTCTTTCCCTCTCCTAAGTCTCCTTCATTTTGCAGTCTGCATGCTAAAGCATCGGCAGCCTTGTTCCCTTTTCACTCTGCGTGCAGACTCAGAGAAGGAGATGCAGTACCAAGGCTGTCAAGCAAACACAAAATTCGCACAAATGATACAAGTCACTGCCTTGGTGTCGGGCTCGTGCTTGCTCTTGCTGATGGCTGGGCTGGCTCTCAGATTTGGTTGACCTACCTTGCATGCAGGCTGAGTGGGAGGGGGTGCCTGCACGCTGCCCAGTTTCCACCTCATCCAGAAGGCTGGCACCGAATGCCCAAATATTCATGCACAGAAGTACGTGATTATAGAAATGCTGGATTGCGTGTGAGGGGAATTCTGCTAGTTTGTTTCTCAGAATTTATATTTTGCCTGCCTTTGTGTAAGATTTCAAAAGCGGTTTGGCTGAATACATGGGGTTTTTTGTTTGTTTTCCCATTGCGTTGATTTTCTTTTCCAAGAGCTATTTTTTCTTTCAATAAATAACAACAAAGAAGACAGCCAAGGCCTACAATGCAGATGATCAGCAAGGATGATATTGTCATCCTGTGTCAATCGGTTCCCGAGCCTGGTGAAATAAAGAGTCCCTTTGGGAACGTCAGCGCTTCATCAAGACCAATTAGTGGAGATGCCGCTGCTTATGTTTAAGCATTAACGACTGGGCAGGGCTGCTTTTTGGAGTGCCTGACACTGGCATGGAACAAGGCACCGACCTAATTACTCCTCTACAAGAGCAGAAAATGCCTTGTGAATGCCTGCTTGGCAAGGATGTCTCATTAAGGGGAAAAAAAACCCAACACAAGCACTCCTAGAAACAAAAATTAAAATAATAGGTAACCTGCGGCCACGAGACCTACTTCATGGCTGTGGTAAATGAAGAGAAACTGCTATAAGGAGACGTAGGGCATATTTGTAATTTACTTCCTAAATCCATCTATTTTTTGGTTAATAAGGAGTATGAGACAGAACGCAAACTTGCGTTGTTGGAGAACAGCGAAATATGTTGCCACCCTTGGTATCAATGTTAAATAGTACTTGAAGGGCATTCCCATGCTGGTGTTCAGTGGGAGTTGCTTTGTTAGTCTGTTCCTTCAGGGTTTGCAAACTTGCCTAGAAAAAGAAGCGTTTGGTAGACCTGAGTGAAAAGTTGGTAATCAGGAGCTTACAATATGTAGCCTCTCTTTATGCTTAAATGTGATCAAGAAGCAGGCTATGGTTTCCCAGTTCAAGAGTGTTGGTTAGAGTATTTTCAGTCATAATAGTTTTGTTAAAATAAAACCAGAAGAGTGAGGTGAAACAGCTGCTCACGTGTTTCTTGTCTCTTAAGCAGCCCTGTACATTGCTGTGTTTTAGTTGCTTCTATCCTTTTTACCTTTATTTTTCTTCTCTTCTGAAGAGTGCCAGCAAATATTAGAAATTCAAGGTGTGTTGCTTAATTGCGATTTATGAGGTAAATCACATTATTGCTTTTTTTCTTTGACTAGATGAGTGCACGCTCCTAAATACTGAGGTCCATTATTCATCCAGGGAGTGGGTGCAGCACAGATACTTACATGTCAGACTTTGCCCAGAAGGCACATTTTGGGCAAGCTAGCTCTGAAAAAGCATTTGCTTGGCACTGTAAGGGCAGTTAAGCTTTCTAGGTAAAGAGGGATCTAGTGTTTGTGCAGAAGTGCAGATGTGTTTCTTGAGAGGTGCCCTTTTTTGGTGGTTACCAACTTGTCACAAAATGCTGAGTTGTCTAGCTGGCTTATGGATTGAATGCAGCCCTCAGGATCATTATATGGCTGCCACATGATCTTGACCTGTGTATTTCTTTGCTCAAGTCTGGCCCTTTACTTTACTCACTCCTGCTTTGCCTATCTTACTGCACAGAATGGCAGAGAGAAATGAGATGTTCAACAGCTGCACAGAAGAGTACCTATGACCTGCTAAGGTGTAGGTGGCCTGTAGCAGCACTTCTTAAATGCTGCAAGATGCTTAATGCTACTTCTTAAATGCTACAGCCTGAGTCTCTGAGCCTGCCTCTCTCCAGATAGATCCTTCTTCTCAAAAACTGGATATGGCTCTTTTCCTTCCTTGAGTTCAACGGACAGCACACTCACACAGCAGGTCCTAAACGCAGCTATTTCAAGCCTTGCTTGCTTTCAAAGGCAAATGAGCACAAGGCTTTTTTTTTCTAACTGTTACCAGGGCTCTAGCAGACAGCAATGCTGCAGATGCAGGTTTACAGGGAGAGGGGCCACAAGAGGTTGTGCTTTCCTGGGACATCACTTGCTTCCCTTGCCTGTGGTGCAGCCGCAGCTGCACATCCCCTGCTCCCAGTGGCATGATCACCATGTGCTTGGCCTGGACAGATTTGTGGGTCTCGGACAGTCTTTCTTTCTGTAGCTCTCTTCCTTGCTGATCTCTGAGTGAATGGCAGCACAACTGTGTCTCAATTTGCCCTATAGAAAATAGTCAAAATGATGTTTATAGCATGTGCCAACATGCTGTGAGACCTCGTGTGGCTGTGAAGTCTGGCAACTTTAAGGGCAGTGTCTTACAAACTTTGCTTTGGTTAGACTCTTGCTTCTATTGCTATTCTGATGAAATAATGCCGAGTCATGAATAACTGTAGATTTGTTCAAGGCAGCCAGGTTTCCCAGGAAGAAATGGAGGATCCAGTATCTACAATATACTTGCCTCTGGATCTGTGTGTAGCAGTAATTGTATCAGCTAACTTTTCAGCTGTTAACTCAGCTTCTTACTGTATCTGACTCATCAGGATACCCTGTAATGTAATATAGAATAGAAGTGCACTAAAAATCAGTTACTTATTCAGCTTTTACACAGTTCTTATTCAGCGTTAACTTCTGTTGACTTCAATGGGAGTGTAGGTTCATAAAGAAGTAAATAAAATATGAAAGACTTCAGAATTTGGCCCTGTAAGTTTCGTTCAAAGCAACACTTCCGAACGTAATCAAATAGACAGGAGACAGAGAGAGATAGAAAGAGTCAGGGAAATATAAAAGGATAATTGTTGTACTAGAGCTTGATGTTGAAGAGACATAGGAATTGCTGTGGCAGAGCTCATTAAAAACTAATTGTCTTATGTAATAATATTTTGTGGTTCTATAGCAGTTATCAGCTAAGGATCTTGGAGCCCTCTGCAGGCTCCACCTTATTCTGGCAGTCCCTTCTGTGAGATGCTTATATTCTGTCTTTTTTCTATAGGCAGGGAAATGGAAATGGTCAGGCACAATGACTTATCCACAATTGCCTGTTGGGTCTGAGTTAGATCTGGGGTTAGAGCTGAGAACAGTTCGTTTTCACTTCATCCTACTTACACCATCATATGAACTTTCCCCTTTTCCTGCTGCTTTTTCCCCAATCATTTTCTAGGGAAACATTGCAGTAGAAGGAGCAGTGTCAATCAATCACTGATGAAATTACTGCAAAGTGGTTAGAAAACCTTTTGGAGAGAGCAGCATTGGATGGTCCGCTGTCAAAACAGAATGATAAATATTGAGTGGGTGTCTGCAGAGATCTCTCTTGTGTTTGGTACTTGGTATTTTCATTCTTGGACTGCAGGATGGAAGAGAATATACCTGTATGAAACCTGCAAACCTCTCAAAATTGAAAGGCACTGCATGTGTTGTGAAGATCAGGAATACAATGCAGAATGATTTTGGATAATTGGGAAAACGGCTTGAAATGTGGGATGCAGTTCAATGGGTCCAAGTGCAAAACACCAAATTCAGGCTGGACTGATGAAGTACCCAAGTCTATGATGGGGAGCAACTAGAAAGGCAGAAAAAGGGACCTAGGCATTATAACTTCTCACTAGCTAACCCCTAGTCAACAGGCTACTGTTTTTCCAAAACAGTCATGATGTTTCATAAAAAGCAAACATCTGGAATATATAAACAGGTGTAGCCTGTGAGATACATGAAGTAATTGTCTCATTATTCTGAGAATTAACAAAAACTCTTTTGAAGTTTTGAACACTGCTCTTCAAGGAAGATGTGAACCAAGTGGAGAGAACTCAGGATGGCAGTGAAAAAAAATCATGTCTAGAAAATTTGACTCACAGAGAAAAGTTAGAAGAAATTAGAGGTAGTCTGTCTGAAAGCAAATAAGAGTCTGCAGATACATATAGGTGGACAGGACTATGTGTGTAGTGGACAGGACAAGACAGATCTCAGATGAAGTTTTCTAACAATAACGAAGTAATATACCTGTCTGGAATGCCACATTTCCCTGTACTGTGAGTGGAGATGGACTAGATGAACTTTCTGAAGCTGCTACTTTTGATGATTTGCTATATCCCCATGCTAGTGTCCATGCAGGTATTTAGGTATACTCTTTGAACAGACGACTCTATTTATAGTTGTAAGGATACTGGACAAGCAAGTCACACTAACTTGCTATGTTTTAATTTATTTTGCCGTCAGGTCAAACTGGGAGGAGAAGCCCCAAACTCCAGTGTAATCCACATAGCCAAGGGCAGTGATGGCAGCAGTAGCAGCTGGCAGAGTGTCGGTGGCAAGTGTGGAACCAAATGCCACCTTCTGGATTTTGCCAACTCCGAGCGGCCACTGGTGGTCAACTTTGGTTCAGCTACCTGACCACCATTCACAAGCCAGCTGTCGGCCTTCAGCAAGCTGGTGGAGGAGTTCTCTGGTGTGGCTGACTTTCTGTTGGTCTACATCGATGAGGCTCACCCGTCAGATGGCTGGGCTGCCCCTGGAATCTCTCCCTCTTCATTTGAAGTTAAGAAACACAGGAACCAGGAAGACCGATGTGCAGCTGCTCACCAGCTCCTAGAGCGCTTTTCCTTGCCACCTCAGTGCCAAGTGGTGGCTGACTGCATGGACAACAATGCCAATGTGGCCTACGGGGTTTCATTTGAGCGAGTATGCATTGTGCAGAGACAAAAAATCGCCTACCTGGGAGGCAAAGGCCCCTTTTTCTACAATCTGCAGGAGGTTCGGCTTTGGCTGGAACAAAACTTCAGCAAAAGATGAAAACCATTCTCTGCCGAAGCTATGTCAACAGAAGTGTCCCTTTAAGGTGATGTGAAAGGGAAAAAAAGAAAACATATGCTGGTTTGCATAAGGCCTTTCAGATGATTGCAGGAGAACACATTTGATAACAAGGTCAAATGAACATTAAGAAAACAAAACAAAAAACTAACTCCACAGAAACATTATTGTATGAAAAAAATCCCACTCCTGCGCTTGCTACGGGACAGAAGAGGTGAATGCTTCTGTGAAAAGGTGCTGCTGGCGAGCAGGAAGAGTGGTAAGATAAGACCTGTCTCCCAGGAACCTGACTCATGAAGTGTTGGCCCTGGGCTGAGCCAATCCATGGAAGGGCAATGCTGTGCATTTCATCAGAAAGCCTTCTTTACCCTCCTGTAGCCAATGCAAGCAACCTGGGAGGAGCCGGGGGCTTGCAATTACTTTACATAGAAATGCAGTAAAGTGCGGAAATTGTCCTCTCTCCTAGAGATTTTATTGTTCAGAGAGTACAGGAACCACCATGCAATTCATCCTGCATGCAGACTGGCTGCTCAGATCAAGGTGAAACATTGTATGCTGGTATTTGTGCTCTGTATGGATGCCTCTGGACAGCATATTAACTAAGTAATTCTATCTATATGTTTGTATTCAGTATGCAGGCCTGTGCCTGCTGAGAAAGATGTTAAAATCTATGGAGTTGGACCAAAAAGGCAAAGGTGATCAAATAAGCCCATTACAATTTGAAAACTAAAACACCTGGACTATTTGTAACAAAACAGGGAGAACCACCTAGAGCGTGCATCATGAGACAAAAAGCTGATCCCAACCAACCCTCAGTTCTCAGAGCTGACAATGTGTATTTATCAATATTCTCTGGTTTTCTTCTCTGTTTCTTTACCTGCCTCAATCTCTTTCTGTCTAGCAATAGGCTTGAAGGTAATTTCATTTTTAGCTTTTTAAAAAAATAACTTATTTCTCTCTTTTATTTTTATTTGAGATAATGACCTTACAGATGTATTTGGGGGATGGGGGAACTTATACACAACTTTACCTCATTGAAATGGAAACCTATCCTGTCATTTACCCTGTTAAATGTAGTCATGCTGATTTTTGCTATCTTAGATACCCGCAACTAGTTTATAGCTATGTTAGTTTCCTTGGAAGTTAAGTTGTTTGCAGCCTCAGAATTGATTAGCTGCAGTTCTGCTATCAGATGAGGTGATAGTTTGTTTCACTTCTGTTCTCGAAAGCCTTCCCAGAGAAACAGGGAAGACAAATAGTGTGAATTAATGTGAATAAGTGTAAAAGATGGCAGAATTTTCCTATGAATGGGTCTGAATTATTAATTATGTTTAAAGAGATACTGTCAACTTAGAGTATACATTAAGTTTAGGTACTTCTAAAACTAAAATGATTTAGTTGAGCCTGATGAAAAGGCAAGTTTACAATGAGCTAACCCATTAGAGCTGATAAATGAAAACCCATAAGGAGATGGACTATCCAAGTTTTCTCTCAACTTTGGCAGAAACATGAAACAGATAAACAGGGTAAATGGCAAAAATCAAATTAGTTATTTTACTTTCTCCTCCTGCCAGTTGTCAGGAACATGACATATTAATACTAACACAGGAAAGAACAGAAAATACATACGTAAATATTTTCATTCTCACAATGTCCCTTTAATATTGTGTATTTCTTCTTGCTTGGCTGTTGGTCAACTTAGCCAATGTACAAGGCATTTGAAAATGTGTTTTCAAGCACAGATCTGAAATAATGACAGTAACATGAGTGATTTCTCCCATATTCAGGTTCATGCTTCCCTTCCTTCTCACATTTTCCTCCACACAGGTAAACATATACACACACACTTACACAGTTTGGTAATGTGTATCAGAGAAGGGTGTAAAGAATGGTCTTCAGACCTTCTGGTGAGCCCCACTTCTCAGAAGGCATATGTCTCTGCGTGTGTGTGTGTGTGTGTATATATATATGTATGTATGCATTTACATATGCATATATATGTATACTATATATTTTTATGTATGTATATACATATGCATGCACATATAAGTGGTGTCTAAGACCAATAATAATAATAATAATTCTGTCCTCTCATTCATTAATGTTACTGTAACTCATTGCTCAGTGTGAAAGATTGTTATACATTTTTGTGACTAACTGGGATATATAACTGAAATTTCTAAACCTAATATCATAGAAACAGTAACATAGCCAAACTATGTGGTTTGTTTAATCCGGTGTCCTACCTCTGACTGTATCAGATGCTTCAGGGGAAGGTGCAATAATTTCTTGGAATTTTCATTAGCTTCAGCCCTTATTATTTTTGTCTTGTGTAATGCGATTGTTGATGTCTCATAATCCCTATGAGAGGCTGATCCTGAGTTTTGAGATCTAATATTTCTTGAGGTGGGGAATACTAAAATCAAAACACATCATGTTTAAGAACAAAGAAAACCAAATAAAACCAGATTGATTTTTTTCAGATTTGAATTGGCTGCTTTTCAATGTCATTCTCATCTCTTGCTCTTGTACGTTAAAACAGTATAAACAGGAGTGATCCTAATTTTTCTTCTGTATGTCAGTGATTATATACTCTATACAGAAATTTACATACCTTGTTTCTTTCTTAAGCCAAACAATAATTCACAGTCTTATACAGGTCCATATTCTTTGCCTGTCTCTGTATCTCTTCTGTTTTTACTACACTGTCCTTTTACTCAGGTGAGTAAAGCTGTAGACATTACTCCAAGTGAAAATATGTATTGATATACCCAGCACATCTTTTCCTTATTATATCCTATTCTTCAGTTGCCTGAAACTTTATTAATCCATAGCAACTCCATAGCCTTTGTAAAACTTAAACTATTAAGTCTTTTCTTTCTCTCTTCTTCAAGTCTGAACTGTTTATCCAGGAAATGCTAGCCAAATGTTTAGCACAGCTGTTGAAACATACCTTTAGCTTGGAGGAGAGAGTCTGAGTAATTCAGTTAGTTAATACCCCTTTGCATATCTGAAGTTACAGTTATTTTTCAAGTCCATTTTCTCCTTTTGAATTTCCATTATTTTGTCTTGTTATTCATAGATGCCTGTTTATCACATAGTATAAAGGAATTATAAAATTGGCTCTTGTAAATGGGAAATCCACAAGGATTTTCCACAAGAAAAAATACACAATAACTTAATTTCTTTCTTGGCAACATGAATGCATTACCCTGCCCAAAACTTAAAGATAGTTCGGCCTCACTGATTATCAAGACAGAAATACATTTTGCAAATCCTTAAATTTCCCCAGAAAAAATTGTGGTCAGAAAGCAGGGGAAGTATTTCAAAGAGAAATGGGTTTAGAGGAAAAAAATATCTTTTATAAGTGGCTGATAGAAATACAAACTCTTTTTTTTTTTTTTTGTTGACAAAATTAAAACATTTTATATAAAAGGTTTTAAATTAAACTACATGCATTGTCTTCAGTTAATGATATAAGTGGCCATATGTCAGATACCCAAAATTATTGTAACAGCGGGTTGTTTTGGGTCCAGCTAGCATCATACTTCAAATTTGTCTAGTCTGCTGTGAGGCTAGATTTGCTTTTGTTTCTTATTCTCACTATTTGAGGGCACTAAACCATATTACTTGAGGTGCTTCAGTGTGACATACATATTGAGCAATAGCTCAGAAAATAGGTGCCTGAAAGTATTCTGGAAGGCTTCTGTATATAATAGAGACCCCAATACTGTGTCTCAACATTAGTATGGGAAACTTCCAGTACTTTTTTATTTTGAGCAAGGTAAAAAGCTATTCTGGGCTATCATTCTACATTGTTCTGTGCTTAGCATCATTATTTAGATGAAAACGATAGCATTTTGCTCTTGCTGGTGTAGACAATGACATAAATTTAAGGGAGCAGGAAAACATGCCCTGTCTATTAAAAAGAAAGAAATATATTATGAAATATATTGTTGAACAACTGTCTGAACTCTTTGAAAAACAAAATGCAATCATTTTTATGAAGGTGATCTTGGTGGGGAAACCCACCAAGCTTCTCAAAAAGGTATCAGTGCTGTGCGTTCAGGTGTGTGTGGGGACAGAGGTTATGTTTCTGTATGTGTGAAAGTGGCTTTTCTGTGATGTGGAGTGTAGGTTTAAGAGTTTTTAAGACTTTCATTCAGTACTATAACCAAAGCAATAAGAGATATCAGGTAGGGAATATTGGCCAGTTTTGTTCAACTCTACACCACGTCTGTGCTGGATACATATTCAGTGATCTTTGGGCCCAATTTGGAGGCTTCAGTGAAGAGAGGTTGGGGTGAGACAATGAAGGCTTGTGTGCTTATGAAGATCGCTAACAAAAGAGTAATTAACTCAGTTGGCGTTCAGATGCCCTCACACTGGCATTCCTCTGTGCACCTTAGTGTTTCTGTATTTGAAAGAGGGGTCTCTTTGGGGCCGTTAATAAGACCACCAGGGTGTAGATGCCTGTGTGTACTGACTATGTGTGTGTCATTGTTTAAATGTCAAAAATATACTTTGTAGGAGAGCCAGCAAAATTTTGTTACAATATGGTGCTCCATGAAATGTGCTTTCTAGATTTGTTTTTCTTGTATTACAATAAACAATAAAGGAAAATATACCTCTTCTGTGTCTTCTTATTCTAATGTTGGTTATTAATACATGGTGGAATCTTTACATTAGACCAAGGAAACTTAAAACTGTATTTAATACAATAGCCTACGCTACCCTGACGAAATCTTAAGCAATATGAGCAAATCCCTTTATAAATGGTGGGACTAATTTAATATCTGACTGCTCCTCAACTTTTAAGAAAGGTAAGGGAGAGAGAAACTGAGAGCTACAAGAACAGCAGTTGAGTCTGCACAGTATTGCACTGTTCAAAAAAAGTGTGTGCTTGAAGAAAGCATGCCAATCTGTATGTAGCACATGAACCCTGAATGAATTGGTTGTGAATGCATCAGTTATACATGCAGCTCCCGTTTCAATGAACAGGCAAAAGGCAAAAGGTGAAAAATTAAAAGGACAGCTGAATAGCTGCTACAGGCAAAAAAAATATTTAAATGGAAGAATGTCCGGCAACTTCCTAAACAAACTCACTTTGTGACTTAGTTGTATTTTAGAAATTTCCTCCTCTTTGTCATCTTTTGTTACCATAAGTTTTATAGGACCCTACATCTGAAAACTGCTTGTGAGTATAGGTAAGAAAGAACAAAACAAATCACCAAAAGGAAAGCCATGGAAAATGTTACATCTAAGTGTCCCAAGCAGAAATGTTCATTACAGCATGCTTGACAAGCCCTTGGAACAACCAGACAAATAACTCTCTCTAGATTATCCAGTTCACATCACAGAAATAACCCCCAAAAGTACTAAAAGGAGACTTTTGAGTTGTGTGAATATTCCTGTAGTCTGGCCATTAGTGATTATGACCTGTATATCAATTGTTGCTATAAGGAGCTACTCAGTATTCTAGAAGAAATTAAAACCTTTCAGGACTTGCTTCTTATTTCACAGCTGTATAAATCAGGTGAAAGAAGATGTGATAAAATAACAATTTTATTAGAAAATAGCATCATTAATAAATAACTTGTTACCAAAAATTAGACTCTGACTACTTCCAAAGATTTGTATTTTTTTCTGGAATGGATAGTGTCCATGATAGAAGGAAAAAAAAAATTAGAAAATGGATTATTTATAGAGCAGTATTTCAAGAGGATTGACTATTGCTCAAGATCTTACTTTCTAACAAAGAAGAGAATCCCTGAGGCATAATAAACCTTTCCCAAATATAAACTTCAAACAAAAGACCTAAATGTTGGTTAAAGACTTTGATCACAGGCAAGTCAACTTCAGCTAAAGTGAATATCCCTTCCATGGTTTGATGCATTTTTTGACTCACTGTATATACCTGTGTGCTTCTAATGTTCGTATTAATGAATCCAACCAGCTTAAATGTGTCTTACAGAGCTAATGTGAAGTGGAAACACTTGAGTGAGCATCCTGTCCAAATCCTTAAGGCCTTAAAGATTTGTGAGCCTCACTATGTCACTTGACTAGAGAAGGAGCATCCATTTTAGGTCATATACATGAAACATGAATACGTCAAGTGTTTTAGTTCTAAGATAGTGCCTATTATAAAAAAATTGAAGAAGAAGTAGCAAGCAGGAAAAAATACTCTTTAAATCAGAATTTCCCATATTTTCATATGTATATTTATGTTATCTGTATAAAAGCTACTGTGACTTAGCTATGGATTAGCTGTGAAGGTAATAGGAGGGGAAGTTTTCTCCAAAGCCTTATCTTCTTTAGGAATTAATCAGCCTTTGATGTCCTTTAACCCTGTTCTTCTTCCCTTATATCCCTCCTGCACCTGATTTCCCATCTCTTTCTCTTTCCAACCTGTAATACCCTTGGTGATAATTCCCCCATCTCAGCCTTTGGTTTTGTGGAATTTGTTTAAGGCTACAGATTAGCTGCGGACTTCATTTCAAGTATGAGTACTATTAAAAGGATGTCAGTTGTCAGAGGGTCAGGTGAGATATGGGAGAATACAGCATTTTGTTCTGTTTATCTGTGTACCCTCAGTGCAGATCATCTGCATGCAGGTTTGTTCTTAAACATCATTTGCCATGTGTCGGCCTGCAGAGCTAAACACTGGCTTTCTGGGCAGATTAGGACAGCACGAACAAGTATTTAGCTTCCTGCAGACTGGAAGGGAGCAAACATACAGATTTTAATCTCAGCCCTAGCTACCAGAGTTCCTATCTCCCCATGTCTGTCAGCAGTTTGTAAAAACTCATAAAGCCAACAACTCACACAGGGTGAAGGTCTGAGCTCTGGGAGTGCCATACATTAGACCTGGCCAGATGTCTTATGAGACAAATCTTTCTGAGGTTTTCTCAGAGACTCACAGGAAATTAGACCAATCGTTCCAAACCAGAAATTGGTGGACTGTGCTTGTAAATTAAAAGCACTTGCTTCATGAGAAAAGGAAGTCTTGTAGCTGATGCTACTATGGAAGGAGCAGCAGATTTTGACTAGCTGCAGAAGTTCTCTCTTAAGCGATCCTCGCAGATCCTTACAGATGGACTGAATGGCATTGCGGGGGGGCTCAGGATTTCACAGTGCTAAAACTGCCCACAGCAGGCCACCTAAACACTGAACACATCTAATGGAAAATAGCACAACTTTGCCACTTGTGCTCCCAGGGCATCTCAAAGTACTTGAAAACCATCTTTACTATAGACTACTTTGACAACAGCTAGGCTGGATGCCTTGACTGAACGTGCATATAAACTTGATAGCTATTCTCTCAGGATATTTTTCTTGCCTGTCACCAACACCTGTGTACTTTAGTATAATGTTGCTTATCTGTTGTCCGGTACCATGGCAAACTGTCCAGCATAACACCTAGTTCCTTTTGAGCAGATTGCAATGACCCCTTAATTTATATTGTGTGACACTGGTGCCAAGATGATTTGAAGTTCGGGTCATCCTGTTTATTATTGGGACAGATATTTCTGAGACAGTAGATCAAGAAGTTTTCCAGCACTGTTTTCAGCAATGGAAGTATCACAATAAGTAAGGCTGGCAAAGAACGTTCAACAGACCTTTTCTGTTCCAATGGACTTACTATATAATGTTAATTACAAGAGTTTTCTCATTATATGTTTAGGTATGTATGAAAATCTCCATGAGGCTTCCATTTGTATTTACCTAGATCATCAAACTGTACCTTCAATGGGACTTTCATTATCTGAAATGGAATTTTACAGGACAGAAGTATTTTTTCAGGTTTCAGAAACTGTGTAACTGTGACAAAGTCAGGAGATACTCCTTGCAGTTTATGAGGGCTCTTTGGAGTTGCTTCTGTGAGTTGTAGGGGGAAGCAGAAAACAGTCATTGTAAACCCTGTATCATGATCCATGTCAATATGAGGCAAAAGGAGAATTTTCAGGGCACACAACAGTCCTTCGTGACTCCTAAAGCCTTTCTTACTCTCATTGCTCCTGTTCTGGAAGCAGATCACCACTCCTTGAGAAGAGGCATGCTGGAGTGGCCCAGTGGTGCTGTGAGATCTTTTTCCTTTAAAGGACAGAAATTCCCCTGAACTGACCACTTCAGAGCAACAACGCACAAAAAAAAAAAAGACCATGAGAACTAGGTAAGTTTCCATTCCCAAACTGGCTGCGGAGGAGGAAGATTTTCCTGTTGCATTTATGCTGTTTTAATCAATTTCATGTTTTCTCCCGCTACAGAAGCAAATGGGCTGCTTCAGTGATTTAAACATTTACAGTGCCAGAGCAGCCTAGGCTGGTTGAATCATTTTAGCGTACCTCCCCCACCCCCCACCGGATAC